>NC_072423.2:163572968-163885625 GCF_028878055.3 Symphalangus syndactylus | reverse complement strand
TTTTCCCAATATAGGCCTCTTAGCGCTCAGAATGTCCAATTGCAGTTTCTACAGAAAGAGTGTTTCAGAACGGCTCAATCAAAATTAAGGTTCAAACCGGGTAGTTGAATGCACAGAACAGAAAGAAATTTCACAAAATGCTTCTGTGTAGTTTATATTTGAATATATTCCTTTTTCCACTATTACCCTCTTAGCGCTCCGAATGTCCACTTGCATTTTCTACAGAAAGAGTGTTCAGAACTGTGCAATCAAAAGTATGGTTTAACTCTGTTAGCTTAATGAACATATCAGAAATAAGTTTCACACAATGCATCTGTGTAGTTTTTATTTGAAGATAATATTTTTCCCAATAGAGGCCTCTTAGCGCTCAGAATGTCCAATTGCAGTTTCTACAGAAAGAGTGTTTCAGAACGGCTCAATCAAAAGTAAGGTTCAACTCTGTTAGTTGAATGCACAGAACAGAAAGAAGTTTCATACAATGCTTCTGTGTAGTTTATATTTGAACATATTCTTTTTTCCACTATTACCCACTTAGCGCTACGAATGTCCAGTTGCATTTTCTACAGACAGAGTGTTTCAAATCTGCTCAATCAAAAGTATGGTTTAACTCTGTTAGCTGAATTCTCAGATCAGAAAGAAGTTTCACAGAATGCTTCTGTGTAGTTTATATTTGAATATATTCCTTTTTCCACTACTACGCTCTTAGCGCTCCAAATGTCCAGTTGCATTTTCTACAGAAAGAGTGTTCAGATCTGCTCAATCAAAAGTATGGTTTAACTCTGTTAGCTGAATGCACAGATCAGAAATAAGTTTCACCGAATGATTCTGTGTAGTTTATATTTGAAGTCATTCCTTTTTCCACTATTACCCTCTTAGCGCTCCGAATCTCCACTTGCATTTTCTACAAAAAGAGTGTTTCATAACTGCTCAATCAAAAATATGTTTTATCTCTGATAACTGAATTTACAGATCAGAAATAAGTTTCACAGAATGCATCTGTGTAGTTTTTATTTGAAGACATTCTTTTTCCCAATGTAGGCCTCTTAGCGCTTAGCATGTCCAATTGCAGTTTCTACAGAAAGAGTGTTTCAGAACGGCTCAATCAAAAGTAAGGTTCAACTCTGTTAGTTGAATGCACAGAACAGAAAGAATTTTCACAGAATGCTACTGTGTAGTTTATATTTGAATATATTCCTTTTTCCACTATTACCCTCTTAGCGCTCCGAATGTCCACTTGCATTTTCTACAGAAAGAGTGTTCAGAACTGCGTAATCAAAGGTATGGTTTAACTCTGTTAGCTTAATGAACATATCAGAAATAAGTTTCACACAATGCTTCTGTGTAGTTTTTATTTGAAGATATTATTTTTCCCAATATAGGCCTCTTAGCGCTCATAATGTCCAATTGCAGTTTCTACAGAAAGAGTGTTTCAGAAAGGCTCAATCCAAAGTAAGGTTCAACTCTGTTAGTTGAATGCACAGAACAGAAAGAAGTTTCATACAATGCTTCTGTGTAGTTTATATTTGAACATATTCTTTTTTCCACTATTACCCACTTAGCGCTACGAATGTCCACTTGCATTTTCTACAGACAGAGTGTTTCAAAACTGCTCAATCAAAAGTATGGTTTAACTCTGTTAGCTGAATGCTCAGATCAGAAAGAAGTTTCACAGAATGCTTCTGTGTAGTTTATATTTGAATATATTCCTTTTTCCACTACTACTCTCATAGCGCTCCAAATGTCCAGTTGCATTTTCTACAGAAAGAGTGTTCAGATCTGCTCAATCAAAAGTATGGTTTAACTCTGTTAGCTGAATGCACAGATCAGAAAGAAGTTTCACAGAATGATTCTGTGTAGTTTATATTTGGAGACATTCCTTTTTCCACTATTACCCTCTTAGCGCTCCGAATCTCCACTTGCATTTTCTACAGAAAGAGTGTTTCAGAACGGCTCAATGAAAACTAAGGTTCAACTCTTTTAGTTGAACAAACAGAACAGAAAGAAATTTCACACAATTCTTCTGTGTGGTTTTTATTTGTAGACATTCTTTTCCCAATATAGGCCTCTTAGCGCTCAGAATGTCCAATTGCAGTTTCTACAGAAAGAGTGTTTCAGAACGGCTCAATCAAAAGTAAGGTTCAACTCTGTTAGTTGAATGCACAGAAGAGAAAGAAGTTTCATACAATGCTTCTGTGTAGTTTATATTTGAACATATTCTTTTTTCTACTATTACCCACTTAGCGCTACGAATGTCCAGTTGCATTTTCTACAGACAGAGTGTTTCAAAACTGCTCAATCAAAAGTATGGTTTAACTCTGTTAGCTGAATGCTCAGATCAGAAAGAAGTTTCACAGAATTCTTCTGTGTAGTTTATATTTGAATATATTCCTTTTTCCACTACTACGCTCTTAGTGCTCCAAATGTCCAGTTGCATTTTCTACAGAAAGAGTGTTCAGATCTGCTCAATCAAAAGTATGGTTTAACTCTGTTAGCTGAATGCACAGATCAGAAAGAAGTTTCACCGAATGATTCTGTGTAGTTTATATTTGAAGACATTCCTTTTTCCACTATTACCCTATTAGCGCTCCGAATCTACACTTGCATTTTCTACAAAAAGAGTGTTTCATAACTGCTCAATCAAAAATATGTTTTATCTCTGTTAACTGAATTTACAGATCAGAAATAAGTTTCACAGAATGCATCTGTGTAGTTTTTATTTGAAGATATTCTTTTTCCCAATGTAGGCCTCTTAGCGCTTAGCATGTCCAATTGCAGTTTCTACAGAAAGAGTGTTTCAGAACGGCTGAATCAAAAGTAAGGTTCAACTCTGTTAGTTGAATGCACAGAACAGAAAGAATTTTCACAGAATGCTACTGTGTAGTTTATATTTGAATATATTCCTTTTTCCACTATTACCCTCTTAGCGCTCCGAATGTCCACTTGCATTTTCTACAGAAACAGTGTTCAGAACTGCGCAATCAAAAGTATGGTTTAACTCTGTTAGCTTAATGAACATATCAGAAATAAGTTTCACACAATGCTTCTGTGTAGTTCTTATTTGAAGATATTATTTTTCCCAAAATAGGCCTCTTAGCGCTCAGAATGTCCAATTGCAGTTTCTACAGAAAGAGTGTTTCAGAAAGGCTCAATCAAATGTAAGGTTCAACTCTGTTAGTTGAATGTACAGAACAGAAAGAAGTTTCATACAATGCTTCTGTGTAGTTTATATTTGAACATATTCTTTTTTCCACTATTACCCACTTAGCGCTACGAATGTCCAGTTGCATTTTCTACAGACAGAGTGTTTCAAAACTGCTCAATCAAAAGTATGGTTTAACTCTGTTAGCTGAATGCTCAGATCAGAAAGTAGTTTCACAGAATGCTTCTGTGTAGTTTATATTTGAATATATTCCTTTTTCCACTACTACTCTCTTAGCGCTACAAATGTCCAGTTGCATTTTCTACAGAAAGAATGTTCAGATCTGCTCAATCAAAAGTATGGTTTAACTCTGTTAGCTGAATGCAAAGATCAGAAAGAAGTTTCACAGAATGATTCTGTGTAGTTTATATTTGGAGACATTCCTTTTTCCACTATTACCCTCTTAGCGCTCCGAATCTCCACTTGCATTTTCTACAGAAATAGTGTTTCAGAACGGCTCAATCAAAACTAAGTTTCAACTCTTTTAGTTGAACAAACAGAACAGAAAGAAGTTTCACACAATTCTTCTGTGTAGTTTTTATTTGTAGACATTCTTTTTCCAAATATAGGCCTCTTAGCGCTCAGAATGTCCAATTGCAGTTTCTACAGAAAGAGTGTTTCAGAACGGCTCAATCAAAATTAAGGTTCAAACCGGGTAGTTGAATGCACAGAACAGAAAGAAATTTCACAAAATGCTTCTGTGTAGTTTATATTTGAATATATTCCTTTTTCCACTATTACCCTCTTAGCGCTCCGAATGTCCACTTGCATTTTCTACAGAAAGAGTGTTCAGAACTGTGCCATCAAAAGTATGGTTTAACTCTGTTAGCTGAATTTACAGAACAGAAAGAAGTTTCACACAATTCTTCTGTGTAGTTTTTATTTGTAGACATTCTTTTTCCCAATATAGGCCTCTTAGCGCTCAGAATGTCCAATTGCAGTTTCTACAGAAAGAGTGTTTCAGAACGGCTCAATCAAAAGTAAGGTTCAACTCTGTTAGTTGAATGCACAGAACAGAAAGAAGTTTCATACAATGCTTCTGTGTAGTTTATATTTGAACATATTCTTTTTTCCACTATTACCCACTTAGCGCTACGAATGTCCAGTTGCATTTTCTACAGACAGAGTGTTTCAAAACTGCTCAATCAAAAGTATGTTTTAACTCTGTTAGCTGAATGCTCAGATCAGAAAGAAGTTTCACAGAATGCTTCTGTGTAGTTTATATTTGAATATATTCCTTTTTCCACTACTACGCTCTGAGCGCTCCAAATGTCCAGTTGCATTTTCTACAGAAAGAGTGTTCAGATCTGCTCAATCAAAAGCATGGTTTAACTCTGTTAGCTGAATGCACAGATCAGAAAGAAGTTTCACCGAATGATTCTGTATAGTTTATATTTGAAGACATTCCTTTTTCCACTATTACCCTCTTAGCGCTCCGAATCTCCACTTGCATTTTCTACAAAAAGAGTGTTTCATAACTGCTCAATCAAAAATATGTTTTATCTCTGTTAACTGAATTTACAGATCAGAAATAAGTTTCACAGAATGCATCTGTGTAGTTTTTATTTGAAGATATTCTTTTTCCCAATGTAGGCCTCTTAGCGCTTAGCATGTCCAAATGCAGTTTCTACAGAAAGAGTGTTTCAGAAAGGCTCAATCAAAAGTAAGGTTCAACTCTGTTAGTTGAATGCTCAGAACAGAAAGAATTTTCACAGAATGCTACTGTGTAGTTTATATTTGAATATATTCCTTTTTCCACTATTACCCTCTTAGCGCTCCGAATGTCCACTTGCATTTTCTGCAGAAAGAGTGTTCAGAACTGCGCAATCAAAAGTATGGTTTAACTCTGTTAGCTTAATGAACATATCAGAAATAAGTTTCACACAATGCTTCTGTGTAGTTTTTATTTGAAGATATTATTTTTCCCAATAGAGGCCTCTTAGCGCTCAGAATGTCCAATTGCAGTTTCTACAGAAAGAGTGTTTCAGAAAGGCTCAATCAAATGTAAGGTTCAACTCTGTTAGTTGAATGCACAGAACAGAAAGAAGTTTCATACAATGCTTCTGTGTAGTTTATATTTGAACATATTCTTTTTTCCACTATTACCCCCTTAGCGCTACGAATGTCCAGTTGCATTTTCAACAGACAGAGTGTTTCAAAACTGCTCAACCAAAAGTATGGTTTAACTCGGTTAGCTGAATGCTCAGATCAGAAAGAAGTTTCACAGAATGTTTCTGTGTAGTTTATATTTGAATATATTCCTTTTTCCACTACTACTCTCTTAGCGCTCCAAATGTCCAGTTGCATATTCTACAGAAAGAGTGTTCAGATCTGCTCAATCAAAAGTATGGTTTAACTCTGTTAGCTGAATGCACAGATCAGAAAGAAGTTTCACAGAATGATTCTGTGTAGTTTATATTTGGAGACATTCCTTTTTCCACTATTACCCTCTTAGCGCTCTGAATCTCCACTTGCATTTTCTACAGAAAGAGTGTTTCAGAACGGCTCAATCAAAAATATGTTTTATCTCTGTTAACTGAATTTACAGATCAGAAATAAGTTTCACAGAATGCAACTGTGTAGTTTTTATTTGAAGATATTCTTTTTCCCAATGTAGGCCTCTTAGCACTTAGCATGTCCAATTGCAGTTTCTATAGAAAGAGTGTTTCAGAACGGCTCAATCAAAAGTAAGGTTCAACTCTGTTAGTTGAATGCACAGAACAGAAAGAATTTTCACAGAATGCTACTGTGTAGTTTATATTTGAATATATTCCTTTTTCCACTATTACCGTCTTAGCGCTCCGAATGTCCACTTGCATTTTCTACAGAAAGAGTGTTCAGAACTGCGCAATCAAAAGTATGGTTTAACTTTGTTAGCTTAATGAACATATCAGAAATAAGTTTCACACAATGCTTCTATGTAGTTTTTATTTGAAGATATTATTTTTCCCAATATAGTCCTCTTAGCGCTCAGAATGTCCAATTGCAGTTTCTACAGAAAGAGTGTTTCAGAAAGGCTCAATCAAAAGTAGGGATCAACTCTGTTAGTTGAATGCACAGAACAGAAAGAAGTTTCATACAATGCTTCTGTGTAGTTTATATTTGAACATATTCTTTTTTCCACTATTACCCACTTAGCGCTACGAATGTCCAGTTGCATTTTCTACAGACAGAGTGTTTCAAAACTGCTCAATCAAAAGTATGGTTTAACTCTGTTAGCTGAATGCTCAGATCAGAAAGAAGTTTCACAGAATGCTTCTGTGTAGTTTATATTTGAATATATTCCTTTTTCCACTACTACTCTCATAGCGCTCCAAATGTCCAGTTGCATTTTCTACAGAAAGAGTGTTCAGATCTGCTCAATCAAAAGTATGGTTTAACTCTGTTAGCTGAATGCACAGATCAGAAAGAAGTTTCACAGAATGATTCTGTGTAGTTTATATTTGGAGACATTCCTTTTTCCACTATTACCCTCTTAGCGCTCCGAATCTCCACTTGCATTTTCTACAGAAAGAGTGTTTCAGAACGGCTCAATGAAAACTAAGGTTCAACTCTTTTAGTTGAACAAACAGAACAGAAAGAAATTTCACACAATTCTTCTGTGTGGTTTTTATTTGTAGACATTCTTTTCCCAATATAGGCCTCTTAGCGCTCAGAATGTCCAATTGCAGTTTCTACAGAAAGAGTGTTTCAGAACGGCTCAATCAAAAGTAAGGTTCAACTCTGTTAGTTGAATGCACAGAACAGAAAGAAGTTTCATACAATGCTTCTGTGTAGTTTATATTTGAACATATTCTTTTTTCTACTATTACCCACTTAGCGCTACGAATGTCCAGTTGCATTTTCTACAGACAGAGTGTTTCAAAACTGCTCAATCAAAAGTATGGTTTAACTCTGTTAGCTGAATGCTCAGATCAGAAAGAAGTTTCACAGAATGCTTCTGTGTAGTTTATATTTGAATATATTCCTTTTTCCACTACTACTCTCATAGCGCTCCAAATGTCCAGTTGCATTTTCTACAGAAAGAGTGTTCAGATCTGCTCAATCAAAAGTATGGTTTAACTCTGTTAGCTGAATGCACAGATCAGAAAGAAATTTCACCGAATGATTCTGTGTAGTTTATATTTGAAGACATTCCTTTTTCCACTATTACCCTCTTAGCGCTCCTAATCTCCAATTGCATTTTCTACAAAAAGAGTGTTTCATAACTGCTCAATCAAAAATATGTTTTATCTCTGTTAACTGAATTTACTGATCAGAAATAAGTTTCACAGAATGCATCTGTGTAGTTTTTATTTGAAGATATTCTTTTTCCCAATGTAGGCCTCTTAGCGCTTAGCATGTCCAATTGCAGTTTCTACAGAAAGAGTGTTTCAGAACGGCTCAATCAAAAGTAAGGCTCAACTCTGTTAGTTGAATGCACAGAACAGAAAGAATTTTCACAGAATGCTACTGTGTAGTTTATATTTGAATATATTCCTTTTTCCACTATTACCCTCTTAGCGCTCCGAATGTCCACTTGCATTTTCTACAGAAGGAGTGTTCAGAACTGCGCAATCAAAAGTATGGTTTAACTCTGTTAGCTTAATGAACATATCAGAAATAAGTTTCACACAATGCTTCTGTGTTGTTTTTATTTGAAGATATTATTTTTCCCAATAGAGGCCTCTTAGCGCTCAGAATGTCCAATTGCAATTTCTACAGAAAGAGTGTTTCAGAAAGGCTCAATCAAAAGTAAGGTTCAACTCTGTTAGTTGAATGCACAGAACAGAAAGAAGTTTCATACAATGCTTCTGTGTAGTTTATATTTGAACATATTATTTTTTCCACTATTACCCACTTAGCGCTACGAATGTCCAGTTGCATTTTCTACAGACAGAGTGTTTCAAAACTGCTCAATCAAAAGTATGGTTTAACTCTGTTAGCTGAATGCTCAGATCAGAAAGAAGTTTCACAGAATGCTTCTGTGTAGTTTATATTTGAATATATTCCTTTTTCCACTACTACTCTCTTAGCGCTCCAAATGTCCAGTTGCATTTTCTACAGAAAGTGTGTTCAGATCTGCTCAATCAAAAGTATGGTTTAACTCTGTTAGCTGAATGCACAGATCACAAAGAAGTTTCACAGAATGATTCTGTGTAGTTTATATTTGGAGACATTCCTTTTTCCACTATTACCCTCTTAGCGCTCCGAATCTCCACTTGCATTTTCTACAGAAAGAGTGTTTCAGAACGGCTGAATCAAAACTAAGGTTCAACTCATTTAGTTGAACAAACAGAACAGAAAGAAGTTTCACACAATTCTTCTGTGTAGTTTTTATTTGTAGACATTCTTTTTCCCAATATAGGCCTCTTAGCGCTCATAATGTCCAATTGCAGTTTCTACAGAAAGAGTGTTTCAGAACGGCTCAATCAAAAGTAAGGTTCAACTCTGTTAGTTGAATGCACAGAACAGAAAGAAGTTTCATACAATGCTTCTGTGTATTTTATATTTGAACATATTCTTTTTTCCACTATTACCCACTTAGCGCTACGAATGTCCAGTTGCATTTTCTGCAGACAGAGTGTTTCAAAACTGCTCAATGAAAAGTATGGTTTCACTCTGTTAGCTGAATGCTCAGATCAGAAAGAAGTTTCACAGAATGCTTCTGTGTAGTTTATATTTGAATATATTCCTTTTTCCACTACTACGCTCTTAGCGCTCCAAATGTCCAGTTGCATTTTCTACAGAAAGAGTGTTCAGATCTGCTCAATCAAAAGTATGGTTTAACTCTGTTAGCTGAATGCACAGATCAGAAAGAAGTTTCACCGAATGATTCTGTGTAGTTTATATTTGAAGACATTCCTTTTTCCACTATTACCCTCTTAGCGCTCCGAATCTCCACTTGCATTTTCTACAGAAAGAGTGTTTCATAACTGCTCAATCAAAAATATGTTTTATCTCTGTTAACTGAATTTACAGATCAGAAATAAGTTTCACAGAATGCATCTGTGTAGTTTTTATTTGAAGATATTCTTTTTCCCAATGTAGGCCTCTTAGCGCTTAGCATGTCCAATTGCAGTTTCTACAGAAAGAGTGTTTCAGAACGGCTCAATCAAAAGTAAGGTTCAACTCTGTTAGTTGAATGCACAGAACAGAAAGAATTTTCACAGAATGCTACTGTGTAGTTTATATTTGAATATATACCTTTTTCCACTATTACCCTCTTAGCGCTCCGAATGTCCACTTGCATTTTCTACAGAAAGAGTGTTCAGAACTGCGCAATCAAAAGTATGGTTTAACTCTGTTAGCTTAATGAACATATCAGAAATAAGTTTCACACAATGCTTCTGTGTAGTTTTTATTTGAAGATATTATTTTTCCCAATATAGGCCTCTTAGTGCTCAGAATGTCCAATTGCAGTTTCTACAGAAAGAGTGTTTCAGAAAGGCTCAATCAAAAGTAAGGTTCAACTCTGTTAGTTGAATGCACAGAACAGAAAGTTGTTTCATACAATGCTTCTGTGTAGTTTATATTTGAACATATTCTTTTTTCCACTATTACCCACTTAGCGCTACGAATGTCCAGTTGCATTTTCTACAGACAGAGTGTTTCAACGCTGCTCAATCAAAAGTATGGTTTAACTCTGTTAGCTGAATGCTCAGATCAGAAAGAAGTTTCACAGAATGCTTCTGTGTAGTTTATATTTGAATATATTCCTTTTTCCACTACTACGCTCTTAGCGCTCCAAATGTCCAGTTGCATTTTCTACAGAAAGAGTGTTCAGATCTGCTCAATCAAAAGTATGGTTTAACTCTGTTAGCTGAATGCACAGATCAGAAAGAAGTTTCACCGAATGATTCTGTGTAGTTTATATTTGAAGACATTCCTTTTTCCACTATTACCCTCTTAGCGCTCCGAATCTCCACTTGCATTTTCTACAAAAAGAGTGTTTCATAACTGCTCAATCAAAAATATGTTTTATCTGTGTTAACTGAATTTACAGATCAGAAATAAGTTTCACAGAATGCATCTGTGTAGTTTTTATTTGAAGATATTCTTTTTCCCAATGTAGGCCTCTTAGCGCTTAGCATGTCCAATTGCAGTTTCTACAGAAAGAATGTTTCAGAACGGCTCAATCAAAAGTAAGGTTCAACTCTGTTAGTTGAATGCACAGAACAGAAAGAATTTTCACAGAATGCTACTGTGTAGTTTATATTTGAACATATTCCTTTTTCCACTATTACCCTCTTAGCGCTCCGAATGTCCACTTGCATTTTCTACAGAAAGAGTGTTCAGAACTGCGCAATCAAAAGTATGGTTTAACTCTGTTAGCTTAATGAACATATCAGAAATAAGTTTCACACAATGCTTCCGTGTAGTTTTTATTTGAAGATATTATTTTTCCCAATATAGGCCTCTTAGTGCTCAGAATGTCCAATTGCAGTTTCTACAGAAAGAGTGTTTCAGAAAGGCTCAATCAAAAGTAAGGTTCAACTCTGTTAGTTGAATGCACAGAACAGAAAGAAGTTTCATACAATGCTTCTGTGTAGTTTATATTTGAACATATTCTTTTTTCCACTATTACCCACTTAGCGCTACGAATGTCCAGTTGCATTTTCTACAGACAGAGTGTTTCAAAACTGCTCAATCAAAAGTATGGTTTAACTCTGTTAGCTGAATGCTCAGATCAGAAAGAAGTTTCACAGAATGCTTCTGTGTAGTTTATATTTGAATATATTACTTTTTCCACTACGACGCTCTTAGCGCTCCAAATGTCCAGTTGCATTTTCTACAGAAAGAGTGTTCAGATCTGCTCAATCAAAAGTATGGTTTAACTCTGTTAGCTGAATGCACAGATCAGAAAGAAGTTTCACCGAATGATTCTGTGTAGTTTATATTTGAAGACATTCCTTTTTCCACTATTACCCTCTTAGCGCTCCGAATCTCCACTTGCATTTTCTACAAAAAGAGTGTTTCATAACTGCTCAATCAAAAATATGTTTTATCTCTGTTAACTGAATTTACAGATCAGAAATAAGTTTCACAGAATGCATCTGTGTAGTTTTTATTTGAAGATATTCTTTTTCCCAATGTAGGCCTCTTAGCGCTTAGCATGTCCAATTGCAGTTTCTACAGAAAGAGTGTTTCAGAACGGCTCAATCAAAAGTAAGGTTCAACTCTGTTAGTTGAATGCACAGAACAGAAAGAATTTTCACAGAATGCTACTGTGTAGTTTATATTTGAATATATTCCTTTTTCCACTATTACCCTCTTAGCGCTCCGAATGTCCACTTGCATTTTCTACAGAAAGAGTATTCAGAACTGCGCAATCAAAAGTATGGTTTAACTCTGTTAGCTTAATGAACATATCAGAAATAAGTTTCACACAATGCTTCCGTGTATTTTTTATTTGAAGTTATTATTTTTCCCAATATAGGCCTCTTAGTGCTCAGAATGTCCAATTGCAGTTTCTACAGAAAGAGTGTTTCAGAAAGGCTCAATCAAAAGTAAGGTTCAACTCTGTTAGTTGAATGCACAGAACAGAAAGAAGTTTCATACAATGCTTCTGTGTAGTTTATATTTGAACATATTCTTTTTTCCACTATTACCCACTTAGCACTACGAATGTCCAGTTGCATTTTCTACAGACAGAGTGTTTCAAAACTGCTCAATCAAAAGTATGGTTTAACTCTGTTAGCTGAATGCTCAGATCAGAAAGAAGTTTCACAGAATGCTTCTGTGTAGTTTATATTTGAATATATTCCTTTTTCCACTACTACGCTCTTAGCGCTCCAAATGTCCAGTTGCATTTTCTACAGAAAGAGTGTTCAGATCTGCGCAATCAAAAGTATGGTTTAACTCTGTTAGCTGAATGCACAGATCAGAAAGAAGTTTCACCGAATGATTCTGTGTATTTTATATTTGGAGACTTTCCTTTTTCCACTATTACCCACTTAGCGCTCCGAATCTCCACTTGCATTTTCTACAAAAAGAGTGTTTCATAACAGCTCAATCAAAAATATGTTTTATCTCTGTTAACTGAATTTACAGATCAGAAATAAGTTTCACAGAATGCATCTGTGTAGTTTTTATTTGAAGATATTCTTTTTCCCAATATAGGCCTCTTAGCGCTTAGCATGTCCAATTGCAGTTTCTACAGAAAGAGTGTTTCAGAACGGCTCAATCAAAAGTAAGGTTCAACTCTGTTAGTTGAATGCACAGAACAGAAAGAATTTTCACAGAATGCTACTGTGTAGTTTATATTTGAATATATTCCTTTTTCCACTATTACCCTCTTAGCGCTCCGAATGTCCACTTGCATTTTCTACAGAAGGAGTGTTCAGAACTGCGCAATCAAAAGTATGGTTTAACTCTGTTAGCTTAATGAACATATCAGAAATAAGTTTCACACAATGCTTCTGTGTAGTTTTTATTTGAAGATATTATTTTTCCCAATAGAGGCCTCTTAGCGCTCAGAATGTCCAATTGCAATTTCTACAGAAAGAGTGTTTCAGAAAGGCTCAATCAAAAGTAAGGTTCAACTCTGTTAGTTGAATGCACAGAACAGAAAGAAGTTTCATACAATGCTTCTGTGTAGTTTATATTTGAACATATTATTTTTTCCACTATTACCCACTTAGCGCTACGAATGTCCAGTTGCATTTTCTACAGACAGAGTGTTTCAAAACTGCTCAATCAAAAGTATGGTTTAACTCTGTTAGCTGAATGCTCAGATCAGAAAGAAGTTTCACAGAATGCTTCTGTGTAGTTTATATTTGAATATATTCCTTTTTCCACTACTACTCTCTTAGCGCTCCAAATGTCCAGTTGCATTTTCTACAGAAAGTGTGTTCAGATCTGCTCAATCAAAAGTATGGTTTAACTCTGTTAGCTGAATGCACAGATCACAAAGAAGTTTCACAGAATGATTCTGTGTAGTTTATATTTGGAGACATTCCTTTTTCCACTATTACCCTCTTAGCGCTCCGAATCTCCACTTGCATTTTCTACAGAAAGAGTGTTTCAGAACGGCTGAATCAAAACTAAGGTTCAACTCATTTAGTTGAACAAACAGAACAGAAAGAAGTTTCACACAATTCTTCTGTGTAGTTTTTATTTGTAGACATTCTTTTTCCCAATATAGGCCTCTTAGCGCTCATAATGTCCAATTGCAGTTTCTACAGAAAGAGTGTTTCAGAACGGCTCAATCAAAAGTAAGGTTCAACTCTGTTAGTTGAATGCACAGAACAGAAAGAAGTTTCATACAATGCTTCTGTGTAGTTTATATTTGAACATATTCTTTTTTCCACTATTACCCACTTAGCGCTACGAATGTCCAGTTGCATTTTCTGCAGACAGAGTGTTTCAAAACTGCTCAATCAAAAGTATGGTTTAACTCTGTTAGCTGAATGCTCAGATCAGAAAGAAGTTTCACAGAATGCTTCTGTGTAGTTTATATTTGAATATATTCCTTTTTCCACTACTACGCTCTTAGCGCTCCAAATGTCCAGTTGCATTTTCTACAGAAAGAGTGTTCAGATCTGCTCAATCAAAAGTATGGTTTAACTCTGTTAGCTGAATGCACAGATCAGAAAGAAGTTTCACCGAATGATTCTGTGTAGTTTATATTTGAAGACATTCCTTTTTCCACTATTACCCTCTTAGCGCTCCGAATCTCCACTTGCATTTTCTACAGAAAGAGTGTTTCATAACTGCTCAATCAAAAATATGTTTTATCTCTGTTAACTGAATTTACAGATCAGAAATAAGTTTCACAGAATGCATCTGTGTAGTTTTTATTTGAAGATATTCTTTTTCCCAATGTAGGCCTCTTAGCGCTTAGCATGTCCAATTGCAGTTTGTACAGAAAGAGTGTTTCAGAACGGCTCAATCAAAAGTAAGGTTCAACTCTGTTAGTTGAATGCACAGAACAGAAAGAATTTTCACAGAATGCTACTGTGTAGTTTATATTTGAATATATACCTTTTTCCACTATTACCCTCTTAGCGCTCCGAATGTCCACTTGCATTTTCTACAGAAAGAGTGTTCAGAACTGCGCAATCAAAAGTATGGTTTAACTCTGTTAGCTTAATGAACATATCAGAAATAAGTTTCACACAATGCTTCTGTGTAGTTTTTATTTGAAGATATTATTTTTCCCAATATAGGCCTCTTAGTGCTCAGAATGTCCAATTGCAGTTTCTACAGAAAGAGTGTTTCAGAAAGGCTCAATCAAAAGTAAGGTTCAACTCTGTTAGTTGAATGCACAGAACAGAAAGTTGTTTCATACAATGCTTCTGTGTAGTTTATATTTGAACATATTCTTTTTTCCACTATTACCCACTTAGCGCTACGAATGTCCAGTTGCATTTTCTACAGACAGAGTGTTTCAACGCAGCTCAATCAAAAGTATGGTTTAACTCTGTTAGCTGAATGCTCAGATCAGAAAGAAGTTTCACAGAATGCTTCTGTGTAGTTTATATTTGAATATATTCCTTTTTCCACTACTACGCTCTTAGCGCTCCAAATGTCCAGTTGCATTTTCTACAGAAAGAGTGTTCAGATCTGCTCAATCAAAAGTATGGTTTAACTCTGTTAGCTGAATGCACAGATCAGAAAGAAGTTTCACCGAATGATTCTGTGTAGTTTATATTTGAAGACATTCCTTTTTCCACTATTACCCTCTTAGCGCTCCGAATCTCCAATTGCATTTTCTACAAAAAGAGTGTTTCATAACTGCTCAATCAAAAATATGTTTTATCTCTGTTAACTGAATTTACTGATCAGGAATAAGTTTCACAGAATGCATCTGTGTAGTTTTTATTTGAAGATATTCTTTTTCCCAATGTAGGCCTCTTAGCGCTTAGCATGTCCAATTGCAGTTTCTACAGAAAGAGTGTTTCAGAACGGCTCAATCAAAAGTAAGGTTCAACTCTGTTAGTTGAAAGCACAGAACAGAAAGAATTTTCACAGAATGCTACTGTGTAGTTTATATTTGAATATATACCTTTTTCCACTATTACCCTCTTAGCGCTCCGAATGTCCACTTGCATTTTCTACAGAAAGAGTGTTCAGAACTGCGCAATCAAAAGTATGGTTTAACTCTGTTAGCTTAATGAACATATCAGAAATAAGTTTCACACAATGCTTCTGTGTAGTTTTTATTTGAAGATATTATTTTTCCCAATATAGGCCTCTTAGTGCTCAGAATGTCCAATTGCAGTTTCTACAGAAAGAGTGTTTCAGAAAGGCTCAATCAAAAGTAAGGTTCAACTCTGTTAGTTGAATGCACAGAACAGAAAGTTGTTTCATACAATGCTTCTGTGTAGTTTATATTTGAACATATTCTTTTTTCCACTATTACCCACTTAGCGCTACGAATGTCCAGTTGCATTTTCTACAGACAGAGTGTTTCAACGCTGCTCAATCAAAAGTATGGTTTAACTCTGTTAGCTGAATGCTCAGATCAGAAAGAAGTTTCACAGAATGCTTCTGTGTAGTTTATATTTGAATATATTCCCTTTTCCACTACTACGCTCTTAGCGCTCCAAATGTCCAGTTGCATTTTCTACAGAAAGAGTGTTCAGATCTGCTCAATCAAAAGTATGGTTTAACTCTGTTAGCTGAATGCACAGATCAGAAAGAAGTTTCACCGAATGATTCTGTGTAGTTTATATTTGAAGACATTCCTTTTTCCACTATTACCCTCTTAGCGCTCCGAATCTCCACTTGCATTTTCTACAAAAAGAGTGTTTCATAACTGCTCAATCAAAAATATGTTTTATCTTTGTTAACTGAATTTACAGATCAGAAATAAGTTTCACAGAATGCATCTGTGTAGTTTTTATTTGAAGATATTCTTTTTCCCAATGTAGGCCTCTTAGCGCTTAGCATGTCCAATTGCAGTTTCTACAGAAAGAGTGTTTCAGAACGGCTCAATCAAAAGTAAGGTTCAACTCTGTTAGTTGAATGCACAGAACAGAAAGAATTTTCACAGAATGCTACTGTGTAGTTTATATTTGAACATATTCCTTTTTCCACTATTACCCTCTTAGCGCTCCGAATGTCCACTTGCATTTTCTACAGAAAGAGTGTTCAGAACTGCGCAATCAAAAGTATGGTTTAACTCTGTTAGCTTAATGAACATATCAGAAATAAGTTTCACACAATGCTTCCGTGTATTTTTTATTTGAAGTTATTATTTTTCCCAATATAGGCCTCTTAGTGCTCAGAATGTCCAATTGCAGTTTCTACAGAAAGAGTGTTTCAGAAAGGCTCAATCAAAAGTAAGGTTCAACTCTGTTAGTTGAATGCACAGAACAGAAAGAAGTTTCATACAATGCTTCTGTGTAGTTTATATTTGAACATATTCTTTTTTCCACTATTACCCACTTAGCGCTACGAATGTCCAGTTGCATTTTCTGCAGACAGAGTGTTTCAAAACTGCTCAATCAAAAGTATGGTTAACTCTGTTAGCTGAATGCTCAGATCAGAAAGAAGTTTCACAGAATGCTTCTGTGTAGTTTATATTTGAATATATTCCTTTTTCCACTACTACGCTCTTAGCGCTCCAAATGTCCAGTTGCATTTTCTACAGAAAGAGTGTTCAGATCTGCTCAATCAAAAGTATGGTTTAAATCTGTTAGCTGAATGCACAGATCAGAAAGAAGTTTCACCGAATGATTCTGTGTAGTTTATATTTGAAGACATTCCTTTTTCCACTATTACCCTCTTAGCGCTCCGAATCTCCACTTGCATTTTCTACAGAAAGAGTGTTTCATAACTGCTCAATCAAAAATATGTTTTATCTCTGTTAACTGAATTTACAGATCAGAAATAAGTTTCACAGAATGCATCTGTGTAGTTTTTATTTGAAGATATTCTTTTTCCCAATGTAGGCCTCTTAGCGCTTAGCATGTCCAATTGCAGTTTCTACAGAAAGAGTGTTTCAGAACGGCTCAATCAAAAGTAAGGTTCAACTCTGTTAGTTGAATGCACAGAACAGAAAGAATTTTCACAGAATGCTACTGTGTAGTTTATATTTGAATATATACCTTTTTCCACTATTACCCTCTTAGCGCTCCGAATGTCCACTTGCATTTTCTACAGAAAGAGTGTTCAGAACTGCGCAATCAAAAGTATGGTTTAACTCTGTTAGCTTAATGAACATATCAGAAATAAGTTTCACACAATGCTTCTGTGTAGTTTTTATTTGAAGATATTATTTTTCCCAATATAGGCCTCTTAATGCTCAGAATGTCCAATTGCAGTTTCTACAGAAAGAGTGTTTCAGAAAGGCTCAATCAAAAGTAAGGTTCAACTCTGTTAGTTGAATGCACAGAACAGAAAGTTGTTTCATACAATGCTTCTGTGTAGTTTATATTTGAACATATTCTTTTTTCCACTATTACCCACTTAGCGCTACGAATGTCCAGTTGCATTTTCTACAGACAGAGTGTTTCAACGCAGCTCAATCAAAAGTATGGTTTAACTCTGTTAGCTGAATGCTCAGATCAGAAAGAAGTTTCACAGAATGCTTCTGTGTAGTTTATATTTGAATATATTCCTTTTTCCACTACTACGCTCTTAGCGCTCCAAATGTCCAGTTGCATTTTCTACAGAAAGAGTGTTCAGATCTGCTCAATCAAAAGTATGGTTTAACTCTGTTAGCTGAATGCACAGATCAGAAAGAAGTTTCACCGAATGATTCTGTGTAGTTTATATTTGAAGACATTCCTTTTTCCACTATTACCCTCTTAGCGCTCCGAATCTCCAATTGCATTTTCTACAAAAAGAGTGTTTCATAACTGCTCAATCAAAAATATGTTTTATCTCTGTTAACTGAATTTACTGATCAGGAATAAGTTTCACAGAATGCATCTGTGTAGTTTTTATTTGAAGATATTCTTTTTCCCAATGTAGGCCTCTTAGCGCTTAGCATGTCCAATTGCAGTTTCTACAGAAAGAGTGTTTCAGAACGGCTCAATCAAAAGTAAGGTTCAACTCTGTTAGTTGAAAGCACAGAACAGAAAGAATTTTCACAGAATGCTACTGTGTAGTTTATATTTGAATATATACCTTTTTCCACTATTACCCTCTTAGCGCTCCGAATGTCCACTTGCATTTTCTACAGAAAGAGTGTTCAGAACTGCGCAATCAAAAGTATGGTTTAACTCTGTTAGCTTAATGAACATATCAGAAATAAGTTTCACACAATGCTTCTGTGTAGTTTTTATTTGAAGATATTATTTTTCCCAATATAGGCCTCTTAGTGCTCAGAATGTCCAATTGCAGTTTCTACAGAAAGAGTGTTTCAGAAAGGCTCAATCAAAAGTAAGGTTCAACTCTGTTAGTTGAATGCACAGAACAGAAAGTTGTTTCATACAATGCTTCTGTGTAGTTTATATTTGAACATATTCTTTTTTCCACTATTACCCACTTAGCGCTACGAATGTCCAGTTGCATTTTCTACAGACAGAGTGTTTCAACGCTGCTCAATCAAAAGTATGGTTTAACTCTGTTAGCTGAATGCTCAGATCAGAAAGAAGTTTCACAGAATGCTTCTGTGTAGTTTATATTTGAATATATTCCCTTTTCCACTACTACGCTCTTAGCGCTCCAAATGTCCAGTTGCATTTTCTACAGAAAGAGTGTTCAGATCTGCTCAATCAAAAGTATGGTTTAACTCTGTTAGCTGAATGCACAGATCAGAAAGAAGTTTCACCGAATGATTCTGTGTAGTTTATATTTGAAGACATTCCTTTTTCCACTATTACCCTCTTAGCGCTCCGAATCTCCAATTGCATTTTCTACAAAAAGAGTGTTTCATAACTGCTCAATCAAAAATATGTTTTATCTCTGTTAACTGAATTTACTGATCAGGAATAAGTTTCACAGAATGCATCTGTGTAGTTTTTATTTGAAGATATTCTTTTTCCCAATGTAGGCCTCTTAGCGCTTAGCATGTCCAATTGCAGTTTCTACAGAAAGAGTGTTTCAGAACGGCTCAATCAAAAGTAAGGTTCAACTCTGTTAGTTGAAAGCACAGAACAGAAAGAATTTTCACAGAATGCTACTGTGTAGTTTATATTTGAATATATACCTTTTTCCACTATTACCCTCTTAGCGCTCCGAATGTCCACTTGCATTTTCTACAGAAAGAGTGTTCAGAACTGCGCAATCAAAAGTATGGTTTAACTCTGTTAGCTTAATGAACATATCAGAAATAAGTTTCACACAATGCTTCTGTGTAGTTTTTATTTGAAGATATTATTTTTCCCAATATAGGCCTCTTAGTGCTCAGAATGTCCAATTGCAGTTTCTACAGAAAGAGTGTTTCAGAAAGGCTCAATCAAAAGTAAGGTTCAACTCTGTTAGTTGAATGCACAGAACAGAAAGTTGTTTCATACAATGCTTCTGTGTAGTTTATATTTGAACATATTCTTTTTTCCACTATTACCCACTTAGCGCTACGAATGTCCAGTTGCATTTTCTACAGACAGAGTGTTTCAACGCTGCTCAATCAAAAGTATGGTTTAACTCTGTTAGCTGAATGCTCAGATCAGAAAGAAGTTTCACAGAATGCTTCTGTGTAGTTTATATTTGAATATATTCCCTTTTCCACTACTACGCTCTTAGCGCTCCAAATGTCCAGTTGCATTTTCTACAGAAAGAGTGTTCAGATCTGCTCAATCAAAAGTATGGTTTAACTCTGTTAGCTGAATGCACAGATCAGAAAGAAGTTTCACCGAATGATTCTGTGTAGTTTATATTTGAAGACATTCCTTTTTCCACTATTACCCTCTTAGCGCTCCGAATCTCCACTTGCATTTTCTACAAAAAGAGTGTTTCATAACTGCTCAATCAAAAATATGTTTTATCTTTGTTAACTGAATTTACAGATCAGAAATAAGTTTCACAGAATGCATCTGTGTAGTTTTTATTTGAAGATATTCTTTTTCCCAATGTAGGCCTCTTAGCGCTTAGCATGTCCAATTGCAGTTTCTACAGAAAGAGTGTTTCAGAACGGCTCAATCAAAAGTAAGGTTCAACTCTGTTAGTTGAATGCACAGAACAGAAAGAATTTTCACAGAATGCTACTGTGTAGTTTATATTTGAACATATTCCTTTTTCCACTATTACCCTCTTAGCGCTCCGAATGTCCACTTGCATTTTCTACAGAAAGAGTGTTCAGAACTGCGCAATCAAAAGTATGGTTTAACTCTGTTAGCTTAATGAACATATCAGAAATAAGTTTCACACAATGCTTCCGTGTATTTTTTATTTGAAGTTATTATTTTTCCCAATATAGGCCTCTTAGTGCTCAGAATGTCCAATTGCAGTTTCTACAGAAAGAGTGTTTCAGAAAGGCTCAATCAAAAGTAAGGTTCAACTCTGTTAGTTGAATGCACAGAACAGAAAGAAGTTTCATACAATGCTTCTGTGTAGTTTATATTTGAACATATTCTTTTTTCCACTATTACCCACTTAGCGCTACGAATGTCCAGTTGCATTTTCTGCAGACAGAGTGTTTCAAAACTGCTCAATCAAAAGTATGGTTAACTCTGTTAGCTGAATGCTCAGATCAGAAAGAAGTTTCACAGAATGCTTCTGTGTAGTTTATATTTGAATATATTCCTTTTTCCACTACTACGCTCTTAGCGCTCCAAATGTCCAGTTGCATTTTCTACAGAAAGAGTGTTCAGATCTGCTCAATCAAAAGTATGGTTTAACTCTGTTAGCTGAATGCACAGATCAGAAAGAAGTTTCACCGAATGATTCTGTGTAGTTTATATTTGAAGACATTCCTTTTTCCACTATTACCCTCTTAGCGCTCCGAATCTCCACTTGCATTTTCTACAGAAAGAGTGTTTCATAACTGCTCAATCAAAAATATGTTTTATCTCTGTTAACTGAATTTACAGATCAGAAATAAGTTTCACAGAATGCATCTGTGTAGTTTTTATTTGAAGATATTCTTTTTCCCAATGTAGGCCTCTTAGCGCTTAGCATGTCCAATTGCAGTTTCTACAGAAAGAGTGTTTCAGAACGGCTCAATCAAAAGTAAGGTTCAACTCTGTTAGTTGAATGCACAGAACAGAAAGAATTTTCACAGAATGCTACTGTGTAGTTTATATTTGAATATATACCTTTTTCCACTATTACCCTCTTAGCGCTCCGAATGTCCACTTGCATTTTCTACAGAAAGAGTGTTCAGAACTGCGCAATCAAAAGTATGGTTTAACTCTGTTAGCTTAATGAACATATCAGAAATAAGTTTCACACAATGCTTCTGTGTAGTTTTTATTTGAAGATATTATTTTTCCCAATATAGGCCTCTTAGTGCTCAGAATGTCCAATTGCAGTTTCTACAGAAAGAGTGTTTCAGAAAGGCTCAATCAAAAGTAAGGTTCAACTCTGTTAGTTGAATGCACAGAACAGAAAGTTGTTTCATACAATGCTTCTGTGTAGTTTATATTTGAACATATTCTTTTTTCCACTATTACCCACTTAGCGCTACGAATGTCCAGTTGCATTTTCTACAGACAGAGTGTTTCAACGCAGCTCAATCAAAAGTATGGTTTAACTCTGTTAGCTGAATGCTCAGATCAGAAAGAAGTTTCACAGAATGCTTCTGTGTAGTTTATATTTGAATATATTCCTTTTTCCACTACTACGCTCTTAGCGCTCCAAATGTCCAGTTGCATTTTCTACAGAAAGAGTGTTCAGATCTGCTCAATCAAAAGTATGGTTTAACTCTGTTAGCTGAATGCACAGATCAGAAAGAAGTTTCACCGAATGATTCTGTGTAGTTTATATTTGAAGACATTCCTTTTTCCACTATTACCCTCTTAGCGCTCCGAATCTCCAATTGCATTTTCTACAAAAAGAGTGTTTCATAACTGCTCAATCAAAAATATGTTTTATCTCTGTTAACTGAATTTACTGATCAGGAATAAGTTTCACAGAATGCATCTGTGTAGTTTTTATTTGAAGATATTCTTTTTCCCAATGTAGGCCTCTTAGCGCTTAGCATGTCCAATTGCAGTTTCTACAGAAAGAGTGTTTCAGAACGGCTCAATCAAAAGTAAGGTTCAACTCTGTTAGTTGAAAGCACAGAACAGAAAGAATTTTCACAGAATGCTACTGTGTAGTTTATATTTGAATATATACCTTTTTCCACTATTACCCTCTTAGCGCTCCGAATGTCCACTTGCATTTTCTACAGAAAGAGTGTTCAGAACTGCGCAATCAAAAGTATGGTTTAACTCTGTTAGCTTAATGAACATATCAGAAATAAGTTTCACACAATGCTTCTGTGTAGTTTTTATTTGAAGATATTATTTTTCCCAATATAGGCCTCTTAGTGCTCAGAATGTCCAATTGCAGTTTCTACAGAAAGAGTGTTTCAGAAAGGCTCAATCAAAAGTAAGGTTCAACTCTGTTAGTTGAATGCACAGAACAGAAAGTTGTTTCATACAATGCTTCTGTGTAGTTTATATTTGAACATATTCTTTTTTCCACTATTACCCACTTAGCGCTACGAATGTCCAGTTGCATTTTCTACAGACAGAGTGTTTCAACGCTGCTCAATCAAAAGTATGGTTTAACTCTGTTAGCTGAATGCTCAGATCAGAAAGAAGTTTCACAGAATGCTTCTGTGTAGTTTATATTTGAATATATTCCCTTTTCCACTACTACGCTCTTAGCGCTCCAAATGTCCAGTTGCATTTTCTACAGAAAGAGTGTTCAGATCTGCTCAATCAAAAGTATGGTTTAACTCTGTTAGCTGAATGCACAGATCAGAAAGAAGTTTCACCGAATGATTCTGTGTAGTTTATATTTGAAGACATTCCTTTTTCCACTATTACCCTCTTAGCGCTCCGAATCTCCACTTGCATTTTCTACAAAAAGAGTGTTTCATAACTGCTCAATCAAAAATATGTTTTATCTTTGTTAACTGAATTTACAGATCAGAAATAAGTTTCACAGAATGCATCTGTGTAGTTTTTATTTGAAGATATTCTTTTTCCCAATGTAGGCCTCTTAGCGCTTAGCATGTCCAATTGCAGTTTCTACAGAAAGAGTGTTTCAGAACGGCTCAATCAAAAGTAAGGTTCAACTCTGTTAGTTGAATGCACAGAACAGAAAGAATTTTCACAGAATGCTACTGTGTAGTTTATATTTGAACATATTCCTTTTTCCACTATTACCCTCTTAGCGCTCCGAATGTCCACTTGCATTTTCTACAGAAAGAGTGTTCAGAACTGCGCAATCAAAAGTATGGTTTAACTCTGTTAGCTTAATGAACATATCAGAAATAAGTTTCACACAATGCTTCCGTGTAGTTTTTATTTGAAGATATTATTTTTCCCAATATAGGCCTCTTAGTGCTCAGAATGTCCAATTGCAGTTTCTACAGAAAGAGTGTTTCAGAAAGGCTCAATCAAAAGTAAGGTTCAACTCTGTTAGTTGAATGCACAGAACAGAAAGAAGTTTCATACAATGCTTCTGTGTAGTTTATATTTGAACATATTATTTTTTCCACTATTACCCACTTAGCGCTACGAATGTCCAGTTGCATTTTCTACAGACAGAGTGTTTCAAAACTGCTCAATCAAAAGTATGGTTTAACTCTGTTAGCTGAATGCTCAGATCAGAAAGAAGTTTCACAGAATGCTTCTGTGTAGTTTATATTTGAATATATTACTTTTTCCACTACGACGCTCTTAGCGCTCCAAATGTCCAGTTGCATTTTCTACAGAAAGAGTGTTCAGATCTGCTCAATCAAAAGTATGGTTTAACTCTGTTAGCTGAATGCACAGATCAGAAAGAAGTTTCACCGAATGATTCTGTGTAGTTTATATTTGAAGACATTCCTTTTTCCACTATTACCCTCTTAGCGCTCCGAATCTCCACTTGCATTTTCTACAGAAAGAGTGTTTCATAACTGCTCAATCAAAAATATGTTTTATCTCTGTTAACTGAATTTACAGATCAGAAATAAGTTTCACAGAATGCATCTGTGTAGTTTTTATTTGAAGACATTCTTTTTCCCAATGTAGGCCTCTTAGCGCTTAGCATGTCCAATTGCAGTTTCTACAGAAAGAGTGTTTCAGAACGGCTCAATCAAAAGTAAGGTTCAACTCTGTTAGTTGAATGCACAGAACAGAAAGAATTTTCACAGAATGCTACTGTGTAGTTTATATTTGAATATATACCTTTTTCCACTATTACCCTCTTAGTGCTCCGAATGTCCACTTGCATTTTCTACAGAAAGAGTGTTCAGAACTGCGCAATCAAAAGTATGGTTTAACTCTGTTAGCTTAATGAACATATCAGAAATAAGTTTCACACAATGCTTCTGTGTAGTTTTTATTTGAAGATATTATTTTTCCCAATATAGGCCTCTTAGTGCTCAGAATGTCCAATTGCAGTTTCTACAGAAAGAGTGTTTCAGAAAGGCTCAATCAAAAGTAAGGTTCAACTCTGTTAGTTGAATGCACAGAACAGAAAGTTGTTTCATACAATGCTTCTGTGTAGTTTATATTTGAACATATTCTTTTTTCCACTATTACCCACTTAGCGCTACGAATGTCCAGTTGCATTTTCTACAGACAGAGTGTTTCAACGCTGCTCAATCAAAAGTATGGTTTAACTCTGTTAGCTGAATGCTCAGATCAGAAAGAAGTTTCACAGAATGCTTCTGTGTAGTTTATATTTGAATATATTCCTTTTTCCACTACTACGCTCTTAGCGCTCCAAATGTCCAGTTGCATTTTCTACAGAAAGAGTGTTCAGATCTGCTCAATCAAAAGTATGGTTTAACTCTGTTAGCTGAATGCACAGATCAGAAAGAAGTTTCACCGAATGATTCTGTGTAGTTTATATTTGAAGACATTCCTTTTTCCACTATTACCCTCTTAGCGCTCCTAATCTCCAATTGCATTTTCTACAAAAAGAGTGTTTCATAACTGCTCAATCAAAAATATGTTTTATCTCTGTTAACTGAATTTACTGATCAGAAATAAGTTTCACAGAATGCATCTGTGTAGTTTTTATTTGAAGATATTCTTTTTCCCAATGTAGGCCTCTTAGCGCTTAGCATGTCCAATTGCAGTTTCTACAGAAAGAGTGTTTCAGAACGGCTCAATCAAAAGTAAGGCTCAACTCTGTTAGTTGAATGCACAGAACAGAAAGAATTTTCACAGAATGCTACTGTGTAGTTTATATTTGAATATATTCCTTTTTCCACTATTACCCTCTTAGCGCTCCGAATGTCCACTTGCATTTTCTACAGAAGGAGTGTTCAGAACTGCGCAATCAAAAGTATGGTTTAACTCTGTTAGCTTAATGAACATATCAGAAATAAGTTTCACACAATGCTTCTGTGTTGTTTTTATTTGAAGATATTATTTTTCCCAATAGAGGCCTCTTAGCGCTCAGAATGTCCAATTGCAATTTCTACAGAAAGAGTGTTTCAGAAAGGCTCAATCAAAAGTAAGGTTCAACTCTGTTAGTTGAATGCACAGAACAGAAAGAAGTTTCATACAATGCTTCTGTGTAGTTTATATTTGAACATATTATTTTTTCCACTATTACCCACTTAGCGCTACGAATGTCCAGTTGCATTTTCTACAGACAGAGTGTTTCAAAACTGCTCAATCAAAAGTATGGTTTAACTCTGTTAGCTGAATGCTCAGATCAGAAAGAAGTTTCACAGAATGCTTCTGTGTAGTTTATATTTGAATATATTCCTTTTTCCACTACTACTCTCTTAGCGCTCCAAATGTCCAGTTGCATTTTCTACAGAAAGTGTGTTCAGATCTGCTCAATCAAAAGTATGGTTTAACTCTGTTAGCTGAATGCACAGATCACAAAGAAGTTTCACAGAATGATTCTGTGTAGTTTATATTTGGAGACATTCCTTTTTCCACTATTACCCTCTTAGCGCTCCGAATCTCCACTTGCATTTTCTACAGAAAGAGTGTTTCAGAACGGCTGAATCAAAAGTAAGGTTCAACTCTGTTAGTTGAATGCACAGAACAGAAAGTTGTTTCATACAATGCTTCTGTGTAGTTTATATTTGAACATATTCTTTTTTCCACTATTACCCACTTAGCGCTACGAATGTCCAGTTGCATTTTCTACAGACAGAGTGTTTCAACGCAGCTCAATCAAAAGTATGGTTTAACTCTGTTAGCTGAATGCTCAGATCAGAAAGAAGTTTCACAGAATGCTTCTGTGTAGTTTATATTTGAATATATTCCTTTTTCCACTACTACGCTCTTAGCGCTCCAAATGTCCAGTTGCATTTTCTACAGAAAGAGTGTTCAGATCTGCTCAATCAAAAGTATGGTTTAACTCTGTTAGCTGAATGCACAGATCAGAAAGAAGTTTCACCGAATGATTCTGTGTAGTTTATATTTGAAGACATTCCTTTTTCCACTATTACCCTCTTAGCGCTCCGAATCTCCAATTGCATTTTCTACAAAAAGAGTGTTTCATAACTGCTCAATCAAAAATATGTTTTATCTCTGTTAACTGAATTTACTGATCAGGAATAAGTTTCACAGAATGCATCTGTGTAGTTTTTATTTGAAGATATTCTTTTTCCCAATGTAGGCCTCTTAGCGCTTAGCATGTCCAATTGCAGTTTCTACAGAAAGAGTGTTTCAGAACGGCTCAATCAAAAGTAAGGTTCAACTCTGTTAGTTGAAAGCACAGAACAGAAATAATTTTCACAGAATGCTACTGTGTAGTTTATATTTGAATATATACCTTTTTCCACTATTACCCTCTTAGCGCTCCGAATGTCCACTTGCATTTTCTACAGAAAGAGTGTTCAGAACTGCGCAATCAAAAGTATGGTTTAACTCTGTTAGCTTAATGAACATATCAGAAATAAGTTTCACACAATGCTTCTGTGTAGTTTTTATTTGAAGATATTATTTTTCCCAATATAGGCCTCTTAGTGCTCAGAATGTCCAATTGCAGTTTCTACAGAAAGAGTGTTTCAGAAAGGCTCAATCAAAAGTAAGGTTCAACTCTGTTAGTTGAATGCACAGAACAGAAAGTTGTTTCATACAATGCTTCTGTGTAGTTTATATTTGAACATATTCTTTTTTCCACTATTACCCACTTAGCGCTACGAATGTCCAGTTGCATTTTCTACAGACAGAGTGTTTCAACGCTGCTCAATCAAAAGTATGGTTTAACTCTGTTAGCTGAATGCTCAGATCAGAAAGAAGTTTCACAGAATGCTTCTGTGTAGTTTATATTTGAATATATTCCCTTTTCCACTACTACGCTCTTAGCGCTCCAAATGTCCAGTTGCATTTTCTACAGAAAGAGTGTTCAGATCTGCTCAATCAAAAGTATGGTTTAACTCTGTTAGCTGAATGCACAGATCAGAAAGAAGTTTCACCGAATGATTCTGTGTAGTTTATATTTGAAGACATTCCTTTTTCCACTATTACCCTCTTAGCGCTCCGAATCTCCACTTGCATTTTCTACAAAAAGAGTGTTTCATAACTGCTCAATCAAAAATATGTTTTATCTTTGTTAACTGAATTTACAGATCAGAAATAAGTTTCACAGAATGCATCTGTGTAGTTTTTATTTGAAGATATTCTTTTTCCCAATGTAGGCCTCTTAGCGCTTAGCATGTCCAATTGCAGTTTCTACAGAAAGAGTGTTTCAGAACGGCTCAATCAAAAGTAAGGTTCAACTCTGTTAGTTGAATGCACAGAACAGAAAGAATTTTCACAGAATGCTACTGTGTAGTTTATATTTGAACATATTCCTTTTTCCACTATTACCCTCTTAGCGCTCCGAATGTCCACTTGCATTTTCTACAGAAAGAGTGTTCAGAACTGCGCAATCAAAAGTATGGTTTAACTCTGTTAGCTTAATGAACATATCAGAAATAAGTTTCACACAATGCTTCCGTGTAGTTTTTATTTGAAGATATTATTTTTCCCAATATAGGCCTCTTAGTGCTCAGAATGTCCAATTGCAGTTTCTACAGAAAGAGTGTTTCAGAAAGGCTCAATCAAAAGTAAGGTTCAACTCTGTTAGTTGAATGCACAGAACAGAAAGAAGTTTCATACAATGCTTCTGTGTAGTTTATATTTGAACATATTATTTTTTCCACTATTACCCACTTAGCGCTACGAATGTCCAGTTGCATTTTCTACAGACAGAGTGTTTCAAAACTGCTCAATCAAAAGTATGGTTTAACTCTGTTAGCTGAATGCTCAGATCAGAAAGAAGTTTCACAGAATGCTTCTGTGTAGTTTATATTTGAATATATTACTTTTTCCACTACGACGCTCTTAGCGCTCCAAATGTCCAGTTGCATTTTCTACAGAAAGAGTGTTCAGATCTGCTCAATCAAAAGTATGGTTTAACTCTGTTAGCTGAATGCACAGATCAGAAAGAAGTTTCACCGAATGATTCTGTGTAGTTTATATTTGAAGACATTCCTTTTTCCACTATTACCCTCTTAGCGCTCCGAATCTCCACTTGCATTTTCTACAGAAAGAGTGTTTCATAACTGCTCAATCAAAAATATGTTTTATCTCTGTTAACTGAATTTACAGATCAGAAATAAGTTTCACAGAATGCATCTGTGTAGTTTTTATTTGAAGACATTCTTTTTCCCAATGTAGGCCTCTTAGCGCTTAGCATGTCCAATTGCAGTTTCTACAGAAAGAGTGTTTCAGAACGGCTCAATCAAAAGTAAGGTTCAACTCTGTTAGTTGAATGCACAGAACAGAAAGAATTTTCACAGAATGCTACTGTGTAGTTTATATTTGAATATATACCTTTTTCCACTATTACCCTCTTAGCGCTCCGAATGTCCACTTGCATTTTCTACAGAAAGAGTGTTCAGAACTGCGCAATCAAAAGTATGGTTTAACTCTGTTAGCTTAATGAACATATCAGAAATAAGTTTCACACAATGCTTCTGTGTAGTTTTTATTTGAAGATATTATTTTTCCCAATATAGGCCTCTTAGTGCTCAGAATGTCCAATTGCAGTTTCTACAGAAAGAGTGTTTCAGAAAGGCTCAATCAAAAGTAAGGTTCAACTCTGTTAGTTGAATGCACAGAACAGAAAGTTGTTTCATACAATGCTTCTGTGTAGTTTATATTTGAACATATTCTTTTTTCCACTATTACCCACTTAGCGCTACGAATGTCCAGTTGCATTTTCTACAGACAGAGTGTTTCAACGCTGCTCAATCAAAAGTATGGTTTAACTCTGTTAGCTGAATGCTCAGATCAGAAAGAAGTTTCACAGAATGCTTCTGTGTAGTTTATATTTGAATATATTCCTTTTTCCACTACTACGCTCTTAGCGCTCCAAATGTCCAGTTGCATTTTCTACAGAAAGAGTGTTCAGATCTGCTCAATCAAAAGTATGGTTTAACTCTGTTAGCTGAATGCACAGATCAGAAAGAAATTTCACCGAATGATTCTGTGTAGTTTATATTTGAAGACATTCCTTTTTCCACTATTACCCTCTTAGCGCTCCTAATCTCCAATTGCATTTTCTACAAAAAGAGTGTTTCATAACTGCTCAATCAAAAATATGTTTTATCTCTGTTAACTGAATTTACTGATCAGAAATAAGTTTCACAGAATGCATCTGTGTAGTTTTTATTTGAAGATATTCTTTTTCCCAATGTAGGCCTCTTAGCGCTTAGCATGTCCAATTGCAGTTTCTACAGAAAGAGTGTTTCAGAACGGCTCAATCAAAAGTAAGGCTCAACTCTGTTAGTTGAATGCACAGAACAGAAAGAATTTTCACAGAATGCTACTGTGTAGTTTATATTTGAATATATTCCTTTTTCCACTATTACCCTCTTAGCGCTCCGAATGTCCACTTGCATTTTCTACAGAAGGAGTGTTCAGAACTGCGCAATCAAAAGTATGGTTTAACTCTGTTAGCTTAATGAACATATCAGAAATAAGTTTCACACAATGCTTCTGTGTTGTTTTTATTTGAAGATATTATTTTTCCCAATAGAGGCCTCTTAGCGCTCAGAATGTCCAATTGCAATTTCTACAGAAAGAGTGTTTCAGAAAGGCTCAATCAAAAGTAAGGTTCAACTCTGTTAGTTGAATGCACAGAACAGAAAGAAGTTTCATACAATGCTTCTGTGTAGTTTATATTTGAACATATTATTTTTTCCACTATTACCCACTTAGCGCTACGAATGTCCAGTTGCATTTTCTACAGACAGAGTGTTTCAAAACTGCTCAATCAAAAGTATGGTTTAACTCTGTTAGCTGAATGCTCAGATCAGAAAGAAGTTTCACAGAATGCTTCTGTGTAGTTTATATTTGAATATATTCCTTTTTCCACTACTACTCTCTTAGCGCTCCAAATGTCCAGTTGCATTTTCTACAGAAAGTGTGTTCAGATCTGCTCAATCAAAAGTATGGTTTAACTCTGTTAGCTGAATGCACAGATCACAAAGAAGTTTCACAGAATGATTCTGTGTAGTTTATATTTGGAGACATTCCTTTTTCCACTATTACCCTCTTAGCGCTCCGAATCTCCACTTGCATTTTCTACAGAAAGAGTGTTTCAGAACGGCTGAATCAAAACTAAGGTTCAACTCATTTAGTTGAACAAACAGAACAGAAAGAAGTTTCACACAATTCTTCTGTGTAGTTTTTATTTGTAGACATTCTTTTTCCCAATATAGGCCTCTTAGCGCTCATAATGTCCAATTGCAGTTTCTACAGAAAGAGTGTTTCAGAACGGCTCAATCAAAAGTAAGGTTCAACTCTGTTAGTTGAATGCACAGAACAGAAAGAAGTTTCATACAATGCTTCTGTGTATTTTATATTTGAACATATTCTTTTTTCCACTATTACCCACTTAGCGCTACGAATGTCCAGTTGCATTTTCTGCAGACAGAGTGTTTCAAAACTGCTCAATGAAAAGTATGGTTTCACTCTGTTAGCTGAATGCTCAGATCAGAAAGAAGTTTCACAGAATGCTTCTGTGTAGTTTATATTTGAATATATTCCTTTTTCCACTACTACGCTCTTAGCGCTCCAAATGTCCAGTTGCATTTTCTACAGAAAGAGTGTTCAGATCTGCTCAATCAAAAGTATGGTTTAACTCTGTTAGCTGAATGCACAGATCAGAAAGAAGTTTCACCGAATGATTCTGTGTAGTTTATATTTGAAGACATTCCTTTTTCCACTATTACCCTCTTAGCGCTCCGAATCTCCACTTGCATTTTCTACAGAAAGAGTGTTTCATAACTGCTCAATCAAAAATATGTTTTATCTCTGTTAACTGAATTTACAGATCAGAAATAAGTTTCACAGAATGCATCTGTGTAGTTTTTATTTGAAGATATTCTTTTTCCCAATGTAGGCCTCTTAGCGCTTAGCATGTCCAATTGCAGTTTCTACAGAAAGAGTGTTTCAGAACGGCTCAATCAAAAGTAAGGTTCAACTCTGTTAGTTGAATGCACAGAACAGAAAGAATTTTCACAGAATGCTACTGTGTAGTTTATATTTGAATATATACCTTTTTCCACTATTACCCTCTTAGCGCTCCGAATGTCCACTTGCATTTTCTACAGAAAGAGTGTTCAGAACTGCGCAATCAAAAGTATGGTTTAACTCTGTTAGCTTAATGAACATATCAGAAATAAGTTTCACACAATGCTTCTGTGTAGTTTTTATTTGAAGATATTATTTTTCCCAATATAGGCCTCTTAGTGCTCAGAATGTCCAATTGCAGTTTCTACAGAAAGAGTGTTTCAGAAAGGCTCAATCAAAAGTAAGGTTCAACTCTGTTAGTTGAATGCACAGAACAGAAAGTTGTTTCATACAATGCTTCTGTGTAGTTTATATTTGAACATATTCTTTTTTCCACTATTACCCACTTAGCGCTACGAATGTCCAGTTGCATTTTCTACAGACAGAGTGTTTCAACGCTGCTCAATCAAAAGTATGGTTTAACTCTGTTAGCTGAATGCTCAGATCAGAAAGAAGTTTCACAGAATGCTTCTGTGTAGTTTATATTTGAATATATTCCCTTTTCCACTACTACGCTCTTAGCGCTCCAAATGTCCAGTTGCATTTTCTACAGAAAGAGTGTTCAGATCTGCTCAATCAAAAGTATGGTTTAACTCTGTTAGCTGAATGCACAGATCAGAAAGAAGTTTCACCGAATGATTCTGTGTAGTTTATATTTGAAGACATTCCTTTTTCCACTATTACCCTCTTAGCGCTCCGAATCTCCACTTGCATTTTCTACAAAAAGAGTGTTTCATAACTGCTCAATCAAAAATATGTTTTATCTTTGTTAACTGAATTTACAGATCAGAAATAAGTTTCACAGAATGCATCTGTGTAGTTTTTATTTGAAGATATTCTTTTTCCCAATGTAGGCCTCTTAGCGCTTAGCATGTCCAATTGCAGTTTCTACAGAAAGAGTGTTTCAGAACGGCTCAATCAAAAGTAAGGTTCAACTCTGTTAGTTGAATGCACAGAACAGAAAGAATTTTCACAGAATGCTACTGTGTAGTTTATATTTGAACATATTCCTTTTTCCACTATTACCCTCTTAGCGCTCCGAATGTCCACTTGCATTTTCTACAGAAAGAGTGTTCAGAACTGCGCAATCAAAAGTATGGTTTAACTCTGTTAGCTTAATGAACATATCAGAAATAAGTTTCACACAATGCTTCCGTGTAGTTTTTATTTGAAGATATTATTTTTCCCAATATAGGCCTCTTAGTGCTCAGAATGTCCAATTGCAGTTTCTACAGAAAGAGTGTTTCAGAAAGGCTCAATCAAAAGTAAGGTTCAACTCTGTTAGTTGAATGCACAGAACAGAAAGAAGTTTCATACAATGCTTCTGTGTAGTTTATATTTGAACATATTATTTTTTCCACTATTACCCACTTAGCGCTACGAATGTCCAGTTGCATTTTCTACAGACAGAGTGTTTCAAAACTGCTCAATCAAAAGTATGGTTTAACTCTGTTAGCTGAATGCTCAGATCAGAAAGAAGTTTCACAGAATGCTTCTGTGTAGTTTATATTTGAATATATTACTTTTTCCACTACGACGCTCTTAGCGCTCCAAATGTCCAGTTGCATTTTCTACAGAAAGAGTGTTCAGATCTGCTCAATCAAAAGTATGGTTTAACTCTGTTAGCTGAATGCACAGATCAGAAAGAAGTTTCACCGAATGATTCTGTGTAGTTTATATTTGAAGACATTCCTTTTTCCACTATTACCCTCTTAGTGCTCCGAATCTCCACTTGCATTTTCTACAGAAAGAGTGTTTCATAACTGCTCAATCAAAAATATGTTTTATCTCTGTTAACTGAATTTACAGATCAGAAATAAGTTTCACAGAATGCATCTGTGTAGTTTTTATTTGAAGACATTCTTTTTCCCAATGTAGGCCTCTTAGCGCTTAGCATGTCCAATTGCAGTTTCTACAGAAAGAGTGTTTCAGAACGGCTCCATCAAAAGTAAGGTTCAACTCTGTTAGTTGAATGCACAGAACAGAAAGAATTTTCACAGAATGCTACTTTGTAGTTTATATTTGAATATATACCTTTTTCCACTATTACCCTCTTAGCGCTCCGAATGTCCACTTGCATTTTCTACAGAAAGAGTGTTCAGAACTGCGCAATCAAAAGTATGGTTTAACTCTGTTAGCTTAATGAACATATCAGAAATAAGTTTCACACAATGCTTCTGTGTAGTTTTTATTTGAAGATATTATTTTTCCCAATATAGGCCTCTTAGTGCTCAGAATGTCCAATTGCAGTTTCTACAGAAAGAGTGTTTCAGAAAGGCTCAATCAAAAGTAAGGTTCAACTCTGTTAGTTGAATGCACAGAACAGAAAGTTGTTTCATACAATGCTTCTGTGTAGTTTATATTTGAACATATTCTTTTTTCCACTATTACCCACTTAGCGCTACGAATGTCCAGTTGCATTTTCTACAGACAGAGTGTTTCAACGCTGCTCAATCAAAAGTATGGTTTAACTCTGTTAGCTGAATGCTCAGATCAGAAAGAAGTTTCACAGAATGCTTCTGTGTAGTTTATATTTGAATATATTCCTTTTTCCACTACTACGCTCTTAGCGCTCCAAATGTCCAGTTGCATTTTCTACAGAAAGAGTGTTCAGATCTGCTCAATCAAAAGTATGGTTTAACTCTGTTAGCTGAATGCACAGATCAGAAAGAAGTTTCACCGAATGATTCTGTGTAGTTTATATTTGAAGACATTCCTTTTTCCACTATTACCCTCTTAGCGCTCCGAATCTCCAATTGCATTTTCTACAAAAAGAGTGTTTCATAACTGCTCAATCAAAAATATGTTTTATCTCTGTTAACTGAATTTACTGATCAGAAATAAGTTTCACAGAATGCATCTGTGTAGTTTTTATTTGAAGATATTCTTTTTCCCAATGTAGGCCTCTTAGCGCTTAGCATGTCCAATTGCAGTTTCTACAGAAAGAGTGTTTCAGAACGGCTCAATCAAAAGTAAGGCTCAACTCTGTTAGTTGAATGCACAGAACAGAAAGAATTTTCACAGAATGCTACTGTGTAGTTTATATTTGAATATATTCCTTTTTCCACTATTACCCTCTTAGCGCTCCGAATGTCCACTTGCATTTTCTACAGAAGGAGTGTTCAGAACTGCGCAATCAAAAGTATGGTTTAACTCTGTTAGCTTAATGAACATATCAGAAATAAGTTTCACACAATGCTTCTGTGTTGTTTTTATTTGAAGATATTATTTTTCCCAATAGAGGCCTCTTAGCGCTCAGAATGTCCAATTGCAATTTCTACAGAAAGAGTGTTTCAGAAAGGCTCAATCAAAAGTAAGGTTCAACTCTGTTAGTTGAATGCACAGAACTGAAAGAAGTTTCATACAATGCTTCTGTGTAGTTTATATTTGAACATATTATTTTTTCCACTATTACCCACTTAGCGCTACGAATGTCCAGTTGCATTTTCTACAGACAGAGTGTTTCAAAACTGCTCAATCAAAAGTATGGTTTAACTCTGTTAGCTGAATGCTCAGATCAGAAAGAAGTTTCACAGAATGCTTCTGTGTAGTTTATATTTGAATATATTCCTTTTTCCACTACTACTCTCTTAGCGCTCCAAATGTCCAGTTGCATTTTCTACAGAAAGTGTGTTCAGATCTGCTCAATCAAAAGTATGGTTTAACTCTGTTAGCTGAATGCACAGATCACAAAGAAGTTTCACAGAATGATTCTGTGTAGTTTATATTTGGAGACATTCCTTTTTCCACTATTACCCTCTTAGCGCTCCGAATCTCCACTTGCATTTTCTACAGAAAGAGTGTTTCAGAACGGCTGAATCAAAACTAAGGTTCAACTCATTTAGTTGAACAAACAGAACAGAAAGAAGTTTCACACAATTCTTCTGTGTAGTTTTTATTTGTAGACATTATTTTTCCCAATATAGGCCTCTTAGTGCTCAGAATGTCCAATTGCAGTTTCTACAGAAAGAGTGTTTCAGAAAGGCTCAATCAAAAGTAAGGTTCAACTCTGTTAGTTGAATGCACAGAACAGAAAGTTGTTTCATACAATGCTTCTGTGTAGTTTATATTTGAACATATTCTTTTTTCCACTATTACCCACTTAGCGCTACGAATGTCCAGTTGCATTTTCTACAGACAGAGTGTTTCAACGCTGCTCAATCAAAAGTATGGTTTAACTCGGTTAGCTGAATGCTCAGATCAGAAAGAATTTTCACAGAATGCTTCTGTGTAGTTTATATTTGAATGTATTCCTTTTTCCACTACTACTCTCTTAGCGCTCCAAATGTCCAGTTGCATTTTCTACAGAAAGAGTGTTCAGATCTGCTCAATCAAAAGTATGGTTTAACTCTGTTAGCTGAATGCACAGATCAGAAAGAAGTTTCACCGAATGATTCTGTGTAGTTTATATTTGGAGACATTCCTTTTTCCACTATTACCCTCTTAGCGCTCCGAATCTCCACTTGCATTTTCTACAGAAAGTGTGTTTCAGAACGGCTCAATCAAAACGAAGGTTCAACTCTTTTAGTTGAACAAACAGAACAGAAAGAAGTTTCACACAATTCTTCTGTGTAGTTTTTATTTGTAGACATTCTTTTTCCCAATATAGGCCTCTTAGCGCTCAGAATGTCCAATTGTAGTTTCTACAGAAAGAGTGTTTCAGAACGGCTCAATCAAAAGTAAGGTTCAACTCTATTAGTTGAATGCACAGAACAGAAAGAAGTTTCATACAATGCTTCTGTGTAGTTTATATTTGAACATATTCTTTTTTCCACTATTACCCACTTAGCGCTACGAATGTCCGGTTGCATTTTCTACAGCCAGAGTTTTTCAAAACTGCTCAATGAAAAGTATGGTTTAACTCTGTTAGCTGAATGCTCAGATCAGAAAGAAGTTTCACAGAATGCTTCTGTGTAGTTTATATTTGAATATATTCCTTTTTCCACTACTACTCTCTTAGCGCTCCAAATGTCCAGTTGCATTTTCTACAGAAAGAGTGTTCAGATCTGCTCAATCAAAAGTGTGGTTTAAATCTGTTAGCTGAATGCACAGATCAGAAAGAAGTTTCACAGAATGATTCTGTGTAGTTTATATTTGGAGACCTTCCTTTTTCCACTATTACCCGCTTAGCGCTCCGAATCTCCACTTGCATTTTCTACAGAAAGAGTGTTTCATAACTGCTCAATCAAAAATATGTTTTATCTCTGTTAACTGAATTTACAGATCAGAAATAAGTTTCACAGAATGCATCTGTGTAGTTTTTATTTGAAGATATTCTTTTTCCCAATATGGGCCTCTTAGCACTTAGCATGTCCAATTGCAGTTTCTACAGAAAGAGTGTTACAGAACGGCTCAATCAAAAGTAAGTTTCAACTCTGTTAGTTGAATGCACAGAACAGAAAGAATTTTCACAGAATGCCACTGTGTAGTTTATATTTGAATATATTCCTTTTTCCACTATTACCCTCTTAGCGCTCCGAAAGTCCACTTGCATTTTCTACAGAAGGAGTGTTCAGAACTGCGCAATCAAAAGTATGGTTTAACTCTGTTAGCTTAATGAACGTATGAGAAATAAGTTTCACACAATGCTTCTGTGTAGTTTTTATTTGAAGATATTATTTTTCCGAATATAGGCCTCTTAGCGCTCAGAATGTCCAATTGCAGTTTCTACAGAAAGAGTGTTTCAGAAAGGCTCAATCAAAAGTAAGGTTCAACTATGTTAGTTGAATGCACAGAACAGAAAGAAGTTTCATACAATGCTTCTGTGTAGTTTATATTTGAACATATTCTGTTTTCCACTATTACCCACTTAGCGCTACGAATGTCCATTTGCATTTTCTACAGACAGAGTGTTTCAAAACTTCTCAATCAAAAGTATGGTTTAACTCTGTTAGCTGAATGCTCAGATCAGAAAGAAGTTTCACAGAATGCTTCTGTGTAGTTTATATTTGAATATATTCCATATATTCCTTTTTCCACTACTACTCTCTTAGCGCTCCAAATGTCCAGTTGCATTTTCTACAGAAAGAGTGTTCAGATCTGCTCAATCAAAAGTATGGTTTAACTCTGTTAGCTGAATGCACAGATCAGAAAGAAGTTTCACAGAATGATTCTGTGTAGTATATATTTGGAGACATTCCTTTTTCCACTATTACCCTCTTAGCGCTCCGAATCTCCACTTGCATTTTCTACAGAAAGAGTGTTTCAGAACGGCTCAATCAAAACTAAGGTTCAACTCTTTTAGTTGAACAAACAGAACAGAAAGAAGTTTCACACAATTCTTCTGTGTAGTTTTTATTTGTAGACATTCTTTTTCCCAATATAGGCCTCTTAGCGCTCAGAATGTCCAATTGCAGTTTCTACAGAAAGAGTGTTTCAGAACGGCTCAATCAAAAGTAAGGTTCAACTCTGTTAGTTGAATGCACAGAACAGAAAGAAGTTTCATACAATGCTTCTGTGTAGTTTATATTTGAACATATTCTTTTTTCCACTATTACCCACTTAGCGCTACGAATGTCCAGTTGCATTTTCTACAGACAGAGTGTTTCAAAACTGCTCAATCAAAAGTATGGTTTAACTCTGTTAGCTGAATGCTCAGATCAGAAAGAAGTTTCACAGAATGCTTCTGTGTAGTTTATATTTGAATATATTCCTTTTTCCACTACTACGCTCTTAGCGCTCCAAATGTCCAGTTGCATTTTCTACAGAAAGAGTGTTCAGATCTGCTCAATCAAAAGTATGGTTTAACTGTGTTAGCTGAATGCACAGATCAGAAAGAAGTTTCACCGAATGATTCTGTGTAGTTTATATTTGGAGACCTTCCTTTTTTCACTATTACCCACTTAGCGCTCCGAATCTCCACTTGCATTTCCTACAGAAAGAGTGTTTCATAACAGCTCAATCAAAAATATGTTTTATCTCTGTTAACTGAATTTACAGATCAGAAATAAGTTTCACAGAATGCATCTGTGTAGTTTTTATTTGAAGATATTCTTTTTCCCAATATAGGCCTCTTAGCGCTTAGCATGTCCAATTGCAGTTTCTACAGAAAGAGTGTTTCAGAACGGCTCAATCAAAAGTAAGGTTCAACTCTGTTAGTTGAATGCACAGAACAGAAAGAATTTTCACAGAATGCTACTGTGTAGTTTATATTTGAATATATTCCTTTTTCCACTATTACCCTCTTAGCGCTCCGAATCTCCACTTGCATTTTCTACAGAAAGAGTGTTCAGAACTGCGCAATCAAAAGTATGGTTTAACTCTGTTAGCTTAATGAACATATCAGAAATAAGTTTCACACAATGCTTCTGTGTAGTTTTTATTTGAAGATATTATTTTTCCCAATAGAGGCCTCTTAGCGCTCAGAATGTCCAATTGCAATTTCTACAGAAAGAGTGTTTCAGAAAGGCTCAATCAAAAGTAAGGTTCAACTCTGTTAGTTGAATGCACAGAACAGAAAGAAGTTTCATACAATGCTTCTGTGTAGTTTATATTTGAACATATTATTTTTTCCACTATTACCCACTTAGCGCTACGAATGTCCAGTTGCATTTTCTACAGACAGAGTGTTTCAAAACTGCTCAATCAAAAGTATGGTTTAACTCTGTTAGCTGAATGCTCAGATCAGAAAGAAGTTTCACAGAATGCTTCTGTGTAGATTATATTTGAATATATTCCTTTTTCCACTACTACTCTCTTAGCGCTCCAAATGTCCATTTGCATTTTCTACAGAAAGTGTGTTCAGATCTGCTCAATCAAAAGTATGGTTTAACTCTGTTAGCTGAATGCACAGATCACAAAGAAGTTTCACAGAATGATTCTGTGTAGTTTATATTTGGAGACATTCCTTTTTCCACTATTACCCTCTTAGCGCTCCGAATCTCCACTTGCATTTTCTACAGAAAGAGTGTTTCAGAACGGCTGAATCAAAACTAAGGTTCAACTCATTTAGTTGAACAAACAGAACAGAAAGAAGTTTCACACAATTCTTCTGTGTAGTTTTTATTTGTAGACATTCTTTTTCCCAATATAGGCCTCTTAGCGCTCATAATGTCCAATTGCAGTTTCTACAGAAAGAGTGTTTCAGAACGGCTCAATCAAAAGTAAGGTTCAACTCTGTTAGTTGAATGCACAGAACAGAAAGATATTTCATACAATGCTTCTGTGTAGTTTATATTTGAACATATTCTTTTTTCCACTATTACCCAGTTAGCGCTACGAATGTCCAGTTGCATTTTCTGCAGACAGAGTGTTTCAAAACTGCTCAATCAAAAGTATGGTTTAACTCTGTTAGCTGAATGCTCAGATCAGAAAGAAGTTTCACAGAATGCTTCTGTGTAGTTTATATTTGAATATATTCCTTTTTCCACTACTACGCTCTTAGCGCTCCAAATGTCCAGTTGCATTTTCTACAGAAAGAGTGTTTCATAACTGCTCAATCAAAAATATGTTTTATCTCTGTTAACTGAATTTACAGATCAGAAATAAGTTTCACAGAATGCATCTGTGTAGTTTTTATTTGAAGATATTCTTTTTCCCAATGTAGGCCTCTTAGCGCTTAGCATGTCCAATTGCAGTTTCTACAGAAAGAGTGTTTCAGAACGGCTCAATCAAAAGTAAGGTTCAACTCTGTTAGTTGAATGCACAGAACAGAAAGAATTTTCACAGAATGCTACTGTGTAGTTTATATTTGAATATATTCCTTTTTCCACTATTACCCTCTTAGCGCTCCGAATGTCCACTTGCATTTTCTACAGAAAGAGTGTTCAGAACTGCGCAATCAAAAGTATGGTTTAACTCTGTTAGCTTAATGAACATATCAGAAATAAGTTTCACACAATGCTTCTGTGTAGTTTTTATTTGAAGATATTATTTTTCCGAATATACGCCTCTTAGCGCTCAGAATGTCCAATTGCAGTTTCTACAGAAAGAGTGTTTCAGAACGGCTCAATCAAAAGTAAGGTTCAACTCTGTTAGTTGAATGCACAGAACAGAAAGAAGTTTCATACAATGCTTCTGTGTAGTTTCTATTTGAACATATTCTTTTTTCCACTATTACCCACTTAGCGCTACGAATGTCCAGTTGCATTTTCTACAGACAGAGTGTTTCAAAACTGCTCAATCAAAAGTATGGTTTAACTCTGTTAGCTGAATGCTCAGATCAGAAAGAAGTTTCACAGAATGCTTCTGTGTAGTTTATATTTGAATATATTCCTTTTTCCACTACTACGCTCTTAGCGCTCCAAATGTCCAGTTGCATTTTCTACAGAAAGAGTGTTCAGATCTGCTCAATCAAAAGTATGGTTTAACTCTGTTAGCTGAATGCACAGATCAGAAAGAAGTTTCACCGAATGATTCTGTGTAGTTTATATTTGAAGACATTCCTTTTTCCACTATTACCCTCTTAGCGCTCCGAATCTCCACTTGCATTTTCTACAGAAAGAGTGTTTCATAACTGCTCAATCAAAAATATGTTTTATCTCTGTTAACTGAATTTACAGATCAGAAATAAGTTTCACAGAATGCATCTGTGTAGTTTTTATTTGAAGATATTCTTTTTCCCAATGTAGGCCTCTTAGCGCTTAGCATGTCCAATTGCAGTTTCTACAGAAAGAGTGTTTCAGAACGGCTCAATCAAAAGTAAGGTTCAACTCTGTTAGTTGAATGCACAGAACAGAAAGAATTTTCACAGAATGCTACTGTGTAGTTTATATTTGAATATATACCTTTTTCCACTATTACCCTCTTAGCGCTCCGAATGTCCACTTGCATTTTCTACAGAAAGAGTGTTCAGAACTGCGCAATCAAAAGTATGGTTTAACTCTGTTAGCTTAATGAACATATCAGAAATAAGTTTCACACAATGCTTCTGTGTAGTTTTTATTTGAAGATATTATTTTTCCCAATATAGGCCTCTTAGTGCTCAGAATGTCCAATTGCAGTTTCTACAGAAAGAGTGTTTCAGAAAGGCTCAATCAAAAGTAAGGTTCAACTCTGTTAGTTGAATGCACAGAACAGAAAGTTGTTTCATACAATGCTTCTGTGTAGTTTATATTTGAACATATTCTTTTTTCCACTATTACCCACTTAGCGCTACGAATGTCCAGTTGCATTTTCTACAGACAGAGTGTTTCAACGCTGCTCAATCAAAAGTATGGTTTAACTCTGTTAGCTGAATGCTCAGATCAGAAAGAAGTTTCACAGAATGCTTCTGTGTAGTTTATATTTGAATATATTCCTTTTTCCACTACTACGCTCTTAGCGCTCCAAATGTCCAGTTGCATTTTCTACAGAAAGAGTGTTCAGATCTGCTCAATCAAAAGTATGGTTTAACTCTGTTAGCTGAATGCACAGATCAGAAAGAAGTTTCACCGAATGATTCTGTGTAGTTTATATTTGAAGACATTCCTTTTTCCACTATTACCCTCTTAGCGCTCCGAATCTCCAATTGCATTTTCTACAAAAAGAGTGTTTCATAACTGCTCAATCAAAAATATGTTTTATCTCTGTTAACTGAATTTACTGATCAGAAATAAGTTTCACAGAATGCATCTGTGTAGTTTTTATTTGAAGATATTCTTTTTCCCAATGTAGGCCTCTTAGCGCTTAGCATGTCCAATTGCAGTTTCTACAGAAAGAGTGTTTCAGAACGGCTCAATCAAAAGTAAGGTTCAACTCTGTTAGTTGAATGCACAGAACAGAAAGAATTTTCACAGAATGCTACTGTGTAGTTTATATTTGAATATATACCTTTTTCCACTATTACCCTCTTAGCGCTCCGAATGTCCACTTGCATTTTCTACAGAAAGAGTGTTCAGAACTGCGCAATCAAAAGTATGGTTTAACTCTGTTAGCTTAATGAACATATCAGAAATAAGTTTCACACAATGCTTCTGTGTAGTTTTTATTTGAAGATATTATTTTTCCCAATATAGGCCTCTTAGTGCTCAGAATGTCCAATTGCAGTTTCTACAGAAAGAGTGTTTCAGAAAGGCTCAATCAAAAGTAAGGTTCAACTCTGTTAGTTGAATGCACAGAACAGAAAGTTGTTTCATACAATGCTTCTGTGTAGTTTATATTTGAACATATTCTTTTTTCCACTATTACCCACTTAGCGCTACGAATGTCCAGTTGCATTTTCTACAGACAGAGTGTTTCAACGCTGCTCAATCAAAAGTATGGTTTAACTCGGTTAGCTGAATGCTCAGATCAGAAAGAATTTTCACAGAATGCTTCTGTGTAGTTTATATATGAATGTATTCCTTTTTCCACTACTACTCTCTTAGCGCTCCAAATGTCCAGTTGCATTTTCTACAGAAAGAGTGTTCAGATCTGCTCAATCAAAAGTATGGTTTAACTCTGTTAGCTGAATGCACAGATCAGAAAGAAGTTTCACCGAATGATTCTGTGTAGTTTATATTTGGAGACATTCCTTTTTCCACTATTACCCTCTTAGCGCTCCGAATCTCCACTTGCATTTTCTACAGAAAGTGTGTTTCAGAACGGCTCAATCAAAACGAAGGTTCAACTCTTTTAGTTGAACAAACAGAACAGAAAGAAGTTTCACACAATTCTTCTGTGTAGTTTTTATTTGTAGACATTCTTTTTCCCAATATAGGCCTCTTAGCGCTCAGAATGTCCAATTGTAGTTTCTACAGAAAGAGTGTTTCAGAACGGCTCAATCAAAAGTAAGGTTCAACTCTATTAGTTGAATGCACAGAACAGAAAGAAGTTTCATACAATGCTTCTGTGTAGTTTATATTTGAACATATTCTTTTTTCCACTATTACCCACTTAGCGCTATGAATGTCCGGTTGCATTTTCTACAGCCAGAGTTTTTCAAAACTGCTCAATCAAAAGTATGGTTTAACTCTGTTAGCTGAATGCTCAGATCAGAAAGAAGTTTCACAGAATGCTTCTGTGTAGTTTATATTTGAATATATTCCTTTTTCCACTACTACTCTCTTAGCGCTCCAAATGTCCAGTTGCATTTTCTACAGAAAGAGTGTTCAGATCTGCTCAATCAAAAGTATGGTTTAAATCTGTTAGCTGAATGCACAGATCAGAAAGAAGTTTCACAGAATGATTCTGTGTAGTTTATATTTGGAGACCTTCCTTTTTCCACTATTACCCGCTTAGCGCTCCGAATCTCCACTTGCATTTTCTACAGAAAGAGTGTTTCATAACTGCTCAATCAAAAATATGTTTTATCTCTGTTAACTGAATTTACAGATCAGAAATAAGTTTCACAGAATGCATCTGTGTAGTTTTTATTTGAAGATATTCTTTTTCCCAATATGGGCCTCTTAGCACTTAGCATGTCCAATTGCAGTTTCTACAGAAAGAGTGTTTCAGAACGGCTCAATCAAAAGTAAGGTTCAACTCTGTTAGTTGAATGCACAGAACAGAAAGAATTTTCACAGAATGCCACTGTGTAGTTTATATTTGAATATATTCCTTTTTCCACTATTACCCTCTTAGCGCTCCGAAAGTCCACTTGCATTTTCTACAGAAGGAGTGTTCAGAACTGCGCAATCAAAAGTATGGTTTAACTCTGTTAGCTTAATGAACGTATGAGAAATAAGTTTCACACAATGCTTCTGTGTAGTTTTTATTTGAAGATATTATTTTTCCGAATATAGGCCTCTTAGCGCTCAGAATGTCCAATTGCAGTTTCTACAGAAAGAGTGTTTCAGAAAGGCTCAATCAAAAGTAAGGTTCAACTATGTTAGTTGAATGCACAGAACAGAAAGAAGTTTCATACAATGCTTCTGTGTAGATTATATTTGAACATATTCTGTTTTCCACTATTACCCACTTAGCGCTACGAATGTCCATTTGCATTTTCTACAGACAGAGTGTTTCAAAACTTCTCAATCAAAAGTATGGTTTAACTCTGTTAGCTGAATGCTCAGATCAGAAAGAAGTTTCACAGAATGCTTCTGTGTAGTTTATATTTGAATATATTCCTTTTTCCACTACTACTCTCTTAGCGCTCCAAATGTCCAGTTGCATTTTCTACAGAAAGAGTGTTCAGATCTGCTCAATCAAAAGTATGGTTTAACTCTGTTAGCTGAATGCACAGATCAGAAAGAAGTTTCACAGAATGATTCTGTGTAGTTTATATTTGGAGACATTCCTTTTTCCACTATTACCCTCTTAGCGCTCCGAATCTCCACTTGCATTTTCTACAGAAAGAGTGTTTCAGAACGGCTCAATCAAAACTAAGGTTCAACTCTTTTAGTTGAACAAACAGAACAGAAAGAAGTTTCACACAATTCTTCTGTGTAGTTTTTATTTGTAGACATTCTTTTTCCCAATATAGGCCTCTTAGCGCTCAGAATGTCCAATTGCAGTTTCTACAGAAAGAGTGTTTCAGAACGGCTCAATCAAAAGTAAGGTTCAACTCTGTTAGTTGAATGCACAGAACAGAAAGAAGTTTCATACAATGCTTCTGTGTAGTTTATATTTGAACATATTCTTTTTTCCACTATTACCCACTTAGCGCTACGAATGTCCAGTTGCATTTTCTACAGACAGAGTGTTTCAAAACTGCTCAATCAAAATTATGGTTTAACTCTGTTAGCTGAATGCTCAGATCAGAAAGAAGTTTCACAGAATGCTTCTGTGTAGTTTATATTTGAATATATTCCTTTTCCACTACTACGCTCTTAGCGCTCCAAATGTCCAGTTGCATTTTCTACAGAAAGAGTGTTCAGATCTGCTCAATCAAAAGTATGGTTTAACTGTGTTAGCTGAATGCACAGATCAGAAAGAAGTTTCACCGAATGATTCTGTGTAGTTTATATTTGGAGACCTTCCTTTTTTCACTATTACCCACTTAGCGCTCCGAATCTCCACTTGCATTTCCTACAGAAAGAGTGTTTCATAACAGCTCAATCAAAAATATGTTTTATCTCTGTTAACTGAATTTACAGATCAGAAATAAGTTTCACAGAATGCATCTGTGTAGTTTTTATTTGAAGATATTCTTTTTCCCAATATAGGCCTCTTAGCGCTTAGCATGTCCAATTGCAGTTTCTACAGAAAGAGTGTTTCAGAACGGCTCAATCAAAAGTAAGGTTCAACTCTGTTAGTTGAATGCACAGAACAGAAAGAATTTTCACAGAATGCTACTGTGTAGTTTATATTTGAATATATTCCTTTTTCCACTATTACCCTCTTAGCGCTCCGAATCTCCACTTGCATTTTCTACAGAAAGAGTGTTCAGAACTGCGCAATCAAAAGTATGGTTTAACTCTGTTAGCTTAATGAACATATCAGAAATAAGTTTCACACAATGCTTCTGTGTAGTTTTTATTTGAAGATATTATTTTTCCCAATAGAGGCCTCTTAGCGCTCAGAATGTCCAATTGCAATTTTTACAGAAAGAGTGTTTCAGAAAGGCTCAATCAAAAGTAAGGTTCAACTCTGTTAGTTGAATGCACAGAACAGAAAGAAGTTTCATACAATGCTTCTGTGTAGTTTATATTTGAACATATTATTTTTTCCACTATTACCCACTTAGCGCTACGAATGTCCAGTTGCATTTTCTACAGACAGAGTGTTTCAAAACTGCTCAATCAAAAGTATGGTTTAACTCTGTTAGCTGAATGCTCAGATCAGAAAGAAGTTTCACAGAATGCTTCTGTGTAGTTTATATTTGAATATATTCCTTTTTCCACTACTACTCTCTTAGCGCTCCAAATGTCCATTTGCATTTTCTACAGAAAGTGTGTTCAGATCTGCTCAATCAAAAGTATGGTTTAACTCTGTTAGCTGAATGCACAGATCACAAAGAAGTTTCACAGAATGATTCTGTGTAGTTTATATTTGGAGACATTCCTTTTTCCACTATTACCCTCTTAGCGCTCCGAATCTCCACTTGCATTTTCTACAGAAAGAGTGTTTCAGAACGGCTGAATCAAAACTAAGGTTCAACTCATTTAGTTGAACAAACAGAACAGAAAGAAGTTTCACACAATTCTTCTGTGTAGTTTTTATTTGTAGACATTCTTTTTCCCAATATAGGCCTCTTAGCGCTCATAATGTCCAATTGCAGTTTCTACAGAAAGAGTGTTTCAGAACGGCTCAATCAAAAGTAAGGTTCAACTCTGTTAGTTGAATGCACAGAACAGAAAGATATTTCATACAATGCTTCTGTGTAGTTTATATTTGAACATATTCTTTTTTCCACTATTACCCAGTTAGCGCTACGAATGTCCAGTTGCATTTTCTGCAGACAGAGTGTTTCAAAACTGCTCAATCAAAAGTATGGTTTAACTTTGTTAGCTGAATGCTCAGATCAGAAAGAAGTTTCACAGAATGCTTCTGTGTAGTTTATATTTGAATATATTCCTTTTTCCACTACTACGCTCTTAGCGCTCCAAATGTCCAGTTGCATTTTCTACAGAAAGAGTGTTTCATAACTGCTCAATCAAAAATATGTTTTATCTCTGTTAACTGAATTTACAGATCAGAAATAAGTTTCACAGAATGCATCTGTGTAGTTTTTATTTGAAGATATTCTTTTTCCCAATGTAGGCCTCTTAGCGCTTAGCATGTCCAATTGCAGTTTCTACAGAAAGAGTGTTTCAGAACGGCTCAATCAAAAGTAAGGTTCAACTCTGTTAGTTGAATGCACAGAACAGAAAGAATTTTCACAGAATGCTACTGTGTAGTTTATATTTGAATATATTCCTTTTTCCACTATTACCCTCTTAGCGCTCCGAATGTCCACTTGCATTTTCTACAGAAAGAGTGTTCAGAACTGCGCAATCAAAAGTATGGTTTAACTCTGTTAGCTTAATGAACATATCAGAAATAAGTTTCACACAATGCTTCTGTGTAGTTTTTATTTGAAGATATTATTTTTCCGAATATACGCCTCTTAGCGCTCAGAATGTCCAATTGCAGTTTCTACAGAAAGAGTGTTTCAGAACGGCTCAATCAAAAGTAAGGTTCAACTCTGTTAGTTGAATGCACAGAACAGAAAGAAGTTTCATACAATGCTTCTGTGTAGTTTCTATTTGAACATATTCTTTTTTCCACTATTACCCACTTAGCGCTACGAATGTCCAGTTGCATTTTCTACAGACAGAGTGTTTCAAAACTGCTCAATCAAAAGTATGGTTTAACTCTGTTAGCTGAATGCTCAGATCAGAAAGAAGTTTCACAGAATGCTTCTGTGTAGTTTATATTTGAATATATTCCTTTTTCCACTACTACGCTCTTAGCGCTCCAAATGTCCAGTTGCATTTTCTACAGAAAGAGTGTTCAGATCTGCTCAATCAAAAGTATGGTTTAACTCTGTTAGCTGAATGCACAGATCAGAAAGAAGTTTCACCGAATGATTCTGTGTAGTTTATATTTGAAGACATTCCTTTTTCCACTATTACCCTCTTAGCGCTCCGAATCTCCACTTGCATTTTCTACAAAAAGTGTGTTTCATAACTGCTCAATCAAAAATATGTTTTATCTCTGTTAACTGAATTTACAGATCAGAAATAAGTTTCACAGAATGCATCTGTGTAGTTTTTATTTGAAGTTATTCTTTTTCCCAATGTAGGCCTCTTAGCGCTTAGCATGTCCAATTGCATTTTCTACAGAAAGAGTGTTTCAGAACGGCTCAATCAAAAGTAAGGTTCAACTCTGTTAGTTGAATGCACAGAACAGAAAGAATTTTCACAGAATGCTACTGTGTAGTTTATATTTGAATATATTCCTTTTTCCACTACTACCCTCTTAGCGCTCCGAATGTCCACTTGCATTTTCTACAGAAAGAGTGTTCAGAACTGCGCAATCAAAAGTATGGTTTAACTCTGTTAGCTTAATGAACATATGAGAAATAAGTTTCACACAATGCTTCTGTGTAGTTTTTATTTGAAGATATTATTTTTCCCAATATAGGCCTCTTAGTGCTCAGAATGTCCAATTGCAGTTTCTACAGAAAGAGTGTTTCAGAAAGGCTCAATCAAAAGTAAGGTTTAACTCTGTTAGTTGAATGCACAGAACAGAAAGAAGTTTCATACAATGCTTCTGTGTAGTTTATATTTGAACATATTCTTTTTTCCACTATTACCCACTTAGCGCTACGAATGTCCAGTTGCATTTTCTACAGACAGAGTGTTTCAAAACTGCTCAATCTAAAGTATGGTTTAACTCTGTTAGCTGAATGCTCAGATCAGAAAGAAGTTTCACAGAATGCTTCTGTGTAGTTTATATTTGAATATATTCCTTTTTCCACTACTACGCTCTTAGCGCTCCAAATGTCCAGTTGCATTTTCTACAGAAAGAGTGTTCAGATCTGCTCAATCAAAAGTATGGTTTAACTCTGTTAGCTGAATGCACAGATCAGAAAGAAGTTTCACCGAATGATTCTGTGTAGTTTATATTTGAAGACATTCCTTTTTCCACTATTACCCTCTTAGCGCTCCGAATCTCCACTTGCATTTTCTACAAAAAGAGTGTCTCATAACTGCTCAATCAAAAATATGTTTTATCTCTGTTAACTGAATTTACAGATCAGAAATAAGTTTCACAGAATGCATCTGTGTAGTTTTTATTTGAAGATATTCTTTTTCCCAATGTAGACCTCTTAGCGCTTAGCATGTCCAATTGCAGTTTCTACAGAAAGAGTGTTTCAGAACGGCTCAATCAAAAGTAAGGTTCAACTCTGTTAGTTGAATGCACAGAACAGAAAGAATTTTCACAGAATGCTACTGTGTAGTTTATATTTGAATATATTAATTTTTCCACTATTACCCTCTTAGCGCTCCGAATGTCCACTTGCATTTTCTGCAGAAAGAGTGTTCAGAACTGCGCAATCAAAAGTATGGTTTAACTCTGTTAGCTTAATGAACATATCAGAAATAAGTTTCACACAATGCTTCTGTGTAGTTTTTATTTGAAGATATTATTTTTCCCCATATAGGCCTCTTAGCGCTCAGAATGTCCAATTGCAGTTTCTACAGAAAGAGTGTTTCAGAAAGGCACAATCAAAAGTAAGGTTCAACTCTGTTAGTTGAATGCACAGAACAGAAAGAAGTTTCATACAATGCTTCTGTGTAGTTTATATTTGAACATATTCTTTTTTCCACTATTACCGACTTAGCGCTACGAATGTCCAGTTGCATTTTCTACAGACAGAGTGTTTCAAAACTGCTCAATCAAAAGTATGGTTTAATTCTGTTAGCTGAATGCTCAGATCAGAAAGAAGTTTCACAGAATGCTTCTGTGTAGTTTATATTTGAATATATTCCTTTTTCCACTACTACTCTCTTAGCGCTCGAAAAGTCCAGTTGCATTTTCTACAGAAAGAGTGTTCAGATCTGCTCAATCAAAATTATGGTTTAACTCTGTTAGCTGAATGCACAGATCAGAAAGAAGTTTCACAAAATGATTCTGTGTAGTTTATATTTGGAGACATTCCTTTCTCCACTATTACCCTCTTAGCACTCCGAATCTCCACTTGCATTTTCTACAGAAAGAGTGTTTCAGAACGGCTCAATCAAAACTAAGGTTCAACTCTTTTAGTTTAACAAACAGAACAGAAAGAAGTTTCACACAATCCTTCTGTGTACTTTTTATTTGTAGACATTCTTTTTCCCAATATAGGCCTCTTAGCGCTCAGAATGTCCAATTGCAGTTTCTACAGAAAGAGTGTTTCAGAACGGCTCAATCAAAAGTAAGGTTCAACTCTGTTAGTTGAATGCACAGAACAGAAAGTAGTTTCATACAATGCTTCTGTGTAGTTTATATTTGAACATATTCTTTTTTCCACTATTACCCACTTAGCGCTACGAATGTCCAGTTGCATTTTCTACAGACAGAGTGTTTCAAAACTGCTCAATCAAAAGTATGGTTTAACTCTCTTAGCTGAATGCTCAGATCAGAAAGAGGTTTCACAGAATGCTTCTGTGTAGTTTATATTTGAATATATTCCTTTTTCCACTACTACGCTCTTAGCGCTCCAAATGTCCAGTTGCATTTTCTACAGAAAGAGTGTTCAGATCTGCTCAATCAAAAGTATGGTTTAACTCTGTTAGCTGAATGCACAGATCAGAAAGAAGTTTCACCGAATGATTCTGTGTAGTTTATATTTGAAGATATTCCTTTTTCCACTATTACCCTCTTAGCGCTCCGAATCTCCACTTGCATTTTCTAGAAAAAGAGTGTTTCATAACTGTTCAATCAAAAATATGTTTTATCTCTGTTAACTGAATTTACAGATCAGAAATAAGTTTCACAGAATGCATCTGTGTAGTTTTTATTTGAAGATATTCTTTTTCCCAATGTAGGCCTCTTAGCGCTTAGCATGTCCAATTGCAGTTTCTACAGAAAGAGTATTCAGAACGGCTCAATCAAAAGTAAGGTTCAACTCTGTTAGTTGAATGCACAGAAGAAAAAGTATTTTCACAGAATCCTACTGTGTAGTTTATATTTGAATATATTCCTTTTTCCACTATTACCCTCTTAGCGCTCCGAATGTCCACTTGCATTTTCTACAGAAAGAGTGTTCAGAACTGCGCAATCAAAAGTATGGTTTAACTCTGTTAGCTTAATGAACATATCAGAAATAAGTTTCACACAATGCTTCTGTGTAGTTTTTATTTGAAGATATTATTTTTCCCAATATAGGCCTCTTAGTGCTCAGAAAGTCCAATTGCAGTTTCTACAGAAAGAGTGTTTCAGAACGCCTCAATCAACAGTAAGGTTCAACTCTGTTAGTTGAATGCACAGAACAGAAAGAAGTTTCATAGAATGCTTCTGTGTAGTTTATATTTGATCATATTCTTTTTTCCACTATTACCCACTTAGCGCTACGAATGTCCAGTTGCGTTTTCTACAGACAGAGTGTTTCAAAACTGCTCAATCAAAAGTATGGTTTAACTCTGTTAGCTGAATGCTCAGATCAGAAAGAAGTTTCACAGAATGCTTCTGCGTAGTTTATATTTGAATATATTCCTTTTTCCACTACTACACTCTTAGCGCTCCAAATGTCCAGTTGCATTTTCTACAGAAAGAGTGTTCAGATCTGCTCAATCAGAAGTATGGTTTAACTCTGTTAGCTGAATGCACAGATCAGAAAGAAGTTTCACCGAATGATTCTGTGTAGTTTATATTTGAAGACATTCCTTTTTCCACTATTACCCTCTTAGCGCTCCGAATCTCCACTTGCATTTTCTACAAAAAGAGTGTTTCATAACTGCTCAATCAAAAATATGTTTTATCTCTGTTAACTGAATTTACAGATCAGAAATAAGTTTCACAGAATGCATCTGTGTAGTTTTTATTTGAAGATATTCTTTTTCCCAATGTAGGCCTCTTAGCGCTTAGCATGTCCAATTGCAGTTTCTACAGAAAGAGTGTTTCAGAACGGCTCAATCAAAAGTAAGGCTCAACTCTGTTAGTTGAATGCACAGAACAGAAAGAATTTTCACAGAATGATACTGTGTAGTTTATATTTGAATATATTCCTTTTTCCACTATTACCCTCTTAGCGCTCCGAATGTCCACTTGCATTTTCTACAGAAAGAGTGTTCAGAACTGCGCAATCAAAAGTATGGTTTAACTCTGTTAGCTTAATGAACATATCAGAAATAAGTTTCACACAATGCTTCTGTGTAGTTTTTATTTGAAGATATTATTTTTCCCAATATAGGCCTCTTAGCGCTCAGAATGTCCAATTGCAGTTTCTACAGAAAGAGTTTTTCAGAAAGGCTCAATCAAAAGTAAGGTTGAACTCTGTTAGTTGAATGCACAGAACAGAAAGTAGTTTCATACAATGCTTCTGTGTAGTTTATATTTGAACATATTGTTTTTTCCACTATTACCCACTTAGCGCTACGAATGTCCAGTTGCATTTTCTACAGACAGAGTGTTCCAAAACTGCTCAATCAAAAGTATGGTTTAACTCTGTTAGCTGAATGCTCAGATCAGAAAGAAGTTTCACAGAATGCTTCTGTGTAGTTTATATTTGAATATATTCCTTTTTCCACTACTACTCTCTTAGCGCTCCAAAAGTCCAGTTGCATTTTCTACAGAAAGAGTGTTCAGATCTGCTCAATCAAAAGTATGGTTTAACTCTGTTAGCTGAATGCACAGATTAGAAAGAAATTTCACAGAATGATTCTGTGTAGTTTATATTTGGAGATATTCCTTTCTCCACTATTACCCTCTTAGCGCTCCGAATCTCCACGTGCATTTTCTACAGAAAGAGTGTTTCAGAACGGCTCAATCAAAACTAATGTTCAACTCTTTTAGTTGAACAAACAGAACAGAAAGTAGTTTCACACAATTCTTCTGTGTAGTTTTTATTTGTAGACATTCTTTTTCCCAATATAGGCCTCTTAGCGCTCAGAATGTCCAATTGCAGTTTCTACAGAAAGAGTGTTTCAGAACGGTTCAATCAAAAGTAAGGTTCAACTCTGTTAGTTGAATGCACAGAACAGAAAGAAATTTCATACAATGCTTCTGTGTAGTTTATATTTGAACATATTCTTTTTTCCACTATTACCCTCTTAGCGCTACGAATGTCCAGTTGCATTTTCTACAGACAGAGTGTTTCAAAACTGCTCAATCAAAAGTATGGTTTAACTCTGTTAGCTGAATGCTCAGATCAGAAAGAAGTTTCACAGAATGCTTCTGTGTAGTTTATATTTGAATATATTCCTTTTTCCACTACTACGCTCTTAGCGCTCCAAATGTCCAGTTGCATTTTCTACAGAAAGAGTGTTCAGATCTGCTCAATCAAAAGTATGGTTTAACTCTGTTAGCTGAATGCACAGATCAGAAAGAAGTTTCACCGAATGATTCTGTGTAGTTTATATTTGAAGACATTCCTTTTTCCACTATTACCTTCTTAGCGCTCCGAATCTCCACTTGCATTTTCTACAAAAAGAGTGTTTCATAACTGCTCAATCAAAAATATGTTTTATCTCTGTTAACTGAATTTACAGATCAGAAATAAGTTTCACAGAATGCATCTGTGTAGTTTTTATTTGAAGATATTCTTTTTCCCAATGTAGGCCTCTTAGCGCTTAGCATGTCCAATTGCAGTTTCTACAGAAAGAGTGTTTCAGAACGGCTCAATCAAAAGTAAGGTTCAACTCTGTTAGTTGAATGCACAGAACAGAAAGAAGTTTCACAGAATGCTACTGTGTAGTTTATATTTGAATATATTCCTTTTTCCAATATTACCCTCTTAGCGATCCGAATGTCCACTTGCATTTTCTGCAGAAAGAGTGTTCAGAACTGCGCAATCAAAAGTATGGTTTAACTCTGTTAGCTTAATGAACATATCAGAAATAAGTTTCACACAATGCTTCTGTGTAGTTTTTATTTGAAGATATTATTTATCCCAATATAGGCCTCTTAGCGCTCAGAATGTCCAATTGCAGTTTCTACAGAAAGAGTGTTTCAGAAAGGCTCAATCAAAAGTAAGGTTCAACTCTGTTAGTTGAATGCACAGAACAGAAAGAAGTTTCATACAATGCTTCTGTGTAGTTTATATTTGAACATATTCTTTTTTCCATTATTACCCACTTAGCGCTACGAATGTCCAGTTGCATTTTCTACAGACAGAGTGTTTCAAAACTGCTCAATCAAAAGTATGGTTTAACTCTGTTAGCTGAATGCTCAGATCAGAAAGAAGTTTCACAGAATGCTTCTGTGTAGTTTATATTTGAATATATTCCTTTTTCCACTACTACTCTCTTAGCGCTCCAAATGTCCAGTTGCATTTTCTACAGAAAGAGTGTTCAGATCTGCTCAATCAAAAGTATGGTTTAACTCTGTTAGCTGAATGCACAGATCAGAAAGAAGTTTCACAGAATGATTCTGTGTAGTTTATATTTGGAGACATTCTTTTTTCCACTATTACCCTCTTAGCGCTCCGAAACTCCACTTGCATTTTCTACAGAAAGAGTGTTTCAGAACGGCTCAATCAAAACTAAGGTTCAACTCTTTTAGTTGAACAAACAGAACAGAAAGAAGTTTCACACAATTCTTCTGTGTAGTTTTTATTTGTAGACATTCTTTTTCCCAATATAGGCCTCTTAGGTCTCAGAATGTCCAATTGCAGTTTCTACAGAAAGAGTGTTTCAGAACGGCTCAATCAAAAGTAAGGTTCAACTCTGTTAGTTGAATGCACAGAACAGAAAGAAGTTTCATACAATGCTTCTGTGTAGTTTATATTTGAACATATTCTTTTTTCCACTATTACCCACTTAGCGCTACGAATGTCCAGTTGCATTTTCTACAGACAGAGTGTTTCAAAACTGCTCAATCAAAAGTATGGTTTAACTCTGTTAGCTGAATGCTCAGATCAGAAAGAAGTTTCACAGAATGCTTCTGTGTAGTTTATATTTGAATATATTCCTTTTTCCACTACTACGCTCTTAGCGCTCCAAATGTCCAGTTGCATTTTCTACAGAAAGAGTGTTCAGATCTGCTCAATCAAAAGTATGGTTTAACTGTGTTAGCTGAATGCACAGATCAGAAAGAAGTTTCACCGAATGATTCTGTGTAGTTTATATTTGGAGACCTTCCTTTTTTCACTATTACCCACTTAGCGCTCCGAATCTCCACTTGCATTTCCTACAGAAAGAGTGTTTCATAACAGCTCAATCAAAAATATGTTTTATCTCTGTTAACTGAATTTACAGATCAGAAATAAGTTTCACAGAATGCATCTGTGTAGTTTTTATTTGAAGATATTCTTTTTCCCAATATAGGCCTCTTAGCGCTTAGCATGTCCAATTGCAGTTTCTACAGAAAGAGTGTTTCAGAACGGCTCAATCAAAAGTAAGGTTCAACTCTGTTAGTTGAATGCACAGAACAGAAAGAATTTTCACAGAATGCTACTGTGTAGTTTATATTTGAATATATTCCTTTTTCCACTATTACCCTCTTAGCGCTCCGAATCTCCACTTGCATTTTCTACAGAAAGAGTGTTCAGAACTGCGCAATCAAAAGTATGGTTTAACTCTGTTAGCTTAATGAACATATCAGAAATAAGTTTCACACAATGCTTCTGTGTAGTTTTTATTTGAAGATATTATTTTTCCCAATAGAGGCCTCTTAGCGCTCAGAATGTCCAATTGCAATTTTTACAGAAAGAGTGTTTCAGAAAGGCTCAATCAAAAGTAAGGTTCAACTCTGTTAGTTGAATGCACAGAACAGAAAGAAGTTTCATACAATGCTTCTGTGTAGTTTATATTTGAACATATTATTTTTTCCACTATTACCCACTTAGCGCTACGAATGTCCAGTTGCATTTTCTACAGACAGAGTGTTTCAAAACTGCTCAATCAAAAGTATGGTTTAACTCTGTTAGCTGAATGCTCAGATCAGAAAGAAGTTTCACAGAATGCTTCTGTGTAGTTTATATTTGAATATATTCCTTTTTCCACTACTACTCTCTTAGCGCTCCAAATGTCCATTTGCATTTTCTACAGAAAGTGTGTTCAGATCTGCTCAATCAAAAGTATGGTTTAACTCTGTTAGCTGAATGCACAGATCACAAAGAAGTTTCACAGAATGATTCTGTGTAGTTTATATTTGGAGACATTCCTTTTTCCACTATTACCCTCTTAGCGCTCCGAATCTCCACTTGCATTTTCTACAGAAAGAGTGTTTCAGAACGGCTGAATCAAAACTAAGGTTCAACTCATTTAGTTGAACAAACAGAACAGAAAGAAGTTTCACACAATTCTTCTGTGTAGTTTTTATTTGTAGACATTCTTTTTCCCAATATAGGCCTCTTAGCGCTCATAATGTCCAATTGCAGTTTCTACAGAAAGAGTGTTTCAGAACGGCTCAATCAAAAGTAAGGTTCAACTCTGTTAGTTGAATGCACAGAACAGAAAGATATTTCATACAATGCTTCTGTGTAGTTTATATTTGAACATATTCTTTTTTCCACTATTACCCAGTTAGCGCTACGAATGTCCAGTTGCATTTTCTGCAGACAGAGTGTTTCAAAACTGCTCAATCAAAAGTATGGTTTAACTCTGTTAGCTGAATGCTCAGATCAGAAAGAAGTTTCACAGAATGCTTCTGTGTAGTTTATATTTGAATATATTCCTTTTTCCACTACTACGCTCTTAGCGCTCCAAATGTCCAGTTGCATTTTCTACAGAAAGAGTGTTTCATAACTGCTCAATCAAAAATATGTTTTATCTCTGTTAACTGAATTTACAGATCAGAAATAAGTTTCACAGAATGCATCTGTGTAGTTTTTATTTGAAGATATTCTTTTTCCCAATGTAGGCCTCTTAGCGCTTAGCATGTCCAATTGCAGTTTCTACAGAAAGAGTGTTTCAGAACGGCTCAATCAAAAGTAAGGTTCAACTCTGTTAGTTGAATGCACAGAACAGAAAGAATTTTCACAGAATGCTACTGTGTAGTTTATATTTGAATATATTCCTTTTTCCACTATTACCCTCTTAGCGCTCCGAATGTCCACTTGCATTTTCTACAGAAAGAGTGTTCAGAACTGCGCAATCAAAAGTATGGTTTAACTCTGTTAGCTTAATGAACATATCAGAAATAAGTTTCACACAATGCTTCTGTGTAGTTTTTATTTGAAGATATTATTTTTCCGAATATACGCCTCTTAGCGCTCAGAATGTCCAATTGCAGTTTCTACAGAAAGAGTGTTTCAGAACGGCTCAATCAAAAGTAAGGTTCAACTCTGTTAGTTGAATGCACAGAACAGAAAGAAGTTTCATACAATGCTTCTGTGTAGTTTCTATTTGAACATATTCTTTTTTCCACTATTACCCACTTAGCGCTACGAATGTCCAGTTGCATTTTCTACAGACAGAGTGTTTCAAAACTGCTCAATCAAAAGTATGGTTTAACTCTGTTAGCTGAATGCTCAGATCAGAAAGAAGTTTCACAGAATGCTTCTGTGTAGTTTATATTTGAATATATTCCTTTTTCCACTACTACGCTCTTAGCGCTCCAAATGTCCAGTTGCATTTTCTACAGAAAGAGTGTTCAGATCTGCTCAATCAAAAGTATGGTTTAACTCTGTTAGCTGAATGCACAGATCAGAAAGAAGTTTCACCGAATGATTCTGTGTAGTTTATATTTGAAGACATTCCTTTTTCCACTATTACCCTCTTAGCGCTCCGAATCTCCACTTGCATTTTCTACAAAAAGTGTGTTTCATAACTGCTCAATCAAAAATATGTTTTATCTCTGTTAACTGAATTTACAGATCAGAAATAAGTTTCACAGAATGCATCTGTGTAGTTTTTATTTGAAGTTATTCTTTTTCCCAATGTAGGCCTCTTAGCGCTTAGCATGTCCAATTGCATTTTCTACAGAAAGAGTGTTTCAGAACGGCTCAATCAAAAGTAAGGTTCAACTCTGTTAGTTGAATGCACAGAACAGAAAGAATTTTCACAGAATGCTACTGTGTAGTTTATATTTGAATATATTCCTTTTTCCACTATTACCCTCTTAGCGCTCCGAATGTCCACTTGCATTTTCTACAGAAAGAGTGTTCAGAACTGCGCAATCAAAAGTATGGTTTAACTCTGTTAGCTTAATGAACATATCAGAAATAAGTTTCACACAATGCTTCTGTGTAGTTTTTATTTGAAGATATTATTTTTCCCAATATAGGCCTCTTAGTGCTCAGAATGTCCAATTGCAGTTTCTACAGAAAGAGTGTTTCAGAAAGGCTCAATCAAAAGTAAGGTTTAACTCTGTTAGTTGAATGCACAGAACAGAAAGAAGTTTCATACAATGCTTCTGTGTAGTTTATATTTGAACATATTCTTTTTTCCACTATTACCCACTTAGCGCTACGAATGTCCAGTTGCATTTTCTACAGACAGAGTGTTTCAAAACTGCTCAATCAAAAGTATGGTTTAACTCTGTTAGCTGAATGCTCAGATCAGAAAGAAGTTTCACAGAATGCTTCTGTGTAGTTTATATTTGAATATATTCCTTTTTCCACTACTACGCTCTTAGCGCTCCAAATGTCCAGTTGCATTTTCTACAGAAAGAGTGTTCAGATCTGCTCAATCAAAAGTATGGTTTAACTCTGTTAGCTGAATGCACAGATCAGAAAGAAGTTTCACCGAATGATTCTGTGTAGTTTATATTTGAAGACATTCCTTTTTCCACTCTTACCCTCTTAGCGCTCCGAATCTCCACTTGCATTTTCTACAAAAAGAGTGTCTCATAACTGCTCAATCAAAAATATGTTTTATCTCTGTTAACTGAATTTACAGATCAGAAATAAGTTTCACAGAATGCATCTGTGTAGTTTTTATTTGAAGATATTTTTTTCCCCATATAGGCCTCTTAGCGCTCAGAATGTCCAATTGCAGTTTCTACAGAAAGAGTGTTTCAGAAAGGCACAATCAAAAGTAAGGTTCAACTCTGTTAGTTGAATGCACAGAACAGAAAGAAGTTTCATACAATGCTTCTGTGTAGTTTATATTTGAACATATTCTTTTTTCCACTATTACCGACTTAGCGCTACGAATGTCCAGTTGCATTTTCTACAGACAGAGTGTTTCAAAACTGCTCAATCAAAAGTATGGTTTAATTCTGTTAGCTGAATGCTCAGATCAGAAAGAAGTTTCACAGAATGCTTCTGTGTAGTTTATATTTGAATATATTCCTTTTTCCACTACTACTCTCTTAGCGCTCGAAAAGTCCAGTTGCATTTTCTACAGAAAGAGTGTTCAGATCTGCTCAATCAAAATTATGGTTTAACTCTGTTAGCTGAATGCACAGATCAGAAAGAAGTTTCACAAAATGATTCTGTGTAGTTTATATTTGGAGACATTCCTTTCTCCACTATTACCCTCTTAGCACTCCGAATCTCCACTTGCATTTTCTACAGAAAGAGTGTTTCAGAACGGCTCAATCAAAACTAAGGTTCAACTCTTTTAGTTTAACAAACAGAACAGAAAGAAGTTTCACACAATCCTTCTGTGTACTTTTTATTTGTAGACATTCTTTTTCCCAATATAGGCCTCTTAGCGCTCAGAATGTCCAATTGCAGTTTCTACAGAAAGAGTGTTTCAGAACGGCTCAATCAAAAGTAAGGTTCAACTCTGTTAGTTGAATGCACAGAACAGAAAGTAGTTTCATACAATGCTTCTGTGTAGTTTATATTTGAACATATTCTTTTTTCCACTATTACCCACTTAGCGCTACGAATGTCCAGTTGCATTTTCTACAGACAGAGTGTTTCAAAACTGCTCAATCAAAAGTATGGTTTAACTCTCTTAGCTGAATGCTCAGATCAGAAAGAGGTTTCACAGAATGCTTCTGTGTAGTTTATATTTGAATATATTCCTTTTTCCACTACTACGCTCTTAGCGCTCCAAATGTCCAGTTGCATTTTCTACAGAAAGAGTGTTCAGATCTGCTCAATCAAAAGTATGGTTTAACTCTGTTAGCTGAATGCACAGATCAGAAAGAAGTTTCACCGAATGATTCTGTGTAGTTTATATTTGAAGATATTCCTTTTTCCACTATTACCCTCTTAGCGCTCCGAATCTCCACTTGCATTTTCTACAAAAAGAGTGTTTCATAACTGTTCAATCAAAAATATGTTTTATCTCTGTTAACTGAATTTACAGATCAGAAATAAGTTTCACAGAATGCATCTGTGTAGTTTTTATTTGAAGATATTCTTTTTCCCAATGTAGGCCTCTTAGCGCTTAGCATGTCCAATTGCAGTTTCTACAGAAAGAGTATTCAGAACGGCTCAATCAAAAGTAAGGTTCAACTCTGTTAGTTGAATGCACAGAAGAAAAAGTATTTTCACAGAATCCTACTGTGTAGTTTATATTTGAATATATTCCTTTTTCCACTATTAACCTCTTAGCGCTCCGAATGTCCACTTGCATTTTCTACAGAAAGAGTGTTCAGAACTGCGCAATCAAAAGTATGGTTTAACTCTGTTAGCTTAATGAACATATCAGAAATAAGTTTCACACAATGCTTCTGTGTAGTTTTTATTTGAAGATATTATTTTTCCCAATATAGGCCTCTTAGTGCTCAGAAAGTCCAATTGCAGTTTCTACAGAAAGAGTGTTTCAGAACGCCTCAATCAACAGTAAGGTTCAACTCTGTTAGTTGAATGCACAGAACAGAAAGAAGTTTCATAGAATGCTTCTGTGTAGTTTATATTTGATCATAATCTTTTTTCCACTATTACCCACTTAGCGCTACGAATGTCCAGTTGCGTTTTCTACAGACAGAGTGTTTCAAATCTGCTCAATCAAAAGTATGGTTTAACTCTGTTAGCTGAATGCTCAGATCAGAAAGAAGTTTCACAGAATGCTTCTGTGTAGTTTATATTTGAATATATTCCTTTTTCCACTACTACACTCTTAGCGCTCCAAATGTCCAGTTGCATTTTCTACAGAAAGAGTGTTCAGATCTGCTCAATCAGAAGTATGGTTTAACTCTGTTAGCTGAATGCACAGATCAGAAAGAAGTTTCACCGAATGATTCTGTGTAGTTTATATTTGAAGACATTCCTTTTTCCACTATTACCCTCTTAGCGCTCCGAATCTCCACTTGCATTTTCTACAAAAAGAGTGTTTCATAACTGCTCAATCAAAAATATGTTTTATCTCTGTTAACTGAATTTACAGATCAGAAATAAGTTTCACAGAATGCATCTGTGTAGTTTTTATTTGAAGATATTCTTTTTCCCAATGTAGGCCTCTTAGCGCTTAGCATGTCCAATTGCAGTTTCTACAGAAAGAGTGTTTCAGAACGGCTCAATCAAAAGTAAGGCTCAACTCTGTTAGTTGAATGCACAGAACAGAAAGAATTTTCACAGAATGATACTGTGTAGTTTATATTTGAATATATTCCTTTTTCCACTATTACCCTCTTAGCGCTCCGAATGTCCACTTGCATTTTCTACAGAAAGAGTGTTCAGAACTGCGCAATCAAAAGTATGGTTTAACTCTGTTAGCTTAATGAACATATCAGAAATAAGTTTCACACAATGCTTCTGTGTAGTTTTTATTTGAAGATATTATTTTTCCCAATATAGGCCTCTTAGCGCTCAGAATGTCCAATTGCAGTTTCTACAGAAAGAGTTTTTCAGAAAGGCTCAATCAAAAGTAAGGTTGAACTCTGTTAGTTGAATGCACAGAACAGAAAGTAGTTTCATACAATGCTTCTGTGTAGTTTATATTTGAACATATTGTTTTTTCCACTATTACCCACTTAGCGCTACGAATGTCCAGTTGCATTTTCTACAGACAGAGTGTTCCAAAACTGCTCAATCAAAAGTATGGTTTAACTCTGTTAGCTGAATGCTCAGATCAGAAAGAAGTTTCACAGAATGCTTCTGTGTAGTTTATATTTGAATATATTCCTTTTTCCACTACTACTCTCTTAGCGCTCCAAAAGTCCAGTTGCATTTTCTACAGAAAGAGTGTTCAGATCTGCTCAATCAAAAGTATGGTTTAACTCTGTTAGCTGAATGCACAGATTAGAAAGAAATTTCACAGAATGATTCTGTGTAGTTTATATTTGGAGATATTCCTTTCTCCACTATTACCCTCTTAGCGCTCCGAATCTCCACTTGCATTTTCTACAGAAAGAGTGTTTCAGAACGGCTCAATCAAAACTAATGTTCAACTCTTTTAGTTGAACAAACAGAACAGAAAGTAGTTTCACACAATTCTTCTGTGTAGTTTTTATTTGTAGACATTCTTTTTCCCAATATAGGCCTCTTAGCGCTCAGAATGTCCAATTGCAGTTTCTACAGAAAGAGTGTTTCAGAACGGTTCAATCAAAAGTAAGGTTCAACTCTGTTAGTTGAATGCACAGAACAGAAAGAAATTTCATACAATGCTTCTGTGTAGTTTATATTTGAACATATTCTTTTTTCCACTATTACCCTCTTAGCGCTACGAATGTCCAGTTGCATTTTCTACAGACAGAGTGTTTCAAAACTGCTCAATCAAAAGTATGGTTTAACTCTGTTAGCTGAATGCTCAGATCAGAAAGAAGTTTCACAGAATGCTTCTGTGTAGTTTATATTTGAATATATTCCTTTTTCCACTACTACGCTCTTAGCGCTCCAAATGTCCAGTTGCATTTTCTACAGAAAGAGTGTTCAGATCTGCTCAATCAAAAGTATGGTTTAACTCTGTTAGCTGAATGCACAGATCAGAAAGAAGTTTCACCGAATGATTCTGTGTAGTTTATATTTGAAGACATTCCTTTTTCCACTATTACCTTCTTAGCGCTCCGAATCTCCACTTGCATTTTCTACAAAAAGAGTGTTTCATAACTGCTCAATCAAAAATATGTTTTATCTCTGTTAACTGAATTTACAGATCAGAAATAAGTTTCACAGAATGCATCTGTGTAGTTTTTATTTGAAGATATTCTTTTTCCCAATGTAGGCCTCTTAGCGCTTAGCATGTCCAATTGCAGTTTCTACAGAAAGAGTGTTTCAGAACGGCTCAATCAAAAGTAAGGTTCAACTCTGTTAGTTGAATGCACAGAACAGAAAGAAGTTTCACAGAATGCTACTGTGTAGTTTATATTTGAATATATTCAATTTTCCAATATTACCCTCTTAGCGCTCCGAATGTCCACTTGCATTTTCTGCAGAAAGAGTGTTCAGAACTGCGCAATCAAAAGTATGGTTTAACTCTGTTAGCTTAATGAACATATCAGAAATAAGTTTCACACAATGCTTCTGTGTAGTTTTTATTTGAAGATATTATTTATCCCAATATAGGCCTCTTAGCGCTCAGAATGTCCAATTGCAGTTTCTACAGAAAGAGTGTTTCAGAAAGGCTCAATCAAAAGTAAGGTTCAACTCTGTTAGTTGAATGCACAGAACAGAAAGAAGTTTCATACAATGCTTCTGTGTAGTTTATATTTGAACATATTCTTTTTTCCATTATTACCCACTTAGCGCTACGAATGTCCAGTTGCATTTTCTACAGACAGAGTGTTTCAAAACTGCTCAATCAAAAGTATGGTTTAACTCTGTTAGCTGAATGCTCAGATCAGAAAGAAGTTTCACAGAATGCTTCTGTGTAGTTTATATTTGAATATATTCCTTTTTCCACTACTACTCTCTTAGCGCTCCAAATGTCCAGTTGCATTTTCTACAGAAAGAGTGTTCAGATCTGCTCAATCAAAAGTATGGTTTAACTCTGTTAGCTGAATGCACAGATGAGAAAGAAGTTTCACAGAATGATTCTGTGTAGTTTATATTTGGAGACATTCCTTTTTCCACTATTACCCTCTTAGCGCTCCGAATCTCCACTTGCATTTTCTACAGAAAGAGTGTTTCAGAACGGCTCAATCAAAACTAAGGTTCAGCTCTTTTAGTTGAACAAACAGAACAGAAAGAAGTTTCACACAATTCTTCTGTGTAGTTTTTATTTGTAGACATTCTTTTTCCCAATATAGGCCTCTTAGCGCTCAGAATGTCCAATTGCAGTTTCTACAGAAAGAGTGTTTCAGAACGGCTCAATCAAAAGTAAGGTTCAACTCTGTTAGTTGAATGCACAGAACAGAAAGAAGTTTCATACAATGCTTCTGTGTAGTTTATATTTGAACATATTCTTTTTTCCACTATTACCCACTTAGCGCTACGAATGTCCAGTTGCATTTTCTACAGACAGAGTGTTTCAAAACTGCTCAATCAAAAGTATGGTTTAACTCTGTTAGCTGAATGCTCAGATCAGAAAGAAGTTTCACAGAATGCTTCTGTGTAGTTTATATTTGAATATATTCCTTTTTCCACTACTACGCTCTTAGCGCTCCAAATGTCCAGTTGCATTTTCTACAGAAAGAGTGTTCAGATCTGCTCAATCAAAAGTATGGTTTAACTCTGTTAGCTGAATGCACAGATCAGAAAGAAGTTTCACCGAATGATTCTGTGTAGTTTATATTTGAAGACATTCCTTTTTCCACTATTACCCTCTAGCGTTCCGAATCTCCACTTGCATTTTCTACAAAAAGAGTGTTTCATAACTGCTCAATCAAAAATATGTTTTATCTCTGTTAACTGAATTTACAGATCAGAAATAAGTTTCACAGAATGCATCTGTGTAGTTTTTATTTGAAGATATTCTTTTTCGCAATGTAGGCCTCTTAGCGCTTAGCATGTCCAATTGCAGTTTCTACAGAAAGAGTGTTTCAGAACGGCTCAATCAAAAGTAAGGTTCAAATCTGATAGTTGAATGCACAGAACAGAAAGAATTTTCACAGAATGCTACTGTGTAGTTTATATTTGAATATATTCCTTTTTCCACTATTACCATCTTAGCGCTCCGAAAGTCCACTTGCATTTTCTGCAGAAAGAGTGTTCAGAACTGCGCAATCAAAAGTATGGTTTAACTCTGTTAGCTTAATGAACATGTCAGAAATAAGTTTCACACAATGCTTCTGTGTAGTTTTTATTTGAAGATATTGTTTTTCCCAATATAGGCCTCTTAGCGCTGAGAATGTCCAATTGCAGTTTCTACAGAAAGAGTGTTTCAGAAAGGCTCAATCAAAAGTAAGGTTCAACTCTGTTAGTTGAATGCACAGAACAGAAAGAAGTTTCATAAAAATGCTTTTGTGTAGTTTATATTTGAAAATATTCTTTTTTCCACTATTACCCACTTAGCGCTACGAATGTCCAGTTGCATTTTCTACAGACAGAGTGTTTCAAAACTGCTCTATCAAAAGTATGGTTTAACTCTGTTAGCTGAATGCTCAGATCAGAAAGAAGTTTCACAGAATGCTTCTGTGTAGTTTATATTTGAATATATTCCTTTTTCCACTACTACTCTCTTAGCGCTCAAAATGTCCAGTTGCATTTTCAACAGAAAGAGTGTTCAGATCTGCTCAATCAAAAGTATGGTTTAACTCTGTTAGCTGAATGCACAGATCAGAAAGAAGTTTCACAAAATGATTCTGTGTAGTTTATATTTGGAGACATTCCTTTCTCCACTATTACCCTGTTAGCGCTCCGAATCTCCACTTGCATTTTCTACAGAAAGAGTGTTTCAGAACGGCTCAATCAAAACTAAGTTTCAACTATTTTAGTTGAACAAACAGAACAGAAAGGAGTTTCACACAATTCTTCTGTGTAGTTTTTATTTGTAGACATTCTTTTTCCCAATATAGGCCTCTTAGCGCTCAGAATGTCCAATTGCAGTTTCTACAGAAAGAGTGTTTCAGAACGGCTCAATCAAAAGTAAGGTTCAACTCTGTTAGTTGAATGCACAGAACAGAAAGAAGTTTCATACAATGCTTCTGTGTAGTTTATATTTGAATATATTCTTTTTTCCACTATTACCCACTTAGCGCTACGAATGTCCAGTTGCATTTTCTACAGACAGAGTGTTTCAAAACTGCTCAATCAAAAGTATTGTTTAACTCTGTTAGCTGAATGCTCAGATCAGAAAGAAGTTTCACAGAATGCTTCTGTGTAGTTTATTTTTGAATATATTCCTTTTTCCACTACTACGCTCTTAGCGCTCCAAATGTCCAGTTGCATTTTCTACAGAAAGAGTGTTCAGATCTGCTCAATCAAAAGTATGGTTTAACTCTGTTAGCTGAATGCACAGATCAGAAAGAAGTTTCACCGAATGATTCTGTGTAGTTTATATTTGAAGACATTCCTTTTTCCACTATTACTCTCTTAGCGCTCCGAATCTCCACTTGCATTTTCTACAAAAAGAGTGTTTCATAACTGCTCAATCAAAAATATGTTTTATCTCTGTTAACTGAATTTACAGATCAGAAATAAGTTTCACAGAATGCATCTGTGTAGTTTTTATTTGAAGATATTCTTTTTCCCAATGTAGGCCTCTTAACGCGTAGCATGTCCAATTGCAGTTTCTACAGAAAGAGTGTTTCAGAACGGCTCAATCAAAAGTAAGGTTCAACTCTGTTAGTTGAATGCACAGAACAGAAAGAATTTTCACAGAATGCTACTGTGTAGTTTATATTTGAATATATTCCTTTTTCCACTATTACCCTCTTAGCGCTCCGAATGTCCACTTGCATTTTCTACAGAAAGAGTGTTCAGAACTGCGCAATCAAAAGTATGGTTTAACTCTGTTAGCTTAATCAACATATCAGAAATAAGTTTCACACAATGCTTCTGTGTAGTTTTTATTTGAAGATATTATTTTTCCCAATATAGTCCTCTTAGCGCTCAGAATGTCCAATTGCAGTTTCTACAGAAAGAGTGTTTCAGAAAGGCTCAATCAAAAGTAAGGTTCAACTCTGTTAGTTGAATGCACAGAACAGAAAGAAGTTTCATACAATGCTTCTGTGTAGTTTATATTTGAACATATTCTTTTTTCCACTATTACCCACTTAGCGCTACGAATGTCCAGTTGCATTTTCTACAGACAGAGTGTTTCAAAACTGCTCAATCAAAAGTATGGTTTAACTCTGTTAGCTGAATGCTCAGATCAGAAAGAAGTTTCACAGAATGCTTCTGTGTAGTTTATATTTGAATATATTCCTTTTTCAACTACTACTCTCTTAGCGCTCCAAAAGTTCAGTTGCATTTTCTACAGAAAGAGTGTTCAGATCTGCTCAATCAAAAGTATGGTTTAACTCTGTTAGCTGAATGCACAGATCAGAAAGAAGTTTCACAAAATGATTCTGTGTAGTTTATATTTGGAGACATTCCTTTCTCCACTATTACCCTCTTAGCGCTCCGAATCTCCACTTGCATTTTCTACAGAAAGAGTGTTTCAGAACGGCTCAATCAAAACTAAGGTTCAACTCTTTTAGTTGAACAAACAGAGCAGAAAGGATTTTCACACAATTCTTCTGTGTAGTTTTTATTTGTAGACATTCTTTTCCCAATATAGGCCTCTTAGCGCTCAGAATGTCCAATTGCAGTTTCTACAGAAAGAGTGTTTCAGAACGGCTCAATCAAAAGTAAGGTTCAACTCTGTTAGTTGAATGCACAGAACAGAAAGAAGTTTCATACAATGCTTCTGTGTAGTTTATATTTGAACATATTCTTTTTTCCACTATTACCCACTTAGCGCTACGAATGTCCAGTTGCATTTTCTACAGACAGAGTGTTTCAAAACTGCTCAATCAAAAGTATGGTTTAACTCTGTTAGCTGAATGCTCAGATCAGAAAGAAGTTTCACAGAATGCTTCTGTGTAGTTTATATTTGAATATATTCCTTTTTCCACTACTACGCTCTTAGCGCTCCAAATGTCCAGTTGCATTTTCTACAGAAAGAGTGTTCAGATCTGCTCAATCAAAAGTATGGTTTAACTCTGTTAGCTGAATGCACAGATCAGAAAGAAGTTTCACCGAATGATTCTGTGTAGTTTATATTTGAAGACATTCCTTTTTCCACTATTACTCTCTTAGCGCTCCGAATCTCCACTTGCATTTTCTACAAAAAGAGTGTTTCATAACTGCTCAATCAAAAATATGTTTTATCTCTGTTAACTGAAATTACAGATCAGAAATAAGTTTCACAGAATGCATCTGTGTAGTTTTTATTTGAAGATATTCTTTTTCCCAATGTAGGCCTCTTAGCGAGTAGCATGTCCAATTGCAGTTTCTACAGAAAGAGTGTTTCAGAACGGCTCAATCAAAAGTAAGGTTCAAATCTGTAAGCTGAATGCACAGAACAGAAAGAATTTTCACAGAATGCTACTGTGTAGTTTATATTTGAATATATTCCTTTTTCCACTATTACCCTCTTAGCGCTCCGAATGTCCACTTGCATTTTCTACAGAAAGAGTGTTCAGAACTGCGCAAACAAAAGTATGGTTTAACTCTGTTAGCTTAATGAACATATCAGAAATAAGTTTCACACAATGCTTCTGTGTAGTTTTTATTTGAAGATATTATTTTTCCCAATATAGTCCTCTTAGCGCTCAGAATGTCCAATTGCAGTTTCTACAGAAAGAGTGTTTCAGAAAGGCTCAATCAAAAGTAAGGTTCAACTCTGTTAGTTGAATGCACAGAACAGAAAGAAGTTTCATACAATGCTTCTGTGTAGTTTATATTTGAATATATTCTTTTTTCCACTATTACCCACTTAGCGCTACGAATGTCCAGTTGCATTTTCTACAGACAGAGTGTTTCAAAACTGCTCAATCAAAAGTATGGTTTAACTCTGTTAGCTGAATGCTCAGATCAGAAAGAAGTTTCACAGAATGCTTCTGTGTAGTTTATATTTGAATATATTCCTTTTTCCACTACTACTCTCTTAGCGCTCCAAAAGTCCAGTTGCATTTTCTACAGAAAGAGTGTTCAGATCTGCTCAATCAAAAGTATGGTTTAACTCTGTTAGCTGAATGCACAGATCAGAAAGAAGTTTCACAAAATGTTTCTGTGTAGTTTATATTTGGAGACATTCCTTTCTCCACTATTACCCTCTTAGCGCTCCGAATCTCCACTTGCATTTTCTACAGAAAGAGTGTTTCAGAACGGCTCAATCAAAACTAAGGTTCAACTCTTTTAGTTGAACAAACAGAACAGAAAGGATTTTCACACAATTCTTCTGTGTAGTTTTTATTTGTAGACATTCTTTTTCCCAATATAGGCCTCTTAGCGCTCAGAATGTCCAATTGCAGTTTCTACAGAAAGAGTGTTTCAGAACGGCTCAATCAAAAGTAAGGTTCAACTCTGTTAGTTGAATGCACAGAACAGAAAGAAGTTTCATACAATGCTTCTGTGTAGTTTATATTTGAACATATTCTTTTTTCCACTATTACCCACTTAGCGCTACGAATGTCCAGTTGCATTTTCTACAGACAGAGTGTTTCAAAACTGCTCAATCAAAAGTATGGTTTAACTCTGTTAGCTGAATGCTCAGATCAGAAAGAAGTTTCACGGAATGCTTCTGTGTAGTTTATATTTGAATATATTCCTTTTTCCACTACTACGCTCTTAGCGCTCCAAATGTCCAGTTGCATTTTCTACAGAAAGAGTGTTCAGATCTGCTCAATCAAAAGTATGGTTTAACTCTGTTAGCTGAATGCACAGATCAGAAAGAAGTTTCACCGAATGATTCTGTGTAGTTTATATTTGAAGACATTCCTTTTTCCACTATTACCCTCTTAGCGCTCCGAATCTCCACTTGCATTTTCTACAAAAAGAGTGTTTCATAACTGCTCAATCAAAAATATGTTTTATCTCTGTTAACTGAATTTACAGATCAGAAATAAGTTTCACAGAATGCATCTGTGTAGTTTTTATTTGAAGATATTCTTTTTCCCAATGTAGGCCTCTTAGCGCGTAGCATGTCCAATTGCAGTTTCTACAGAAAGAGTGTTTCAGAACGGCTCAATCAAAAGTAAGGTTCAACTCTGTTAGTTGAATGCACAGAACAGAAAGAATTTTCACAGAATGCTACTGTGTAGTTTATATTTGAATATATTCCTTTTTCCACTATTACCCTCTTAGCGCTCCGAATGTCCACTTGCATTTTCTACAGAAAGAGTGTTCAGAACTGCGCAATCAAAAGTATGGTTTAACTCTGTTAGCTTAATGAACATATCAGAAATAAGTTTCACACAATGATTCTGTGTAGTTTTTATTTGAAGATATTATTTTTCCCAATATAGTCCTCTTAGCGCTCAGAATGTCCAATTGCAGTTTCTACAGAAAGAGTGTTTCAGAAAGGCTCAATCAAAAGTAAGGTTCAACTCTGTTAGTTGAATGCACAGAACAGAAAGAAGTTTCATACAATGCTTCTGTGTAGTTTATATTTGAACATATTCTTTTTTCCACTATTACCCACTTAGCGCTACGAATGTCCAGTTGCATTTTCTACAGACAGAGTGTTTCAAAACTGCTCAATCAAAAGTATGGTTTAACTCTGTTAGCTGAATGCTCAGATCAGAAAGAAGTTTCACAGAATGCTTCTGTGTAGTTTATATTTGAATATATTCCTTTTTCCACTACTACTGTCTTAGCGCTCCAAATGTCCAGTTGCATTTTCTACAGAAAGAGTGTTCAGATCTGCTCAATCAAAAGTATGTTTTAACTCTGTTAGCTGAATGCACAGATCAGAAAGAAGTTTCACAGAATGATTCTGTGTAGTTTATATTTGGAGACATTCCTTTTTCCACTATTACCCTCTTAGCGCTCCGAATCTCCACTTGCATTTTCTACAGAAAGAGTGTTTCAGAACGGCTCAATCAAAACTAAGGTTCAACTCTTTTAGTTGAACAAACAGAACAGAAAGAAGTTTCACACAATTCTTCTGTGTAGTTTTTATTTGTAGAAATTCTTTTTCCCAATATAGGCCTCTTAGCGCTCAGAATGTCCAATTGCAGTTTCTACAGAAAGAGTGTTTCAGAACGGCTCAATCAAAAGTAAGGTTCAACTCTGTTAGTTGAATGCACAGAACAGAAAGAAATTTCATACAATGCTTCTGTGTAGTTTATATTTGAACATATTCTTTTTTCCACTATTACCCACTTAGCGCTACGAATGTCCAGTTGCATTTTCTACAGACAGAGTGTTTCAAAACTGCTCAATCAAAAGTATGGTTTAACTCTGTTAGCTGAATGCTCAGATCAGAAAGAAGTTTCACAGAATGCTTCTGTGTAGTTTATATTTGAATATATTCCTTTTTCCACTACTACGCTCTTAGCGCTCCAAATGTCCAGTTGCATTTTCTACAGAAAGAGTGTTCAGATCTGCTCAATCAAAAGTATGGTTTAACTCTGTTAGCTGAATGCACAGATCAGAAAGATGTTTCACCGAATGATTCTGTGTAGTTTATATTTGAAGACATTCCTTTTTCCACTATTACCCTCTTAGCGCTCCGAATCTCCACTTGCATTTTCTACAAAAAGAGTGTTTCATAACTGCTCAATCAAAAATATGTTTTATCTCTGTTAACTGAATTTACAGATCAGAAATAAGTTTCACAGAATGCATCTGTGTAGTTTTTATTTGAAGATATTCTTTTTCCCAATGTAGGCCTCTTAGCGCTTAGCATGTCCAATTGCAGTTTGTACAGAAAGAGTGTTTCAGAACGGCTCAATCAAAAGTAAGGTTCAACTCTGTTAGTTGAATGCACAGAACAGAAAGAATTTTCACAGAATGCTACTGTGTAGTTTATATTTGAATATATTCCTTTTTGCACTATTACCCTCTTAGCGCTCCGAATGTCCACTTGCATTTTCTACAGAAAGAGTGTTCAGAACTGCGCAATCAAAAGTATGGTTTAACTCTGCTAGCTTAATGAACATATCAGAAATAAGTTTCACACAATGCTTCTGTGTAGTTTTTATTTGAAGATATTATTTTTCCCAATATAGTCCTCTTAGCGCTCAGAATGTCCAATTGCAGTTTCTACAGAAAGAGTGTTTCAGAAAGGCTCAATCAAAAGTAAGGTTCAACTCTGTTAGTTGAATGCACAGAACAGAAAGAAGTTTCATACAATGCTTCTGTGTAGTTTATATTTGAACATATTCTTTTTTCCACTATTACCCACTTAGCGCTACGAATGTCCAGTTGCATTTTCTACAGACAGAGTGTTTCAAAACTGCTCAATCAAAAGTATGGTTTAACTCTGTTAGCTGAATGCTCAGATCAGAAAGAAGTTTCACAGAATGCTTCTGTGTAGTTTATATTTGAATATATTCCTTTTTCCACTACTACGCTCTTAGCGCTCCAAATGTCCAGTTGCATTTTCTACAGAAAGAGTGTTCAGATCTGCTCAATCAAAAGTATGTTTTAACTCTGTTAGCTGAATGCACAGATCAGAAAGAAGTTTCACCGAATGATTCTGTGTAGTTTATATTTGAAGACATTCCTTTTTCCACTATTACCCTCTTAGCGCTCCGAATCTCCACTTGCATTTTCTACAAAAAGAGTGTTTCATAACTGCTCAATCAAAAATATGTTTTATCTCTGTTAACTGAATTTACAGATCAGAAATAAGTTTCACAGAATGCCTCTGTGTAGTTTTTATTTGAAGATATATTTTTCCCAATGTAGGCCTCTTAGCGCTTAGCATGTCCAATTGCAGTTTCTACAGAAAGAGTGTTTCAGAACGGCTCAATCAAAAGTAAGGTTCAACTCTGTTAGTTGAATGCACAGAACAGAAAGAATTTTCACAGAATGCTACAGTGTAGTTTATATTTGAATATATTCCTTTTTCCACTATTACCCTCTTAGCGCTCCGAATGTCCACTTGCATTTTCTACAGAAAGAGTGTTCAGAACTGCGCAATCAAAAGTATGGTTTAACTCTGTTAGCTTAATGAACATATCAGAAATAAGTTTCACACAATGCTTCTGTGTAGTTTTTATTTGAAGATATTATTTTTCCCAATATAGGCCTCTTAGCGCTCAGAATGACCAATTGCAGTTTCTACAGAAAGAGTGTTTCAGAAAGGCTCAATCAAAAGTAAGGTTCAACTCTGTTAATTGAATGCACAGAACAGAAAGAAGTTTCATACAATGCTTCTGTGTAGTTTATATTTGAACATATTCTTTTTTCCACTATTACCCACTTAGCGCTACGAATGTCCAGTTGCATTTTCTACAGACAGAGTGTTTCAAAACTGCTCAATCAAAAGTATGGTTTAACTCTGTTAGCTGAATGCTCAGATCAGAAAGAAGTTTCACAGAATGCTTCTGTGTAGTTTATATTTGAATATATTCCTTTTTCCACTACTACTGTCTTAGCGCTCCAAATGTCCAGTTGCATTTTCTACAGAAAGAGTGTTCAGATCTGCTCAATCAAAAGTATGGTTTAACTCTGTTAGCTGAATGCACAGATCAGAAAGAAGTTTCACAGAATGATTCTGTGTAGTTTATATATGGAGACATTCCTTTTTCCACTATTACCCTCTTAGCGCTCCGAATCTCCACTTGCATTTTCTACAGAAAGAGTGTTTCAGAACGGCTCAATCAAAACTAAGGTTCAACTCTTTTAGTTGAACAAACAGAACAGAAAGAAGTTTCACACAATTCTTCTGTGTAGTTTTTATTTGTAGAAATTCTTTTTCCCAATATAGGCCTCTTAGCGCTCAGAATGTCCAATTGCAGTTTCTACAGAAAGAGTGTTTCAGAACGGCTCAATCAAAAGTAAGGTTCAACTCTGTTAGTTGAATGCACAGAACAGAAAGAAATTTCATACAATGCTTCTGTGTAGTTTATATTTGAACATATTCTTTTTTCCACTATTACCCACTTAGCGCTACGAATGTCCAGTTGCATTTTCTACAGACAGAGTGTTTCAAAACTGCTCAATCAAAAGTATGGTTTAACTCTGTTAGCTGAATGCTCAGATCAGAAAGAAGTTTCACAGAATGCTTCTGTGTAGTTTATATTTGAATATATTCCTTTTTCCACTACTACGCTCTTAGCGCTCCAAATGTCCAGTTGCATTTTCTACAGAAAGAGTGTTCAGATCTGCTCAATCAAAAGTATGGTTTAACTCTGTTAGCTGAATGCACAGATCAGAAAGAAGTTTCACCGAATGATTCTGTGTAGTTTATATTTGAAGACATTCCTTTTTCCACTATTACCCTCTTAGCGCTCCGAATCTCCACTTGCATTTTCTACAGAAAGAGTGTTTCAGAACGGCTCAATCAAAACTAAGGTTCAACTCTTTTAGTTGAACAAACAGAACAGAAAGAAGTTTCACACAATTCTTCTGTGTAGTTTTTATTTGTAGAAATTCTTTTTCCCAATATAGGCCTCTTAGCGCTCAGAATGTCCAATTGCAGTTTCTACAGAAAGAGTGTTTCAGAACGGCTCAATCAAAAGTAAGGTTCAACTCTGTTAGTTGAATGCACAGAACAGAAAGAAATTTCATACAATGCTTCTGTGTAGTTTATATTTGAACATATTCTTTTTTCCACTATTACCCACTTAGCGCTACGAATGTCCAGTTGCATTTTCTACAGACAGAGTGTTTCAAAACTGCTCAATCAAAAGTATGGTTTAACTCTGTTAGCTGAATGCTCAGATCAGAAAGAAGTTTCACAGAATGATTCTGTGTAGTTTATATTTGGAGACATTCCTTTTTCCACTATTACCCTCTTAGCGCTCCGAATCTCCACTTGCATTTTCTACAGAAAGAGTGTTTCAGAACGGCTCAATCAAAACTAAGGTTCAACTCTTTTAGTTGAACAAACAGAACAGAAAGAAGTTTCACACAATTCTTCTGTGTAGTTTTTATTTGTAGACATTCTTTTTCCCCATATAGGCCTCCTAGCGCTCAGAATGTCCAATTGCAGTTTCTACAGAAAGAGTGTTTCAGAACGGCTCAATCAAAAGTAAGGTTCAACTCTGTTAGTTGAATGCACAGAACAGAAAGAAGTTTCATACAATGCTTCTGTGTAGTTTATATTTGAACATATTCTTTTTTCCACTATTACCCACTTAGCGCTACGAATGTCCAGTTGCATTTTCTACAGACAGAGTGTTTCAAAACTGCTCAATCAAAAGTATGGTTTAACTCTGTTAGCTGAATGCTCAGATCAGAAAGAAGTTTCACAGAATGCTACTGTGCAGTTTATATTTGAATATATTCCTTTTTCCACTACTACGCTCTTAGCGCTCCAAATGTCCAGTTGCATTTTCTACAGAAAGAGTGTTCAGGTCTGCTCAATCAAAAGTATGGTTTAACTCTGTTAGCTGAATGCACAGATCAGAAAGAAGTTTCACCGAATGATTCTGTGTAGTTTATATTTGAAGACATTCCTTTTTCCACTATTACCCTCTTAGCGCTCCGAATCTCCACTTGCATTTTCTACAAAAAGAGTGTTTCATAACTGCTCAATCAAAAATATGTTTTATCTCTGTTAACTGAACTTACAGATCAGAAATAAGTTTCACAGAATGCATCTGTGTAGTTTTTATTTGAAGATATTCTTTTTCCCAATGTAGGCCTCTTAGCGCTTAGCATGTCCAATTGCAGTTTGTACAGAAAGAGTGTTTCAGAACGGCTCAATCAAAAGTAAGGTTCAACTCTGTTAGTTGAATGCACAGAACAGAAAGAATTTTCACAGAATGCTACTGTGTGGTTTATATTTGAATATATTCCTTTTTCCACTATTACCCTCTTAGCGCTCCGAATGTCCACTTGCATTTTCTACAGAAAGAGTGTTCAGAACTGGGCAATCAAAATTATGGTTTAACTCTGTTAGCTTAATGAACATATCAAAAATAAGTTTCACACAATGCTTCTGTGTAGTTTTTATTTGAAGATATTATTTTTCCCAATATAGGCCTCTTAGCGCTCACAAAGTCCAATTGCAGTTTCTACAGAAAGAGTGTTTCAGAAAGGCTCAAGCAAAAGTAAGGTTCAACTCTGTTAGTTGAATGCACAGAACAGAAAGAAGTTTCATACAATGCTTCTGTGTAGTTTATATTTGAGCATATTCTTTTTTCCACTATTACCCACTTAGCGCTACGAATGTCCAGTTGCATTTTCTACAGACAGAGTGTTTCAAAACTGCTCAATCAAAAGTATGGTTTAACTCTGTTAGCTGAATGCTCAGATCAGAAAGAAGTTTCACAGAATGCTTCTGTGTAGTTTATATTTGAATATATTCCTTTTTCCACTACTACTCTCTTAGCGCTCCAAATGTCCAGTTGCATTTTCTACAGAAAGAGTGTTCAGATCTGCTCAATCAAAAGTATGGTTTAACTCTGTTAGCTGAATGCACAGATCAGAAAGAAGTTTCACAGACTGATTCTGTGTAGTTTATATTTGGAGACATTCCTTTTTCCACTGTTACCCTTTTAGCACTCCGAATCTCCACTTGCATTTTCTACAGAAAGAGTGTTTCAGAACGGCTCAATCAAAACTAAGGTTCAACTCTTTTAGTTGAACAAACAGAACAGAAAGATGTTTCACACAATTATTCTGTGTAGTTTTTATTTGTAGACATTCTTTTTCCCAATATAGGCCTCCTAGCGCTCAGAATGTCCAACTGCAGTTTCTACAGAAAGAGTGTTTCAGAACGGCTCAATCAAAAGTAAGGTTCAACTCTGTTAGTTGAATGCACAGAACAGAAAGAAGTTTCATACAATGCTTCTGTGTAGTTTATATTTGAACATATTCTTTTTTCCACTATTACACACTTAGCGCTACGAATGTCCAGTTGCATTTTCTACAGACAGAGTGTTTCAAAACTGCTCAATCAAAAGTATGGTTTAACTCTGTTAGCTGAATGCTCAGATCAGAAAGAAGTTTCACAGAATGCTACTGTGCAGTTTATATTTGAATATATTACTTTTTCCACTACTACGCTCTTAGCGCTCCAAATGTCCAGTTGCATTTTCTACAGAAAGAGTGTTCAGGTCTGCTCAATCAAAAGTATGGTTTAACTCTGTTAGCTGAATGCACAGATCAGAAAGAAGTTTCACCGAATGATTCTGTGTAGTTTATATTTGAAGACATTCCTTTTTCCACTATTACCCTCTTAGCGCTCCGAATCTCCACTTGCATTTTCTACAAAAAGAGTGTTTCATAACTGCTCAATCAAAAATATGTTTTATCTCTGTTAACTGAACTTACAGATCAGAAATAAGTTTCACAGAATGCATCTGTGTAGTTTTTATTTGAAGATATTCTTTTTCCCAATGTAGGCCTCTTAGCGCTTAGCATGTCCAATTGCAGTTTGTACAGAAAGAGTGTTTCAGAACGGCTCAATCAAAAGTAAGGTTCAACTCTGTTAGTTGAATGCACAGAACAGAAAGAATTTTCACAGAATGCTACTGTGTGGTTTATATTTGAATATATTCCTTTTTCCACTATTACCCTCTTAGCGCTCCGAATGTCCACTTGCATTTTCTACAGAAAGAGTGTTCAGAACTGGGCAATCAAAAGTATGGTTTAACTCTGTTAGCTTAATGAACATATCAAAAATAAGTTTCACACAATGCTTCTGTGTAGTTTTTATTTGAAGATATTATTTTTCCCAATATAGGCCTCTTAGCGCTCACAATGTCCAATTGCAGTTTCTACAGAAAGAGTGTTTCAGAAAGGCTCAAGCAAAAGTAAGGCTCAACTCTGTTAGTTGAATGCACAGAACAGAAAGAAGTTTCATACAATGCTTCTGTGTAGTTTATATTTGAACATATTCCTTTTTCCACTATTACCCACTTAACGCTACGAATGTCCAGTTGCATTTTCTACAGACAGAGTGTTTCAAAACTGCTCAATCAAAAGTATGGTTTAACTCTGTTAGCTGAATGCTCAGATCAGAAAGAAGTTTCACAGAATGCTTCTGTGTAGTTTATATTTGAATATATTCCTTTTTCCACTACTACTCTCTTAGCGCTCCAAATGTCCAGTTGCATTTTCTACCGAAAGAGTGTTCAGATCTGCTCAATCAAAAGTATGGTTTAACTCTGTTAGCTGAATGCACAGATCAGAAAGAAGTTTCACAGAATGATTCTGTGTAGTTTATATTTGGAGACATTCCTTTTTCCACTATTACCCCCTTAGCGCTCCGAATCTCCACTTGCATTTTCTACAGAAAGAGTGTTTCAGAACGGCTCAATCAAAACTAAGGTTCAACTCTTTTAGTTGAACAAACAGAACAGAAAGAAGTTTCACACAATTCTTCTGTGTAGTTTTTATTTGTAGACATTCTTTTTCCCAATATAGGCCTCCTAGCGCTCAGAATGTCCAACTGCAGTTTCTACAGAAAGAGTGTTTCAGAACGGCTCAATCAAAAGTAAGGTTCAACTCTGTTAGTTGAATGCACAGAACAGAAAGAAGTTTCATACAATGCTTCTGTGTAGTTTATATTTGAACATATTCTTTTTTCCACTATTACACACTTAGCGCTACGAATGTCCAGTTGCATTTTCTACAGACAGAGTGTTTCAAAACTGCTCAATCAAAAGTATGGTTTAACTCTGTTAGCTGAATGCTCAGATCAGAAAGAAGTTTCACAGAATGCTACTGTGCAGTTTATATTTGAATATATTCCTTTTTCCACTACTACGCTCTTAGCGCTCCAAATGTCCAGTTGCATTTTCTACAGAAAGAGTGTTGAGGTCTGCTCAATCAAAAGTATGGTTTAACTCTGTTAGCTGAATGCACAGATCAGAAAGAAGTTTCACCGAATGATTCTGTGTAGTTTATATTTGAAGACATTCCTTTTTCCACTATTACCCTCTTAGCGCTCCGAATCTCCACTTGCATTTTCTACAAAAAGAGTGTTTCATAACTGCTCAATCAAAAATATGTTTTATCTCTGTTAACTGAACTTACAGATCAGAAATAAGTTTCACAGAATGCATCTGTGTAGTTTTTATTTGAAGATATTCTTTTTCCCAATGTAGGCCTCTTAGCGCTTAGCATGTCCAATTGCAGTTTGTACAGAAAGAGTGTTTCAGAACGGCTCAATCAAAAGTAAGGTTCAACTCTGTTAGTTGAATGCACAGAACAGAAAGAATTTTCACAGAATGCTACTGTGTGGTTTATATTTGAATATATTCCTTTTTCCACTATTACCCTCTTAGCGCTCCGAATGTCCACTTGCATTTTCTACAGAAAGAGTGTTCAGAACTGGGCAATCAAAAGTATGGTTTAACTCTGTTAGCTTAATGAACATATCAAAAATAAGTTTCACACAATGCTTCTGTGTAGTTTTTATTTGAAGATATTATTTTTCCCAATATAGGCCTCTTAGCGCTCACAATGTCCAATTGCAGTTTCTACAGAAAGAGTGTTTCAGAAAGGCTCAAGCAAAAGTAAGGTTCAACTCTGTTAGTTGAATGCACAGAACAGAAAGAAGTTTCATACAATGCTTCTGTGTAGTTTATATTTGAACATATTCCTTTTTCCACTATTACCCACTTAACGCTACGAATGTCCAGTTGCATTTTCTACAGACAGAGTGTTTCAAAACTGCTCAATCAAAAGTATGGTTTAACTCTGTTAGCTGAATGCTCAGATCAGGAAGAAGTTTCACAGAATGCTTCTGTGTAGTTTATATTTGAATATATTCCTTTTTCCACTACTACTCTCTTAGCGCTCCAAATGTCCAGTTGCATTTTCTACAGAAAGAGTGTTCAGATCTGCTCAATCAAAAGTATGGTTTAACTCTGTTAGCTGAATGCACAGATCAGAAAGAAGTTTCACAGAATGATTCTGTGTAGTTTATATTTGGAGACATTCCTTTTTCCACTATTACCCTCTTAGCGCTCCGAATCTCCACTTGCATTTTCTACAGAAAGAGTGTTTCAGAACGGCTCAATCAAAACTAAGGTTCAACTCTTTTAGTTGAACAAACAGAACAGAAAGAAATTTCACACAATTCTTCTGTGTAGTTTTTATTTGTAGATATTCTTTTTCCCAATATAGGCCTCTTAGCGCTCAGAATGTCCAATTGCAGTTTCTACAGAAAGAGTGTTTCAGAACGGCTCAATCAAAAGTAAGGTTCAACTCTGTTAATTGAATGCACAGAACAGGAAGAAGTTTCATACAATGCTTCTGTGTAGTTTATATTTGAACATATTCTTTTTTCCACTATTACCCACTTAGCGCTACGAATGTGCAGTTGCATTTTCTACAGACAGAGTGTTTCAAAGCTGCTCAATCAAAAGTATGGTTTAACTCTGTTAGCTGAATGCTCAGATCAGAAAGAAGTTTCACAGAATGCTTCTGTGTAGTTTATATTTGAATATATTCCTTTTTCCACTACTACGCTCTTAGCGCTCCAAATGTCCAGTTTCATTTTCTACAGAAAGAGTGTTCAGATCTGCTCAATCAAAAGTATGGTTTAACTCTGTTAGCTGAATGCACAGATCAGAAAGAAGTTTCACCGAATGATTCTGTGTAGTTTATATTTGAAGACATTCCTTTTTCCACTATTACCCTCTTAGCGCTCCGAATCTCCACTTGCATTTTCTACAAAAAGAGTGTTTCATAACTGCTCAATCAAAAATATGTTTTATCTCTGTTAACTGAATTTACAGATCAGAAATAAGTTTCACAGAATGCATCTGTGTAGTTTTTATTTGAAGATATTCTTTTTCCCAATGTAGGCCTCTTAGCGCTTAGCATGTCCAATTGCAGTTTGTACAGAAAGAGTGTTTCAGAACGGCTCAATCAAAAGTAAGGTTCAACTCGGTTAGTTGAATGCACAGAACAGAAAGAATTTTCACAGAATGCTACTGTGTAGTTTATATTTGAATATATTCCTTTTTCCACTATTACCCTCTTAGCGCTCGGAATGTACACTTGCATTTTCTACAGAAAGAGTGTTCAGAACTGGGCAATCAAAAGTATGGTTTAACTCAGTTAGCTTAATGAACATATCAAAAATAAGTTTCACACAATGCTTCTGTGTAGTTTTTATTTGAAGATATTATTTTTCCCAATAGAGGCCTCTTAGCGCTCACAATGTCCAATTGCAGTTTCTACAGAAAGAGTGTTTCAGAAAGGCTCAATCAAAAGTAATGTTCAACTCTGTTAGTTGAATGCACAGAACAGAAAGAAGTTTCATACAATGCTTCTGTGTAGTTTATATTTGAACATATTCCTTTTTCCACTATTACCCACTTAGCGCTACGAATGTCCAGTTGCATTTTCTACAGACAGAGTGTTTCAAAACTGCTCAATCAAAAGTATGGTTTAACTCTGTTAGCTGAATGCTCAGATCAGAAAGAAGTTTCACAGAATGCTTCTGTGTAGTTTATATTTGAATATATTCCTTTTTCCACTACTACTCTCTTAGCGCTCCAAATGTCCAGTTGCATTTTCTACAGAAAGAGTGTTCAGATCTGCTCAATCAAAAGTATGGTTTAACTCTGTTAGCTGAATGCACAGATCAGAAAGAAGTTTCACAGAATGATTCTGTGTAGTTTATATTTGGAGACATTCCTTTTTCCACTGTTACCCTCTTAGCACTCAGAATCTCCACTTGCATTTTCTACAGAAAGAGTGTTTCAGAACGGCTCAATCAAAACTAAGGTTCAACTCTTTTAGTTGAACAAACAGAACAGAAAGAAGTTTCACACAATTCTTCTGTGTAGTTTTTATTTGTAGACATTCTTTTTCCCAATATAGGCCTCCTAGCGCTCAGAATGTCCAACTGCAGTTTCTACAGAAAGAGTGTTTCAGAACGGCTCAATCAAAAGTAAGGTTCAACTCTGTTAGTTGAATGCACAGAACAGAAAGAAGTTTCATACAATGCTTCTGTGTAGTTTATATTTGAACATATTCTTTTTTCCACTATTACCCACTTAGCGCTACGAATCTCCAGTTGCATTTTCTACAGACAGTGTTTCAAAACTGCTCAATCAAAAGTATGGTTTAACTCTGTTAGCTGAATGCTCAGATCAGAAAGAAGTTTCACAGAATGCTACTGTGCAGTTTATATTTGAATATATTCCTTTTTCCACTACTACGCTCTTAGCGCTCCAAATGTCCAGTTGCATTTTCTACAGAAAGAGTGTTCAGGTCTGCTCAATCAAAAGTATGGTTTAACTCTGTTAGCTGAATGCACAGATCAGAAAGAAGTTTCACCGAATGATTCTGTGTAGTTTATATTTGAAGACATTCCTTTTTCCACTATTACCCTCTTAGCGCTCCGAATCTCCACTTGCATTTTCTACAAAAAGAGTGTTTCATAACTGCTCAATCAAAAATATGTTTTATCTCTGTTAACTGAACTTACAGATCAGAAATAAGTTTCACAGAATGCATCTGTGTAGTTTTTATTTGAAGATATTCTTTTTCCCAATGTAGGCCTCTTAGCGCTTAGCATGTCCAATTGCAGTTTGTACAGAAAGAGTGTTTCAGAACGGCTCAATCAAAAGTAAGGTTCAACTCTGTTAGTTGAATGCACAGAACAGAAATAATTTTCACAGAATGCTACTGTGTGGTTTATATTTGAATATATTCCTTTTTCCACTATTACCCTCTTAGCGCTCCGAATGTCCACTTGCATTTTCTACAGAAAGAGTGTTCAGAACTGGGCAATCAAAAGTATGGTTTAACTCTGTTAGCTTAATGAACATATCAAAAATAAGTTTCACACAATGCTTCTGTGTAGTTTTTATTTGAAGATATTATTTTTCCCAATATAGTCCTCTTAGCGCTCACAATGTCCAATTGCAGTTTCTACAGAAAGAGTGTTTCAGAAAGGCTCAAGCAAAAGTAAGGTTCAACTCTGTTAGTTGAATGCACAGAACAGAAAGAAGTTTCATACAATGCTTCTGTGTAGTTTATATTTGAGCATATTCTTTTTTCCACTATTACCCACTTAGCGCTACGAATGTCCAGTTGCATTTTCTACAGACAGAGTGTTTCAAAACTGCTCAATCAAAAGTATGGTTTAACTCTGTTAGCTGAATGCTCAGATCAGAAAGAAGTTTCACAGAATGCTTCTGTGTAGTTTATATTTGAATATATTCCTTTTTCCACTACTACTCTCTTAGCGCTCCAAATGTCCAGTTGCATTTTCTACAGAAAGAGTGTTCAGATCTGCTCAATCAAAAGTATGGTTTAACTCTGTTAGCTGAATGCACAGATCAGAAAGAAGTTTCACAGAATGATTCTGTGTAGTTTATATTTGGAGACATTCCTTTTTCCACTATTACCCTCTTAGCGCTCCGAATCTCCACTTGCATTTTCTACAGAAAGAGTGTTTCTGAACGGCTCAATCAAAACTAAGGTTCAACTCTTTTAGTTGAACAAACAGAACAGAAAGAAGTTTCACACAATTCTTCTGTGTAGTTTTTATTTGTAGATATTCTTTTTCCCAATATAGGCCTCTTAGCGCTCAGAATGTCCAATTGCAGTTTCTACAGAAAGAGTGTTTCAGAACGGCTCAATCAAAAGTAAGGTTCAACTCTGTTAATTGAATGCACAGAACAGGAAGAAGTTTCATACAATGCTTCTGTGTAGTTTATATTTGAACATATTCTTTTTTCCACTATTACCCACTTAGCGCTACGAATGTGCAGTTGCATTTTCTACAGACAGAGTGTTTCAAAGCTGCTCAATCAAAAGTATGGTTTAACTCTGTTAGCTGAATGCTCAGATCAGAAAGAAGTTTCACAGAATGCTTCTGTGTAGTTTATATTTGAATATATTCCTTTTTCCACTACTACGCTCTTAGCGCTCCAAATGTCCAGTTGCATTTTCTACAGAAAGAGTGTTCAAATCTGCTCAATCAAAAGTATGGTTTAACACTGTTAGCTGAATGCACAGATCAGAAAGAAGTTTCACCGAATGATTCTGTGTAGTTTATATTTGAAGACATTCCTTTTTCCACTATTACCCTCTTAGCGCTCCAAATCTCCACTTGCATTTTCTACAAAAAGAGTTTTTCATAACTGCTCCATCAAAAATATGTTTTATCTCTGTTAACTGAATTTACAGATCAGAAATAAGTTTCACAGAATGCATCTGTGTAGTTTTTATTTGAAGATATTCTTTTTCCCAATGTAGGCCTCTTAGCGCTTTGCATGTCCAATTGCAGTTTGTACAGAAAGAGTGTTTCAGAATGGCTCAATCAAAAGTAAGGTTCAACTCTGTTAGTTGAATGCACAGAACAGAAAGAATTTTCACAGAATGCTACTGTGTGGTTTATATTTGAATATATTCCTTTTTCCACTATTACCCTCTTAGCGCTCCGAATGTCCACTTGCATTTTCTACAGAAAGAGTGTTCAGAACTGCGCAATCAAAAGTATGGTTTAACTCTGTTAGCTTAATGAACATATCAGAAATAAGTTTCACACAATGCTTCTGTGTAGTTTTTATTTGAAGATATTATTTTTCCCAATAGAGGCCTCTTAGCGCTCAGAATGTCCAAATGCAGTTTCTACAGAAAGAGTGTTTCAGAAAGGCTCAATCAAATGTAAGGTTCAACTCTGTAAGTTGAATGCACAGAACAGAAAGTAGTTTCATACAATGCTTCTGTGTAGTTTATATTTGAACATATTCTTTTTTCCACTATTACCCACTTAGCGCTACGAATGTCCAGTTGCATTTTCTACAGACAGAGTGTTTCAAAACTGCTCAATCAAAAGTATGGTTTAATTCTGTTTGCTGAATGCTCAGATCAGAAAGAAGTTTCACAGAATGCTTCTGTGTAGTTTATATTAGAATATATTCCTTTTTCCACTTCTACTCTCTTAGCGCTCCAAATGTCCAGTTGCATTTTCTACAGAAAGAGTGTTCAGATCTGCTCAATCAAAAGTATGGTTTAACTCTGTTAGCTGAATGCACAGATCAGAAAGAAGTTTCACAGAATGATTCTGTGTAGTTTATATTTGGAGACATTCCTTTTTCCACTATTACCCTCTTAGCGCTCCGAATCTCCACTTGCATTTTCTACAGAAAGAGTGTTTCAGAACGGCTCAATCAAAACTAAGGTTCAACTCTTTTAGTTGAACAAACAGAACAGAAAGAAGTTTCACACAATTCTTCTGTGTAGTTTTTATTTGTAGACATTCTTTTTCCCAATATAGGCCTCCTAGCACTCAGAATGTCCAATTGCAGTTTCTACAGAAAGAGTGTTTCAGAAAGGCTCAATCAAAAGTAATGTTCAACTCTGTTAGTTGAATGCACAGAACAGAAAGAAGTTTCATACAATGCTTCTGTGTAGTTTATATTTGAACATATTCTTTTTTCCACTATTATCCACTTAGCGCTACGAATGTCCAGTTGCATTTTATACAGACAGAGTGTTTCAAAACTGCTCAATCAAAGTATGGTTTAACTCTGTTAGCTGAATGCTCAGATCAGAAAGAAGTTTCACAGAATGCTTCTGTGTAGTTTATATTTGAATATATTCCTTTTTCCACTACTACGCTCTTAGCGCACCAAATGTCCAGTTGCATTTTCTACAGAAAGAGTGTTCAGATCTGCTCAATCAAAACTATGGTTTAACTCTGTTAGCTGAATGCACAGATCAGAAAGAAGTTTCACCGAATGATTCTGTGTAGTTTATATTTGAAGACATTCCTTTTTCCACTATTACCCTCTTAGCGCTCCGAATCTCCACTTGCATTTTCTACAGAAAGAGTGTTTCAGAACGGCTCAATCAAAACTAAGGTTCAACTCTTTTAGTTGAACAAACAGAACAGAAAGAAGTTTCACACAATTCTTCTGTGTAGTTTTTATTTGTAGATATTCTTTTTCCCAATATAGGCCTCTTAGCGCTCAGAATGTCCAATTGCAGTTTCTACAGAAAGAGTGTTCAGATCTGCTCAATCAAAAGTATGGTTTAACTCTGTTAGCTGAATGCACAGATCAGAAAGAAGTTTCACAGAATGATTCTGTGTAGTTTATATTTGGAGACATTCCTTTTTCCACTATTACCCTCTTAGCGCTCCGAATCTCCACTTGCATTTTCTACAGAAAGAGTGTTTCAGAACGGCTCAATCAAAACTAAGGTTCAACTCTTTTAGTTGAACAAACAGAACAGAAAGAAGTTTCACACAATTCTTCTGTGTAGTTTTTATTTGTAGATATTCTTTTTCCCAATATAGGCCTCTTAGCGCTCAGAATGTCCAATTGCAGTTTCTACAGAAGGAGTGTTTCAGAACGGCTCAATCAAAAGTAAGGTTCAACTCTGTTAATTGAATGCACAGAACAGGAAGAAGTTTCATACAATGCTTCTGTGTAGTTTATATTTGAACATATTCTTTTTTCCACTATTACCCACTTAGCGCTACGAATGTGCAGTTGCATTTTCTACAGACAGAGTGTTTCAAAGCTGCTCAATCAAAAGTATGGTTTAACTCTGTTAGCTGAATGCTCAGATCAGAAAGAAGTTTCACAGAATGCTTCTGTGTAGTTTATATTTGAATATATTCCTTTTTCCACTACTACGCTCTTAGCGCTCCAAATGTCCAGTTGCATTTTCTACAGAAAGAGTGTTCAGATCTGCTCAATCAAAAGTATGGTTTAACACTGTTAGCTGAATGCACAGATCAGAAAGAAGTTTCACCGAATGATTCTGTGTAGTTTATATTTGAAGACATTCCTTTTTCCAGTATTACCCTCTTAGCGCTCCGAATCTCCACTTGCATTTTCTACAAAAAGAGTTTTTCATAACTGCTCCATCAAAAATATGTTTTATCTCTGTTAACTGAATTTACAGATCAGAAATAAGTTTCACAGAATGCATCTGTGTAGTTTTTATTTGAAGATATTCTTTTTCCCAATGTAGGCCTCTTAGCGCTTTGCATGTCCAATTGCAGTTTGTACAGAAAGAGTGTTTCAGAATGGCTCAATCAAAAGTAAGGTTCAACTCTGTTAGTTGAATGCACAGAACAGAAAGAATTTTCACAGAATGCTACTGTGTAGTTTATATTTGAATATATTCCTTTTTCCACTATTACCCTCTTAGCGCTCCGAATGTCCACTTGCATTTTCTACAGAAAGAGTGTTCAGAACTGCGCAATCAAAAGTATGGTTTAACTCTGTTAGCTTAATGAACATATCAGAAATAAGTTTCACACAATGCTTCTGTGTAGTTTTTATTTGAAGATATTATTTTTCCCAATAGAGGCCTCTTAGCGCTCAGAATGTCCAATTGCAGTTTCTACAGAAAGAGTGTTTCAGAAAGGCTCAATCAAATGTAAGGTTCAACTCTGTAAGTTGAATGCACAGAACAGAAAGTAGTTTCATACAATGCTTCTGTGTAGTTTATATTTGAACATATTCTTTTTTCCACTATTACCCACTTAGCGCTACGAATGTCCAGTTGCATTTTCTACAGACAGAGTGTTTCAAAACTGCTCAATCAAAAGTATGGTTTAACTCTGTTTGCTGAATGCTCAGATCAGAAAGAAGTTTCACAGAATGCTTCTGTGTAGTTTATATTAGAATATATTCCTTTTTCCACTTCTACTCTCTTAGCGCTCCAAATGTCCAGTTGCATTTTCTACAGAAAGAGTGTTCAGATCTGCTCAATCAAAAGTATGGTTTAACTCTGTTAGCTGAATGCACAGATCAGAAAGAAGTTTCACAGAATGATTCTGTGTAGTTTATATTTGGAGACATTCCTTTTTCCACTATTACCCTCTTAGCGCTCCGAATCTCCACTTGCATTTTCTACAGAAAGAGTGTTTCAGAACGGCTCAATCAAAACTAAGGTTCAACTCTTTTAGTTGAACAAACAGAACAGAAAGAAGTTTCACACAATTCTTCTGTGTAGTTTTTATTTGTAGACATTCTTTTTCCCAATATAGGCCTCCTAGCGCTCAGAATGTCCAATTGCAGTTTCTACAGAAAGAGTGTTTCAGAAAGGCTCAATCAAAAGTAATGTTCAACTCTGTTAGTTGAATGCACAGAACAGAAAGAAGTTTCATACAATGCTTCTGTGTAGTTTATATTTGAACATATTCTTTTTTCCACTATTATCCACTTAGCGCTACGAATGTCCAGTTGCATTTTATACAGACAGAGTGTTTCAAAACTGCTCAATCAAAGTATGGTTTAACTCTGTTAGCTGAATGCTCAGATCAGAAAGAAGTTTCACAGAATGCTTCTGTGTAGTTTATATTTGAATATATTCCTTTTTCCACTACTACGCTCTTAGCGCACCAAATGTCCAGTTGCATTTTCTACAGAAAGAGTGTTCAGATCTGCTCAATCAAAACTATGGTTTAACTCTGTTAGCTGAATGCACAGATCAGAAAGAAGTTTCACCGAATGATTCTGTGTAGTTTATATTTGAAGACATTCCTTTTTCCACTATTACCCTCTTAGCGCTCCGAATTTCCACTTGCATTTTCTACAGAAAGAGTGTTTCAGAACGGCTCAATCAAAACTAAGGTTCAACTCTTTTAGTTGAACAAACAGAACAGAAAGAAGTTTCACACAATTCTTCTGTGTAGTTTTTATTTGTAGATATTCTTTTTCCCAATATAGGCCTCTTAGCGCTCAGAATGTCCAATTGCAGTTTCTACAGAAAGAGTGTTTCAGAACGGCTCAATCAAAAGTAAGGTTCAACTCTATTAATTGAATGCACAGAACAGGAAGAAGTTTCATACAATGCTTCTTTGTAGTTTATATTTGAACATATTCTTTTTTCCACTATTACCCACTTAGCGCTACGAATGTGCAGTTGCATTTTCTACAGACAGAGTGTTTCAAAACTGCTCAATCAAAAGTATGGTTTAACTCTGTTAGCTGAATGCTCAGATCAGAAAGAAGTTTCACAGAATGCTTCTGTGTAGTTTATATTTGAATATATTCCTTTTTCCACTACTACGCTCTTAGCGCTCCAAATGTCCAGTTGCATTTACTACAGAAAGAGTGTTCAGATCTGCTCAATCAAAAGTATGGTTTAACTCTGTTAGCTGAATGCACAGATCAGAAAGAAGTTTCACCGAATGATTCTGTGTAGTTTATATTTAAAGACATTCCTTTTTCCACTATTACCCTCTTAGCGCTCCGAATCTCCACTTGCATTTTCTACAAAAAGAGTTTTTCATAACTGCTCCATCAAAAATATGTTTTATCTCTGTTAACTGAATTTACAGATCAGAAATAAGTTTCACAGAATGCATCTGTGTAGTTTTTATTTGAAGATATTCTTTTTCCCAATGTAGGCCTCTTAGCGCTTAGCATATCCAATTGCAGTTTGTACAGAAAGAGTGTTTCAGAACGGCTCAATCAAAAGTAAGGTTCAACTCTGTTAGTTGAATGCACAGAACAGAAAGAATTTTCACAGAATGCTACTGTGTAGTTTATATTTGAATATATTCCTTTTTCCACTATTACCCTCTTAGCGCTCCGAATGTCCACTTGCATTTTCTACAGAAAGAGTGTTCAGAACTGCGCAATCAAAAGTATGGTTTAATTCTGTTAGCTTAATGAACATATCAGAAATAAGTTTCACACAATGCTTCTGTGTAGTTTTTATTTGAAGATATTATTTTTCCCAATAGAGGCCTCTTAGCGCTCAGAATGTCCAATTGCAGTTTCTACAGAAAGAGTGTTTCAGAAAGGCTCAATCAAAAGTAAGGTTCAACTCTGTTAGTTGAATGCACAGAACAGAAAGTAGTTTCATACAATGCTTCTGTGTAGTTTATATTTGAACATATTCTTTTTTCCACTATTACCCACTTAGCGCTACGAATGTCCAGTTGCATTTTCTACAGACAGAGTGTTTCAAAACTGCTCAATCAAAAGTATGGTTTAACTCTGTTAGCTGAATGCTCAGATCAGAAAGAAGTTTCACAGAATGCTTCTGTGTAGTTTATATTAGAATATATTCCTTTTTCCACTACTACTCTCTTAGCGCTCCAAATGTCCAGTTGCATTTTCTACAGAAAGAGTGTTCAGATCTGCTCAATCAAAAGTATGGTTTAACTCTGTTAGCTGAATGCACAGATCAGAAAGAAGTTTCACAGAATGATTCTGTGTAGTTTATATTTGGAGACATTCCTTTTTCCACTATTACCCTCTTAGCGCTCCGAATCTCCACTTGCATTTTCTACAGAAAGTGTGTTTCAGAACGGCTCAATCAAAACTAAGGTTCAACTCTTTTAGTTGAACAAACAGAACAGAAAGAAGTTTCACACAATTCTTCTGTGTAGTTTTTATTTGTAGACATTCTTTTTCCCAATATAGGCCTCCTAGCGCTCAGAATGTCCAATTGCAGTTTCTACAGAAAGAGTGTTTCAGAAAGGCTCAATCAAAAGTAAGGTTCAACTCTGTTAGTTGAATGCACAGAACAGAAGGTTGTTTCATACAATGCTTCTGTGTAGTTTATATTTGAAGATATTCTTTTTTCCACTATTACCCACTTAGCGCTACGAATGTGCAGTTGCATTTTCTACAGACAGAGTGTTTCAAAACTGCTCAATCAAAAGTATGGTTTAACACTGTTAGCTGAATGCACAGATCAGAAAGAAGTTTCACCGAATGATTCTGTCTAGTTTATATTTGAAGACATTCCTTTTTCCACTATTACCCTCTTAGCGCTCCGAATCTCCACTTGCATTTTCTACAAAAAGAGTTTTTCATAACTGCTCCATCAAAAATATGTTTTATCTCTGTTAACTGAATTTACAGATCAGAAATAAGTTTCACAGAATGCATCTGTGTAGTTTTTATTTGAAGATATTCTTTTTCCCAATGTAGGCCTCTTAGCGCTTTGCATGTCCAATTGCAGTTTGTACAGAAAGAGTGTTTCAGAATGGCTCAATCAAAAGTAAGGTTCAACTCTGTTAGTTGAATGCACAGAACAGAAAGAATTTTCACAGAATGCTACTGTGTAGTTTATATTTGAATATATTCCTTTTTCCACTATTACCCTCTTAGCGCTCCGAATGTCCACTTGCATTTTCTACAGAAAGAGTGTTCAGAACTGCGCAATCAAAAGTATGGTTTAACTCTGTTAGCTTAATGAACATATCAGAAATAAGTTTCACACAATGCTTCTGTGTAGTTTTTATTTGAAGATATTATTTTTCCCAATAGAGGCCTCTTAGCGCTCAGAATGTCCAATTGCAGTTTCTACAGAAAGAGTGTTTCAGAAAGGCTCAATCAAATGTAAGGTTCAACTCTGTAAGTTGAATGCACAGAACAGAAAGTAGTTTCATACAATGCTTCTGTGTAGTTTATATTTGAACATATTCTTTTTTCCACTATTACCCACTTAGCGCTACGAATGTCCAGTTGCATTTTCTACAGACAGAGTGTTTCAAAACTGCTCAATCAAAAGTATGGTTTAACTCTGTTAGCTGAATGCTCAGATCAGAAAGAAGTTTCACAGAATGCTTCTGTGTAGTTTATATTAGAATATATTCCTTTTTCCACTACTACTCTCTTAGCGCTCCAAATGTCCAGTTGCATTTTCTACAGAAAGAGTGTTCAGATCTGCTCAATCAAAAGTATGGTTTAACTCTGTTAGCTGAATGCACAGATCAGAAAGAAGTTTCACAGAATGATTCTGTGTAGTTTATATTTGGAGACATTCCTTTTTCCACTATTACCCTCTTAGCGCTCCGAATCTCCACTTGCATTTTCTACAGAAAGAGTGTTTCAGAACGGCTCAATCAAAACTAAGGTTCAACTCTTTTAGTTGAACAAACAGAACAGAAAGAAGTTTCACACAATTCTTCTGTGTAGTTTTTATTTGTAGACATTCTTTTTCCCAATATAGGCCTCCTAGCGCTCAGAATGTCCAATTGCAGTTTCTACAGAAAGAGTGTTTCAGAAAGGCTCAATCAAAAGTAAGGTTCAACTCTGTTAGTTGAATGCACAGAACAGAAGGTTGTTTCATACAATGCTTCTGTGTAGTTTATATTTGAAGATATTCTTTTTTCCACTATTACCCACTTAGCGCTACGAATGTGCAGTTGCATTTTCTACAGACAGAGTGTTTCAAAACTGCTCAATCAAAAGTATGGTTTAACACTGTTAGCTGAATGCACAGATCAGAAAGAAGTTTCACCGAATGATTCTGTCTAGTTTATATTTGAAGACATTCCTTTTTCCACTATTACCCTCTTAGCGCTCCGAATCTCCACTTGCATTTTCTACAAAAAGAGTTTTTCATAACTGCTCCATCAAAAATATGTTTTATCTCTGTTAACTGAATTTACAGATCAGAAATAAGTTTCACAGAATGCATCTGTGTAGTTTTTATTTGAAGATATTCTTTTTCCCAATGTAGGCCTCTTAGCGCTTTGCATGTCCAATTGCAGTTTGTACAGAAAGAGTGTTTCAGAATGGCTCAATCAAAAGTAAGGTTCAACTCTGTTAGTTGAATGCACAGAACAGAAAGAATTTTCACAGAATGCTACTGTGTAGTTTATATTTGAATATATTCCTTTTTCCACTATTACCCTCTTAGCGCTCCGAATGTCCACTTGCATTTTCTACAGAAAGAGTGTTCAGAACTGCGCAATCAAAAGTATGGTTTAACTCTGTTAGCTTAATGAACATATCAGAAATAAGTTTCACACAATGCTTCTGTGTAGTTTTTATTTGAAGATATTATTTTTCCCAATAGAGGCCTCTTAGCGCTCAGAATGTCCAATTGCAGTTTCTACAGAAAGAGTGTTTCAGAAAGGCTCAATCAAATGTAAGGTTCAACTCTGTAAGTTGAATGCACAGAACAGAAAGTAGTTTCATACAATGCTTCTGTGTAGTTTATATTTGAACATATTCTTTTTTCCACTATTACCCACTTAGCGCTACGAATGTCCAGTTGCATTTTCTACAGACAGAGTGTTTCAAAACTGCTCAATCAAAAGTATGGTTTAACTCTGTTTGCTGAATGCTCAGATCAGAAAGAAGTTTCACAGAATGCTTCTGTGTAGTTTATATTAGAATATATTCCTTTTTCCACTTCTACTCTCTTAGCGCTCCAAATGTCCAGTTGCATTTTCTACAGAAAGAGTGTTCAGATCTGCTCAATCAAAAGTATGGTTTAACTCTGTTAGCTGAATGCACAGATCAGAAAGAAGTTTCACAGAATGATTCTGTGTAGTTTATATTTGGAGACATTCCTTTTTCCACTATTACCCTCTTAGCGCTCCGAATCTCCACTTGCATTTTCTACAGAAAGAGTGTTTCAGAACGGCTCAATCAAAACTAAGGTTCAACTCTTTTAGTTGAACAAACAGAACAGAAAGAAGTTTCACACAATTCTTCTGTGTAGTTTTTATTTGTAGACATTCTTTTTCCCAATATAGGCCTCCTAGCGCTCAGAATGTCCAATTGCAGTTTCTACAGAAAGAGTGTTTCAGAAAGGCTCAATCAAAAGTAATGTTCAACTCTGTTAGTTGAATGCACAGAACAGAAAGAAGTTTCATACAATGCTTCTGTGTAGTTTATATTTGAACATATTCTTTTTTCCACTATTATCCACTTAGCGCTACGAATGTCCAGTTGCATTTTATACAGACAGAGTGTTTCAAAACTGCTCAATCAAAGTATGGTTTAACTCTGTTAGCTGAATGCTCAGATCAGAAAGAAGTTTCACAGAATGCTTCTGTGTAGTTTATATTTGAATATATTCCTTTTTCCACTACTACGCTCTTAGCGCACCAAATGTCCAGTTGCATTTTCTACAGAAAGAGTGTTCAGATCTGCTCAATCAAAACTATGGTTTAACTCTGTTAGCTGAATGCACAGATCAGAAAGAAGTTTCACCGAATGATTCTGTGTAGTTTATATTTGAAGACATTCCTTTTTCCACTATTACCCTCTTAGCGCTCCGAATCTCCACTTGCATTTTCTACAGAAAGAGTGTTTCAGAACGGCTCAATCAAAATTAAGGTTCAACTCTTTTAGTTGAACAAACAGAACAGAAAGAAGTTTCACACAATTCTTCTGTGTAGTTTTTATTTGTAGATATTCTTTTTCCCAATATAGGCCTCTTAGCGCTCAGAATGTCCAATTGCAGTTTCTACAGAAAGAGTGTTTCAGAACGGCTCAATCAAAAGTAAGGTTCAACTCTATTAATTGAATGCGCAGAACAGGAAGAAGTTTCATACAATGCTTCTTTGTAGTTTATATTTGAACATATTCTTTTTTCCACTATTACCCACTTAGCGCTACGAATGTGCAGTTGCATTTTCTACAGACAGAGTGTTTCAAAACTGCTCAATCAAAAGTATGGTTTAACTCTGTTAGCTGAATGCTCAGATCAGAAAGAAGTTTCACAGAATGCTTCTGTGTAGTTTATATTTGAATATATTACTTTTTCCACTACTACGCTCTTAGCGCTCCAAATGTCCAGTTGCATTTTCTACAGAAAGAGTGTTCAGATCTGCTCAATCAAAAGTATGGTTTAACTCTGTTAGCTGAATGCACAGATCAGAAAGAAGTTTCACCGAATGATTCTGTGTAGTTTATATTTAAAGGCATTCCTTTTTCCACTATTACCCTCTTAGCGCTCCGAATCTCCACTTGCATTTTCTACAAAAAGAGTTTTTCATAACTGCTCCATCAAAAATATGTTTTATCTCTGTTAACTGAATTTACAGATCAGAAATAAGTTTCACAGAATGCATCTGTGTAGTTTTTATTTGAAGATATTCTTTTTCCCAATGTAGGCCTCTTAGCGCTTAGCATGTCCAATTGCAGTTTGTACAGAAAGAGTGTTTCAGAACGGCTCAATCAAAAGTAAGGTTCAACTCTGTTAGTTGAATGCACAGAACAGAAAGAATTTTCACAGAATGCTACTGTGTAGTTTATATTTGAATATATTCCTTTTTCCACTATTACCCTCTTAGCGCTCCGAATGTCCACTTGCATTTTCTACAGAAAGAGTGTTCAGAACTGCGCAATCAAAAGTATGGTTTAATTCTGTTAGCTTAATGAACATATCAGAAATAAGTTTCACACAATGCTTCTGTGTAGTTTTTATTTGAAGATATTATTTTTCCCAATAGAGGCCTCTTAGCGCTCAGAATGTCCAATTGCAGTTTCTACAGAAAGAGTGTTTCAGAAAGGCTCAATCAAAAGTAAGGTTCAACTCTGTTAGTTGAATGCACAGAACAGAAAGTAGTTTCATACAATGCTTCTGTGTAGTTTATATTTGAACATATTCTTTTTTCCACTATTACCCACTTAGCGCTACGAATGTCCAGTTGCATTTTCTACAGACAGAGTGTTTCAAAACTGCTCAATCAAAAGTATGGTTTAACTCTGTTAGCTGAATGCTCAGATCAGAAAGAAGTTTCACAGAATGCTTCTGTGTAGTTTATATTAGAATATATTCCTTTTTCCACTACTACTCTCTTAGCGCTCCAAATGTCCATTTGCATTTTCTACAGAAAGAGTGTTCAGATCTGCTCAATCAAAAGTATGGTTTAACTCTGTTAGCTGAATGCACAGATCAGAAAGAAGTTTCACAGAATGATTCTGTGTAGTTTATATTTGGAGACATTCCTTTTTCCACTATTACCCACTTAGCGCTCCGAATCTCCACTTGCATTTTCTACAGAAAGAGTGTTTCAGAACGGCTCAATCAAAACTAAGATTCAACTCTTTTAGTTGAACAAACAGAACAGAAAGAAGTTTCACACAATTTTTCTGTGTAGTTTTTATTTGTAGACATTCTTTTTCCCAATATAGGCCTCCTAGCGCTCAGAATGTCCAATTGCAGTTTCTACAGAAAGAGTGTTTCAGAAAGGCTCAATCAAAAGTAAGGTTCAACTCTGTTAGTTGAATGCACAGAACAGAAGGTTGTTTCATACAATGCTTCTGTGTAGTTTATATTTGAACATATTCTTTTTTCCACTATTACCCACTTAGCGCTACGAATGTGCAGTTGCATTTTCTACAGACAGAGTGTTTCAAAACTGCTCAATCAAAAGTATGGTTTAACTCTGTTAGCTGAATGCTCAGATCAGAAAGAAGTTTCACAGAATGCTTCTGTGTAGTTTATATTTGAATATATTCCTTTTTCCACTACTACGCTCTTAGCGCTCCAAATGTCCAGTTGCATTTTCTACAGAAAGAGTTTTCAGATCTGCTCAATCAAAAGTATGGTTTAACTCTGTTAGCTGAATGCACAGATCAGAAAGAAGTTTCACCGAATGATTCTGTGTAGTTTATATTTGAAGACATTCCTTTTTCCACTATTACCCTCTTAGCGCTCCGAATCTCCACTTGCATTTTCTACAAAAAGAGTGTTTCGTAACTGCTCAATCAAAAATATGTTTTATCTCTGTTAACTGAATTTACAGATCAGAAATAAGTTTCACAGAATGCATCTGTGTAGTTTTTATTTGAAGATATTCTTTTTCCCAATGGAGGCCTCTTAGCGCTTAGCATGTCCAATTGCAGTTTGTACAGAAAGAGTGTTTCAGAACGGCTCAATCAAAAGTAAGGTTCAACTCTGTTAGTTGAATGCACAGAACAGAAAGATGTTTCATACAATGCTTCTGTGTAGTTTATATTTGAACATATTCTTTTTTCCACTATTACCCACTTAGCGCTACGAATGTGCAGTTGCATTTTCTACAGACAGAGTGTTTCAAAACTGCTCAATCAAAAGTATGGTTTAACTCTGTTAGCTGAATGCTCAGATCAGAATGAAGTTTCACAGAATGCTTCTGTGTAGTTTATATTTGAATATATTCCTTTTTCCACTACTACGCTCTTAGCGCTCCAAATGTCCAGTTGCATTTTCTACAGAAAGAGTGTTCAGATCTGCTCAATCAAAAGTATGGTTTAACACTGTTAGCTGAATGCACAGATCAGAAAGAAGTTTCACCGAATGATTCTGTGTAGTTTATATTTGAAGACATTCCTTTTTCCACTATTACCCTCTTAGCGCTCCGAATCTCCACTTGCATTTTCTACAGAAAGAGTGTTTCAGAACGGCTCAATCAAAACTAAGGTTCAACTCTTTTGTTGAACAAACAGAACAGAAAGAAGTTTCACACAATTCTTCTGTGTAGTTTTTATTTGTAGACATTCTTTTTCCCAATATAGGCCTCCTAGCGCTCAGAATGTCCAACTGCAGTTTCTACAGAAAGAGTGTTTCAGAACGGCTAAATCAAAAGTAAGGTTCAACTCTGTTAGTTGAATGCACAGAACAGAAAGAAGTTTCATACAATGCTTCTGTGTAGTTTATATTTGAACATATTCTTTTTTCCACTATTACCCACTTAGCGCTACGAATGTCCAGTTGTATTTTCTACAGACAGAGTGTTTCAAAACTGCTCAATCAAAAGTATGGTTTAACCCTGTTAGCTGAATGCTCAGATCAGAAAGTAGTTTCACAGAATGCTTCTGTGTAGTTTATATTTGAATATATTCCTTTTTCCACTACTACGCTCTTAGCGCTCCAAATGTCCAGTTGCATTTTCTACAGAAAGAGTGTTCAGATCTGCTCAATCAAAAGTATGGTTTAACTCTGTTAGCTGAATGCACAGATCAGAAAGAAGTTTCACCGAATGATTCTGTGTAGTTTATATTTGAAGACATTCCTTTTTCCACTATTACCCTCTTAGCGCTCCGAATCTCCTCTTGCATTTCCTACAAAAAGAGTGTTTCATAACTGCTCAATCAAAAATATGTTTTATCTCTGTTAACTGAATTTACAGATCAGAAATAAGTTTCACAGAATGCATCTGTGTAGTTTTTATTTGAAGATATTCTTTTTCCCAATGTAGGCCTCTTAGCGCTTAGCATGTCCAATTGCAGTTTGTACAGAAAGAGTGTTTCAGAATGGCTCAATCAAAAGTAAGGTTCAACTCTGTTAGTTGAATGCACAGAACAGAAAGAATTTTCACAGAATGCTACTGTGTAGTTTATATTTGAATATATTCCTTTTTCCACTATTACCCTCTTAGCGCTCCGAATGTCCACTTGCATTTTCTACAGAAAGAGTGTTCAGAACTGCGCAATCAAAAGTATGGTTTAACTCTGTTAGCTTAATGAACATATCAGAAATAAGTTTCACACAATGCTTCTGTGTAGTTTTTATTTGAAGATATTATTTTTCCCAATATAGGCCTCTTAGCGCTCAGAATGTCCAATTGCAGTTTCTACAGAAAGAGTGTTTCAGAAAGGCTCAATCAAATGTAAGGTTCAACTCTGTTAGTTGAATGCACAGAACAGAAAGTAGTTTCATACAATGCTTTTGTGTAGTTTATATTTGAACATATTCTTTTTTCTACTATTACCCACATAGCGCTACGAATGTCCAGTTGCATTTTCTACAGACAGAGTGTTTCAAAACTGCTCAATCAAAAGTATGGTTTAACTCTGTTAGCTGAATGCTCAGATCAGAAAGAAGTTTCACAGAATGCTTCTGTGTAGTTTATATTAGAATATATTCCTTTTTCCACTACTACTCTCTTAGCGCTCCAAATGTCCAGTTGCATTTTCTACAGAAAGAGTGTTCAGATCTGCTCAATCAAAAGTATGGTTTAACTCTGTTAGCTGAATGCACAGATCAGAAAGAAGTTTCACAGAATGATTCTGTGTAGTTTATATTTGGAGACATTCCTTTTTCCACTATTACCATCTTAGCGCTCCGAATCTCCACTTGCATTTTCTACAGAAAGAATGTTTCAGAACGGCTCAATCAAAACTAAGGTTCAACTCTTTTAGTTGAACAAACAGAACAGAAAGAAGTTTCACACAATTCTTCTGTGTAGTTTTTATTTGTAGACATTCTTTTTCCCAATATAGGCCTCCTAGCGCTCAGAATGTCCAATTGCAGTTTCTACAGAAAGAGTGTTTCAGAACGGCTCAATCAAAAGTAAGGTTCAACTCTGTTAGTTGAATGCACAGAATAGAAAGAAGTTTCATACAATGCTTCTGTGTAGTTTATATTTGAACATATTCTTTTTCCACTATTATCCACTTAGCGCTACGAATGTCCAGTTGCATTTTATACAGACAAAGTGTTTCAAAACTGCTCAATCAAAGTATGGTTTAACTCTGTTAGCTGAATGCTCAGATCAGAAAGAAGTTTCACAGAATGCTTCTGTGTAGTTTATATTTGAATATATTCCTTTTTCCACTACTACGCTCTTAGCGCACCAAATGTCCAGTTGCATTTTCTACAGAAAGAGTGTTCAGATCTGCTCAATCAAAACTATGGTTTAACTCTGTTAGCTGAATGCACAGATCAGAAAGAAGTTTCACCGAATGATTCTGTGTAGTTTATATTTGAAGACATTCCTTTTTCCACTATTACCCTCTTAGCGCTCCGAATCTCCACTTGCATTTTCTACAAAAAGAGTTTTTCATAACTGCTCCATCAAAAATATGATTTATCTCTGTTAACTGAATTTACAGATCAGAAATAAGTTTCACAGAATGCATCTGTGTAGTTTTTATTTGAAGATATTCTTTTTCCCAATGTAGGCCTCTTAGCGCTTAGCATGTCCAATTGCAGTTTGTACAGAAAGAGTGTTTCAGAACGGCTCAATCAAAAGTAAGGTTCCACTCTGTTAGTTGAATGCACAGAACAGAAAGAATTTTCACAGAATGATACTGTGTAGTTTATATTTGAATATATTCCTTTTTCCACTATTACCCTCTTAGCGCTCCGAATGGCCACTTGCATTTTCTACAGAAAGAGTGTTCAGAACTGCGCAATCAAAAGTATGGTTTAACTCTGTTAGCTTAATGAACATATCAGAAATAAGTTTCACACAATGCTTCTGTGTAGTTTTTATTTGAAGATATTATTTTTCCCAATAGAGGCCTCTTAGCGCTCAGAATGTCCAATTGCAGTTTCTACAGAAAGAGTGTTTCAGAAAGGCTCAATCAAAAGTAAGGTTCAACTCTGTTAGTTGAATGCACAGAACAGAAAGTAGTTTCATACAATGCTTCTGTGTAGTTTATATTTGAACATATTCTTTTTTCCACTATTACCCACTTAGCGTTACGAATGTCCAGTTGCATTTTCTACAGACAGAGTGTTTCAAAACTGCTCAATCAAAAGTATGGTTTAACTCTGTTAGCTGAATGCTCAGATCAGAAAGAAGTTTCACAGAATGCTTCTGTGTAGTTTATATTAGAATATATTCCTTTTTCCACTACTACTCTCTTAGCGCTCCAAATGTCCAGTTGCATTTTCTACAGAAAGAGTGTTCAGATCTGCTCAATCAAAAGTATGGTTTAACTCTGTTAGCTGAATGCACAGATCAGAAAGAAGTTTCACCGAATGATTCTGTGTAGTTTATATTTGAAGACATTCCTTTTTCCACTATTACCCTCTTAGCGCTCCGAATCTCCACTTGCATTTTCTACAAAAAGAGTGTTTCATAACTGCTCAATCAAAAATATGTTTTATCTCTGTTAACTGAATTTACAGATCAGAAATAAGTTTCACAGAATGCATCTGTGTAGTTTTTATTTGAAGATATTCTTTTTCCCAATGTAGGCCTCTTAGCTCTTAGCATGTCCAATTGCAGTTTGTACAGAAAGAGTGTTTCAGAACGGCTCAATCAAAAGTAAGGTTCAAGTCTGTTAGTTGAATGCACAGAACAGAAAGAATTTTCACAGATTGCTACTGTGTAGTTTATATTTGAATATATTCCTTTTTCATCTATTACCCTCTTAGCGCTCCGAATGACCACTTGCATTTTCTACAGAAAGAGTGTTCAGAACTGCGCAATCAAAAGTATGGTTTAATTCTGTTAGCTTAATGAACATATCAGAAATAAGTTTCACACAATGCTTCTGTGTAGTTTTTATTTGAAGATATTATTTTTTCCAATAGAGGCCTCTTAGCGCTCAGAATGTCCAATTGCAGTTTCTACAGAAAGAGTGTTTCAGAAAGGCTCAATCAAAAGTAAGTTTCAACTCCGTTAGTTGAATGCACAGAACAGAAAGAAGTTTCATACAATGCTTCTGTGTAGTTTATATTGGAACATATTCTTTTTTCCACTATTACCCACTTAGCGCTGCGAATGTCCAGTTGTATTTTCTACAGACAGAGTGTTTCAAAACTGCTCAATCAAAAGTATGGTTTAACTCTGTTAGCTGAATGCTCAGATCAGAAAGAAGTTTCACAGAATGCTTCTGTGTAGTTTATATTTGAATATATTCCTTTTTCCACTACTACTCTCTTAGCGCTCCAAATGTCCAGTTGCATTTTCTACAGAAAGAGTGTTCAGATCTGCTCAATCAAAAGTATGGTTTAACTCTGTTAGCTGAATGCACAGATCAGAAAGAAGTTTCACAGAATGATTCTGTGTAGTTTATATTTGGAGACATTCCTTTTTCCAATATTACCCTCTCAGCGCTCCGAATGTCCACTTGCATTTTCTACAGAAATAGTGTTCCAGAACGGCTCAATCAAAACTAAGGTTCAATTCTTTTAGTTGAACAAACAGAACAGAAAGGAGTTTCACACAATTCTTCTGTGTAGTTTTTATTTTTAGACATTCTTTTTCCCAATATAGGCCTCTTAGCGCTCAGAATGTCCAATTGCAGTTTCTACAGAAAGAGTGTTTCAGAACGGCTCAATCAAAAGTAAGGTTTAATTCTGTTAGTTGAATGCACAGAACAGAAAGAAGTTTCATACAATGCTTCTGTGTAGTTTATATTTGAACATATTCTTTTTTCCACTATTAACCACTTAGCGCTACGAATGTCCAGTTGCATTTTCTACAGACAGAGTGTTTCAAAACTGCTCAATCAAAAGTGTGGTTTAACTCTGTTAGCTGAATGCTCAGATCAGAAAGAAGTTTCACAGAATGCTTCTGTGTAGTTTATATTTGAATATATTCCTTTTTCCACTACTACTCTCTTAGCGCTCCAAATGTCCAGTTGCATTTTCTACAGAAAGAGTGTTCAGATCTGCTCAATCAAAAGTATGGTTTAACTCTGTTAGCTGAATGCACAGATCAGAAAGATGTTTCACCGAATGATTCTGTGTAGTTTATATTTGGAGACATTCCTTTTTGCACTATTACCCTCTTAGCGCTCCGAATCTCCACTTGCATTTTCTACAGAAAGAGTGTTTCAGAACGGCTCTATCAAAACTAAGGTTCAACCCTTTTAGTTGAACAAACAGAACAGAAAGAAGTTTCACACAATTCTTCTGTGTAGTTTGTATTTGTAGACATTCTTTTTCCCAATATAGGCCTCCTAGCGCTCAGAATTTCCAATTGCAGTTTCTACAGAAAGAGTGTTTCAGAACGGCTCAATCAAAAGTAAGGTTCAAGTCTGTTAGTTGAATGCACAGAACAGAAAGAATTTTCACAGATTGCTACTGTGTAGTTTATATTTGAATATATTCCTTTTTCATCTATTACCCTCTTAGCGCTCCGAATGACCACTTGCATTTTCTACAGAAAGAGTGTTCAGAACTGCGCAATCAAATGTATGGTTTAATTCTGTTAGCTTAATGAACATATCAGAAATAAGTTTCACACAATGCTTCTGTGTAGTTTTTATTTGAAGATATTATTTTTTCCAATAGAGGCCTCTTAGCGCTCAGAATGTCCAATTGCAGTTTCTACAGAAAGAGTGTTTCAGAAAGGCTCAATCAAAAGTAAGTTTCAACTCCGTTAGTTGAATGCACAGAACAGAAAGAAGTTTCATACAATGCTTCTGTGTAGTTTATATTGGAACATATTCTTTTTTCCACTATTACCCACTTAGCGCTGCGAATGTCCAGTTGTATTTTCTACAGACAGAGTGTTTCAAAACTGCTCAATCAAAAGTATGGTTTAACTCTGTTAGCTGAATGCTCAGATCAGAAAGAAGTTTCACAGAATGCTTCTGTGTAGTTTATATTTGAATATATTCCTTTTTCCACTACTACTCTCTTAGCGCTCCAAATGTCCAGTTGCATTTTCTACAGAAAGAGTGTTCAGATCTGCTCAATCAAAAGTATGGTTTAACTCTGTTAGCTGAATGCACAGATCAGAAAGAAGTTTCACCGAATGATTCTGTGTAGTTTATATTTGAAGACATTCCTTTTTCCACTATTACCCTCTTAGCGCTCCGAATCTCCACTTGCATTTTCTACAAAAAGAGTGTTTCATAACTGCTCAATCAAAAATATGTTTTATCTCTGTTAACTGAATTTACAGATCAGAAATAAGTTTCACAGAATGCATCTGTGTAGTTTTTATTCGAAGATATTCTTTTTCCCAATGTAGGCCTCTTAGCGCTTAGCATGTCCAATTGCAGTTTCTACAGAAAGAGTGTTTCAGAACGGCTCAATCAAAAGTAAGGTTCAACTCTGTTAGTTGAATGCACAGAACAGAAAGAATTTTCACAGAATGCTACTGTGTAGTTTATATTTGAATATATTCCTTTTTCCACTATTACCCTCTTAGCGCTCCGAATGTCCACTTGCATTTTCTACAGAAAGAGTGTTCAGAACTGCGCAATCAAAAGTATGGTTTAACTCTGTTAGCTTAATGAACATATCAGAAATAAGTTTCACACAATGCTTCTGTGTTGTTTTTTTTTGAAGATATTATTTTTTCCAATAGAGGCCTCTTAGCGCTCAGAATGTCCAATTGCAGTTTCTACAGAAAGAGTGTTTCAGAACGGCTCAATCAAAAGTAAGGTTCTACTCTGTTAGTTGAATGCACAGAACAGAAAGTAGTTTCATACAATGCTTCTGTGTAGTTTATATTTGAACATATTCTTTTCTCCACTATTACCCACTTAGCGCTACGAATGTCCAGTTGCATTTTCTACAGACAGAGTGTTTCAAAACTGCTCAATCAAAAGTATGGTTTAACTCTGTTAGCTGAATGCTCAGATCAGAAAGAAGTTTCACAGAATGCTTCTGTGTAGTTTTTATTTGAATATATTCCTTTTTCCACTACTACTCTCTTAGCGCTCCAAATGTCCAGTTGCATTTTCTACAGAAAGAGTGTTCAGATCTGCTCAATCAAAAGTATGGTTTAACTCTCTTAGCTGAATGCACAGATCAGAAAGATGTTTCACAGAATGATTCTGTGTACTTTATATTTGGAGACATTCCTTTTTCCACTATGACCCTCTTAGCGCTCCGAATCTCCACTTGCATTTTCTACAGAAAGAGTGTTTCAGAACGGCTCAATCAAAACTAAGGTTCAACTCTTTTAGTTGAACAAACAGAACAGAAAGAAGTTTCACACAATTCTTCTGTGTAGTTTTTATTTGTAGACATTCTTTTTCCCAATATAGGCCTCCTAGCGCTCAGAATGTCCAATGGCAGTTTCTACAGAAAGAGTGTTTCAGAAAGGCTCAATCAAAAGTAAGGTTCAACTCTGTTAGTTGAATGCACAGAACAGAAAGATGTTTCATACAATGCTTCTGTGTAGTTTATATTTGAACATATTCTTTTTTCCACTATTACCCACTTAGCGCTACTAATGTCCAGTTGCATTTTCTACAGACAGAGTGTTTCAAAACTGCTCAATCAAAAGTATGGTTTAACTCTGTTAGCTGAATGCTCAGATCAGAAAGAAGTTTCACAGAATGCTTCTGTGTAGTTTATATTTGAATATATTCCCTTTTCCACTACTACGCTCTTAGCGCTCCAAATGTCCAGTTGCATTTTCTACAGAAAGAGTGTTCAGATCTGCTCAATCAAAAGTATGGTTTAACTCTGTTAGCTGAATGCACAGATCAGAAAGAAGTTTCACCGAATGATTCTGTGTAGTTTATATTTGAAGACATTCCTTTTTCCACTATTACCCTCTTAGCGCTCCGAATCTCCACTTGCATTTTCTACAAAAAGAGTGTTTCATAACTGCTCAATCAAAAATATGTTTTTTCTCTGTTAACTGAATTTACATATCAGAAATAAGTTTCACAGAATGCATCTGTGTAGTTTTAATTTGAAGATATTCTTTTTCCCAATGTAGGCCTCTTAGCGCTTAGCAGGTCCAATTGCAGTTTCTACAGAAAGAGTGTTTCAGAACGGCTCAATCAAAAGTAAGGTTCAACCCTGTTAGTTGAATGCACAGAACAGAAAGAATTTTCACAGAATGCTACTGTGTAGTTTATATTTGAATATATTCCTTTTTCCACTATTACCCTCTTAGCGCTCCGAATGTCCACTTGCATTTTCTACAGAAAGAGTGTTCAGAACTGCGCAATCAAAAGTATGGTTTAACTCTGTTAGCTTAATGAACATATCAGAAATAAGTTTCACACAATGCTTCTGTGTAGTTTTTATTTGAAGATATTATTTTCCCAATAGAGGCCTCTTAGCGCTCAGAATGTCCAATTGCAGTTTCTACAGAAAGAGTGTTTCAGAAAGGCTCAATCAAAAGTAAGGTTCAACTCTGTTAGTTGAATGCACAGAACAGAAAGCAGTTTCATACAATGCTTCTGTGTAGTTTATATTTGAACATATTCTTTTATCCACTATTACCCACTTAGCGCTACGAATGTCCAGTTGCATTTTCTACAGACAGAGTGTTTCAAAACTGCTCAATCAAAAGTATGGTTTAACTCTGTTAGCTGAATGCTCAGATCAGAAAGAAGTTTCACAGAATGCTTCTGTGTAGTTTATATTTGAATATATTCCTTTTTCCACTACTACTCCCTTAGCGCTCCAAATGTCCAGTTGCATTTTCTACAGAAAGAGTGTTCAGATCTGCTCAATCAAAAGTATGGTTTAACTCTGTTAGCTGAATGCACAGATCAGAAAGAAGTTTCACAGAATGATTCTGTGTAGTTTATATTTGGAGACATTCCTTTTTCCACTATTACCCCCTTAGCGCTCCGAATCTCCACTTGCATTTTCTACAGAAAGAGTGTTTCAGAACGGCTCAATCAAAACTAAGGTTCAACTCTTTTAATTGAACAAACAGAACAGAAGGAAGTTTCACACTATTCTTCTGTGTAGTTTTTATTTGTAGACATTCTATTTCCCAATATAGGCCTCTTAGCGCTCAAAATGTCCAATTGCAGTTTCTACAGAAAGAGTGTTTCAGAACGGCTCAATCAAAAGTAAGGTTCAACTCTGTTAGTTGAATGCACAGAACAGAAAGAAGTTTCATACAATGCTTCTGTGTAGTTTATATTTGAACATATTCTTTTTTCCACTATTACCCACTTAGCGCTACGAATGTCCAGTTGCATTTTCTACAGACAGAGTGTTTCAAAACTGCTCAATCAAAAGTATGGTTTAACTCTGTTAGCTGAATGCTCAGATCAGAAAGAAGTTTCACAGAATGCTTCTGTGTAGTTTATATTTGAATGTATTCCTTTTTCCACTACTACGCTCTTAGCGCTCCAAATGTCCAGTTGCATTTTCTACAGAAAGAGTGTTCAGATCTGCTCAATCAAAAGTATGGTTTAACTCTGTTAGCTGAATGCACAGATCAGAAAGAAGTTTCACCGAATGATTCTGTGTAGTTTATATTTGAAGACATTCCTTTTTCCACTATTACCCACTTAGCGCTCCGAATCTCCACTTGCATTTTCTACAAATAGAGTGTTTCATAACTGCTCAATCAAAAATATGTTTTATCTCTGTTAACTGAATTTACAGATCAGAAATAAGTTTCACAGAATGCATCTGTGTAGTTTTTATTTGAAGATATTCTTTTTCCCAATGTAGGCCTCTTAGCGCTTAGCATGTCCAATTGCAGTTTCTACAGAAAGAGTGTTTCAGAACGGCTCAATCAAAAGTAAGGTTCAACTCTGTTAGTTGAATGCACAGAACAGAAAGAATTTTCACAGAATGCTACTGTGTAGTTTATATTTGAATATATTCCTTTTTCCACTATTACCCTCTTAGCGCTCCGAATGTCCACTTGCATTTTCTACAGAAAGAGTGTTCAGAACTGCGCAATCAAAAGTATGGTTTAACTCTGTTAGCTTAATGAACATATCAGAAATAAGTTTCACACAATGCTTCTGTGTAGTTTTTATTTGAAGATATTATTTTTCCCAATATAGGCCTCTTAGCGCTCAGAATGTCCAATTGCAGTTTCTACAGAAAGAGTGTTTCAGAAAGGCTCAATCAAAAGTAAGGTTCAACTCTGTTAGTTGAATGCACAGAACAGAAAGAAGTTTCATACAATGCTTCTGTGTAGTTTATATTTGAACATATTCTCTTTTCCACTATTACCCACTTAGCGCTACGAATGTCCAGTTGCATTTTCTACAGACAGAGTGTTTCAAAACTGCTCAATCAAAAGTATGGTTTAACTCTGTTAGCTGAATGCTCAGATCAGAAAGAAGTTTCACAGAATGCTTCTGTGTAGTTTATATTTGAATATATTCCTTTTTACACTACTACGCTCTTAGCGCTCCAAATGTCCAGTTGCATTTTCTACAGAAAGAGTGTTTAGATCTGCTCAATCAAAAGTATGGTTTAACTCTGTTAGCTGAATGCACAGATCAGAAAGAAGTTTCACCGAATGATTCTGTGTAGTTTATATTTGAAGACATTCCTTTTTAAACTATTACCCACTTAGCGCTCCGAATCTCCACTTGCATTTTCTACAAAAAGAGTGTTTCATAACTGCTCAATCAAAAATATGTTTTATCTCTGTTAACTGAATTTACAGATCAGAAATAAGTTTCACAGAATGCATCTGTGTAGTTTTTATTTGAAGATATTCTTTTTCCCAATGTAGGCCTCTTAGCGCTTAGCATGTCCAATTGCAGTTTCTACAGAAAGAGTGTTTCAGAACGGCTCAATCAAGAGTAAGGTTCAACTCTGTTAGTTGAATGCACAGAACAGAAAGAATTTTCACAGAATGCTACTGTGTAGTTTATATTTGAATATATTCCTTTTTCCACTATTACCCTCTTAGCGCTCCGAATGTCCACTTGCATTTTCTACAGAAAGAGTGTTCAGAACTGCGCAATCAAAAGTATGGTTTAACTCTGTTAGCTTAATGAACATATCAGAAATAAGTTTCACACAATGCTTCTGTGTAGTTTTTATTTGTAGACATTCTTTTTCCCAATATAGGCCTCTTAGCGCTCAAAATGTCCAATTGCAGTTTCTACAGAAAGAGTGTTTCAGAACGGCTCAATCAAAAGTAAGGTTCAACTCTGTTAGTTGAATGCACAGAACAGAAAGAAGTTTCATACAATGCTTCTGTGTAGTTTATATTTGAACATATTCTTTTTTCCACTATTACCCACTTAGCGCTACGAATGTCCAGTTGCATTTTCTACAGACAGAGTGTTTCAAAACTGCTCAATCAAAAGTATGGTTTAACTCTGTTAGCTGAATGCTCAGATCAGAAAGAAGTTTCACAGAATGCTTCTGTGTAGTTTATATTTGAATATATTTCTTTTTCCACTACTACGCTCTTAGCGCTCCAAATGTCCAGTTGCATTTTCTACAGAAAGAGTGTTTAGATCTGCTCAATCAAAAGTATGGTTTAACTCTGTTAGCTGAATGCACAGATCAGAAAGAAGTTTCACCGAATGATTCTGTGTAGTTTATATTTGAAGACATTCCTTTTTCCACTATTACCCACTTAGCGCTCCGAATCTCCACTTGCATTTTCTACAAAAAGAGTGTTTCATAACTGCTCAATCAAAAATATGTTTTATCTCTGTTAACTGAATTTACAGATCAGAAATAAGTTTCACAGAATGCATCTGTGTAGTTTTTATTTGAAGATATTCTTTTTCCCAATGTAGGCCTCTTAGCGCTTAGCATGTCCAATTGCAGTTTCTACAGAAAGAGTGTTTCAGAACGGCTCAATCAAAAGTAAGGTTCAACTCTGTTAGTTGAATGCACAGAACAGAAAGAATTTTCACAGAATGCTACTGTGTAGTTTATATTTGAATATATTCCTTTTTCCACTATTACCCTCTTAGCGCTCCGAATGTCCACTTGCATTTTCTACAGAAAGAGTGTTCAGAACTGCGCAATCAAAAGTATGGTTTAACTCTGTTAGCTTAATGAACATATCAGAAATAAGTTTCACACAATGCTTCTGTGTAGTTTTTATTTGAAGATATTATTTTTCCCAATATAGGCCTCTTAGCGCTCAGAATGTCCAATTGCAGTTTCTACAGAAAGAGTGTTTCAGAAAGGCTCAATCAAAAGTAAGGTTCAACTCTGTTAGTTGAATGCACAGAACAGAAAGAAGTTTCATACAATGCTTCTGTGTAGTTTATATTTGAACATATTCTCTTTTCCACTATTACCCACTTAGCGCTACGAATGTCCAGTTGCATTTTCTACAGACAGAGTGTTTCAAAACTGCTCAATCAAAAGTATGGTTTAACTCTGTTAGCTGAATGCTCAGATCAGAAAGAAGTTTCACAGAATGCTTCTGTGTAGTTTATATTTGAATATATTCCTTTTTCCACTACTACTCTCTTAGCGCTCCAAATGTCCAGTTGCATTTTCTACAGAAAGAGTGTTCAGATCTGCTCAATCAAAAGTATGGTTTAACTCTGTTAGCTGAATGCACAGATCAGAAAGAAGTTTCACAGAATGATTCTGTGTAGTTTATATTTGGAGACATTCCTTTTTCCACTATTACCCTCATAGCGCTCCGAATCTCCACTTGCATTTTCTACAGAAAGAGTGTTTCAGAACGGCTCAATCAAAACTAAGGTTCAACTCTTTTAGTTGAACAAACAGAACAGAAAGAAGTTTCACACAATTCTTCTGTGTAGTTTTTATTTGTAGACATTTTTTTTCCCAATATAAGTCTCCTAGCGCTCAGAATGTCCAATTGCAGTTTCTACAGAAAGAGTGTTTCAGAACGGCTCAATCAAAAGTAAGGTTCAACTCTGTTAGTTGAATGCACAGAACAGAAAGAAGTTTCATACAATGCTTCTGTGTAGTTTATATTTGAACATATTCTTTTTTCCACTATTACCCACTTAGCGCTACGAATGTCCAGTTGCATTTTCTACAGACAGAGTGTTTCAAAACTGCTCAATCAAAAGTATGGTTTAACTCTGTTAGCTGAATGCTCAGATCAGTAAGAAGTTTCACAGAATGCTTCTGTATAGTTTATATTTGAATATATTCCTTTTTCCACTATTACCCACTTAGCGCTCCAAATGTCCAGTTGCATTTTCTACAGAAAGAGTGTTCAGATCTGCTCAATCAAAAGTATGGTTTAACTCTGTTAGCTGAATGCTCAGATCAGAAAGAAGTTTCACAGAATGCTTCTGTGTAGTTTATATTTGAATATATTCCTTTTTCCACTACCACTCTCTTAGCGCTCCAAATGTCCAGTTGCATTTTCTACAGAAAGAGTGTTCAGATCTGCTCAATCAAAAGTATGGTTTAACTCTGTTAGCTGAATGCACAGATCAGAAAGAAGTTTCACCGAATAATTCTGTGTAGTTTATATTTGAAGACATTCCTTTTTCCACTATTACCCTCTTAGCGCTCCAAATCTCCACTTGAATTTTCTACAAAAAGAGTGTTTCATAACTGCTCAATCAAAAATATGTTTTATCTCTGTTAACTGAATTTACAGATCAGAAATAAGTTTCACAGAATGCATCTGTGTAGTTTTTATTTGAAGATATTCTTTTTCCCAATGTAGGCCTCTTAGCGCTTAGCATGTCCAATTGCAGTTTCTACAGAAAGAGTGTTTCAGAAAGGCTCAATCAAAAGTGAGGTTCAACTCTGTTAGTTGAATGCACAGAACAGAAAGAATTTTCACAGAATGCTACTGTGTAGTTTATATTTGAATATATTCCTTTTTCCACTATGACCCTCTTAGCGCTCCGAATGTCCACTTGCATTTTCTACAGAAAGAGTGTTCAGATCTGCTCAATCAAAAATATGGTTTAACTCTGTTAGCTGAATGCACAGATCAGAAAGAAGTTTCACAGAATGATTCTGTGTAGTTTATATTTGGAGACATTCCTTTTTCCACTATTACCCTCTTAGCGCTCCGAATCTCCACTTGCATTTTCTACAGAAAGAGTGTTTCAGAACGGCTCAATCAAAACTAAAGTTCAACTCTTTTAGTTGAACAAACAGAACAGAAAGAAGTTTCACACAATTCTTCTGTGTAGTTTTTATTTGTAGACATTCTTTTTCCCAATATAGGCCTCTTAGCGCTCAGAATGTCCAATTGCAGTTTCTAGAGAAAGAGTGTTTCAGAACGGCTCAATCAAAAGTCAGGTTCAACTCTGTTAGTTGAATGCACAGAACAGAAAGAAGTTTCATACAATGCTTCTGTGTATTTTGTATTTGAACATATTCTTTTTTCCACTATTACCCACTTAGCGCTACGAATGTCCTGTTGCATTTTCTACAGACAGAGTGTTTCAAAACTGCCCAATCAAAAGTATGGTTTAACTCTGTTAGCTGAATGCTCAGATCAGAAAGAAGTTTCACAGAATGCTTCTGTGTAGTTTATATTTGAATATATTCCTTTTTCCACTACTACTCTCTTACCGCTCCAAATGTCCAGTTGCATTTTCTACACAAAGAGTTTTCAGATCTGCTCAATCAAAAGTATGGTTTAAGTCTGTTAGCTGAATGCACAGATCAGAAAGAAGTTTCACCGAATTATTCTGTGTAGTTTATATTTGAAGACATTCCTTTTTCCACTATTACCCTCTTAGCGCTCCGAATCTCCACTTGCATTTTCTACAAAAAGAGTGTTTCATAACTGCTCAATCAAAAATATGTTTTATCTCTGTTAACTGAATTTACAGATCAGAAATAAGTTTCACAGAATGCATCTGTGTAGTTTTTATTTGAAGATATTCTTTTTCCCAATGTAGGCCTCTTAGCGCTTAGCATGTCCAATTGCAGTTTCTACAGAAAGAGTGTTTCAGAACGGCTCAATTAAAAGTAAGGTTCAACTCTGTTAGTTGAATGCACAGAACAGAAAGAATTTTCACAGAATGCTACTGTGTAGTTTATATTTGAATATATTCCTTTTTCCACTATTACCCTCTTAGCGCTCCGAATGTCCACTTGCATTTTCTACAGAAAGAGTGTTCAGAACTGCGCAATCAAAAGTATGGTTTAACTCTGTTAGCTTAATGAACATATCAGAAATAAGTTTCACACAATGCTTCTGTGTAGTTTTTATTTGAAGATATTATTTTTCCCAGTAGAGGCCTCTTAGCGCTCAGAATGTCCAATTGCAGTTTCTACAGAAAGAGTTTTTCAGAAAGGCTCAATCAAAAGTAAGGATCAACTCTGTTAGTTGAATGCACAGAACAGAAAGAAGTTTCATACAATGCTTCTGTGTAGTTTATATTTGAACATATTCTTTTTTCCACTATTACCCACTTAGCGCTACGAATGTCCAGTTGCATTTTCTACAGACAGAGTGTTTCAAAACTGCTCAATCAAAAGTATGGTTTAACTCTGTTAGCTGAATGCTCAGATCAGAAAGAAGTTTCACAGAATGCTTCACAGAATGCTTCTGTGTAGTTTATATTTGAATATATTCCTTTTTCCACTACTACTCTCTTAGCGCTCCAAATGTCCAGTTGCATTTTCTACAGAAAGAGTGTTCAGATCTGCTCAATGAAAAGTATGGTTTAACTCTGTTAGCTGAATGCACAGATCAGAAAGAAGTTTCACAGAATGATTCTGTGTAGTTTATATTTGGAGACATTGCTTTTTCCACTATTACCCTCTTAGCGCTCCGAATCTCCACTTGCATTTTCTACAGAAAGAGTGTTTCATAACGGCTCAATCAAAACTAAGGTTCAACTCTTTTAGTTGAACGAACAGAACAGAAAGAAGTTTCACACAATTCTTCTGTGTAGTTTTTATTTGTAGACATTCTTTTTCCCAATATAGGCCTCTTAGCGCTCAGAATGTCCAATTGCAGTTTCTACAGAAAGAGTGTTTCAGAACGGCTCAATCAAAAGTAAGGTTCAACTCTGTTAGTTGAATGCACAGAACAGAAAGAAGTTTCATACAATGCTTCTGTGTAGTTTATATTTGAACATATTCTTTTTTCCACTATTACCCACTTAGCGCTACGAATGTCCAGTTACATTTTCTACAGACAGAGTGTTTCAAAACTGCTCAATCAATAGTATGGTTTAACCCTGTTAGCTGAATGCTCAGATCAGAAAGAAGTTTCACAGAATGCTTCTGTGTAGTTTATATTTGAATATATTCCTTTTTCCACTACTACGCTCTTAGCGCTCCAAATGTCCAGTTGCATTTTCTACAGAAAGAGTGTTCAGATCTGCTCAATCAAAAGTATGGTTTAACTCTGTTAGCTGAATGCACAGATCAGAAAGAAGTTTCACCGAATGATTCTGTGTAGTTTATATTTGAAGACATTCCTTTTTCCACTATTACCCTCTTAGCGCTCCGAATCTCCACTTGCATTTTCTACAAAAAGAGTGTTTCATAACTGCTCAATCAAAAATATGTTTTATCTCTGTTAACTGAATTTACAGATCAGAAATAAGTTTCACAGAATGCATCTGTGTAGTTTTTATTTGAAGATATTCTTTTTCCCAATGTAGGCCTCTTAGCGCTTAGCATGTCCAATTGCAGTTTCTACAGAAAGAGTGTTTCAGAACGGCTCAATCAAAAGTAAGGTTCAACTCTGTTATTTGAATGCACAGAACAGAAAGAATTTTCACAGAATGCTACTGTGTAGTTTATATTTGAATATATTCCTTTTTCCACTATTACCCTCTTAGCGCTCCGAATGTCCACTTGCATTTTCTACAGAAAGAGTGTTCAGAACTGCGCAATCAAAAGTATGGTTTAACTCTGTTAGCTTAATGAACATATCAGAAATAAGTTTCACACAATTCTTCTGTGTAGTTTTTATTTGAAGATATTATTTTTCCCAATAGAGGCCTCTTAGCGCTCAGAATGTCCAATTGCAGTTTCTACAGAAAGAGTGTTTCAGAAAGGCTCAATCAAAAGTAAGGTTCAACTCTGTTAGTTGAATGCACAGAACAGAAAGAAGTTTCATACAATGCTTCTGTGTAGTTTATATTTGAACATATTCTCTTTTCCACTATTACCCACTTAGCGCTACGAATGTCCAGTTGCATTTTCTACAGACAGAGTGTTTCAAAACTGCTCAATCAAAAGTATGGTTTAACTCTGTTAGCTGAATGCTCAGATCAGAAAGAAGTTTCACAGAATGCTTCACAGAATGCTTCTGTGTAGTTTATATTTGAATATATTCCTTTTTCCACTACTACTCTCTTAGCGCTCCAAATGTCCAGTTGCATTTTCTACAGAAAGAGTGTTCAGATCTGCTCAATGAAAAGTATGGTTTAACTCTGTTAGCTGAATGCACAGATCAGAAAGAAGTTTCACAGAATCATTCTGTGTAGTTTATATTTGGAGACATTGCTTTTTCCACTATTACCCGCTTAGCGCTCCGAATCTCCACTTGCATTTTCTACAGACAGAGTGTTTCAAAACTGCTCAGTCAAAAGTATGTTTTAAGTCTGTTAGCTGAATGCTCAGATCAGAAAGAAGTTTCACAGAATGCTTCTGTGTAGTTTATATTGGAAAATATTCCTTTTTCCACTACTACGCTCTTAGCGCTCCAAATGTCCAGTTGCATTTTCTACAGAAAGAGTGTTCAGATCTGCTCAATCAAAAGTATGGTTTAACTCTGTTAGCTGAATGCACAGATCAGAAAGAAGTTTCACAGAATGATTCTGTGTAGTTTATATTTGGAGACATTCCTTTTTCCACTATTACCCTCTTAGCGCTCCGAATCTCCACTTCCATTTTCTACAGAAAGTGTGTTTCAGAACGGCTCAATCAAAACTAAGGTTCAACTCTTTTAGTTGAACAAACAGAACAGAAAGAAGTTTCACACAATTCTTCTGTGTAGTTTTTATTTGTAGACATTTTTTTTCCCAATATAAGCCTCCTAGCGCTCAGAATGTCCAATTGCAGTTTCTACAGAAAGAGTGTTTCAGAACGGCTCAATCAAAAGTAAGGTTCAACTCTGTTAGTTGAATGCACAGAACAGAAAGAAGTTTCATACAATGCTTCTGTGTAGTTTATATTTGAACATATTCTTTTTTCCACTATTACCCACTTAGCGCTACGAATGTCCAGTTGCATTTTCTACAGACAGAGTGTTTCAAAACTGCTCAATCAAAAGTATGTTTTAACTCTGTTAGCTGAATGCTCAGATCAGTAAGAAGTTTCACAGAATGCTTCTGTATAGTTTATATTTGAATATATTCCTTTTTCCACTATTACCCACTTAGCGCTCCAAATGTCCAGTTGCATTTTCTACAGAAAGAGTGTTCAGATCTGCTCAATCAAAAGTATGGTTTAACTCTGTTAGCTGAATGCACAGATCAGAAAGAAGTTTCACCGAATGATTCTGTGTAGTTTATATTTGAAGATATTCCTTTTTCCACTATTACCCACTTAGCGCTCCGAATCTCCACTTGCATTTTCTACAGAAAGAGTGTTTCATAACTGCTCAATCAAAAATATGTTTTATCTCTGTTAACTGAATTTACAGATCAGAAATAAGTTTCACAGAATGCATCTTTGTAGTTTTTATTTGAAGATATTCTTTTTCCCAATGTAGGCCTCTTAGCGCTTAGCATGTCCAATTGCAGTTTCTACAGAAAGAGTGTTTCAGAACGGCTCAATCTAAAGTAAGGTTCAACTCTGTTAGTTGAATGCACAGAACAGAAAGAATTTTCACAGAATGCTACTGTGTAGTTTATATTTGAATATATTCCTTTTTCCACTATTACCCTCTTAGCGCTCCGAATGTCCACTTGCATTTTCTACAGAAAGAGTGTTCAGAACTGCGCAATCAAAAGTATGGATTAACTCTGTTAGCTTAATGAACATATCAGAAATAAGTTTCACACAATGCTTCTGTGTAGTTTTTATTTGAAGATATTATTTTCCCAATAGAGGCCTCTTAGCGCTCAGAATGTCCAATTGCAGTTTCTACAGAAAGAGTGTTTCAGAAAGGCTCAATCAAAAGTAAGGTTCAACTCTGTTAGTTGAATGCACAGAACAGAAAGCAGTTTCATACAATGCTTCTGTGTAGTTTATATTTGAACATATTCTTTTATCCACTATTACCCACTTAGCGCTACGAATGTCCAGTTGCATTTTCTACAGACAGAGTGTTTCAAAACTGCTCAATCAAAAGTATGGTTTAACTCTGTTAGCTGAATGCTCAGATCAGAAAGAAGTTTCACAGAATGCTTCTGTGTAGTTTATATTTGAATATATTCCTTTTTCCACTACTACTCCCTTAGCGCTCCAAATGTCCAGTTGCATTTTCTACAGAAAGAGTGTTCAGATCTGCTCAATCAAAAGTATGGTTTAACTCTGTTAGCTGAATGCACAGATCAGAAAGAAGTTTCACAGAATGATTCTGTGTAGTTTATATTTGGAGACATTCCTTTTTCCACTATTACCCTCTTAGCGCTCCGAATCTCCACTTGCATTTTCTACAGAAAGAGTGTTTCAGAACGGCTCAATCAAAACTAAGGTTCAACTCTTTTAATTGAACAAACAGAACAGAAGGAAGTTTCACACAATTCTTCTGTGTAGTTTTTATTTGTAGACATTCTTTTTCCCAATATAGGCCTCTTAGCGCTCAAAATGTCCAATTGCAGTTTCTACAGAAAGAGTGTTTCAGAACGGCTCAATCAAAAGTAAGGTTCAACTCTGTTAGTTGAATGCACAGAACAGAAAGAAGTTTCATACAATTCTTCTGTGTAGTTTATATTTGAACATATTCTTTTTTCCACTATTACCCACTTAGCGCTACGAATGTCCAGTTGCATTTTCTACAGACAGAGTGTTTCAAAACTGCTCAATCAAAAGTATGGTTTAACTCTGTTAGCTGAATGCTCAGATCAGAAAGAAGTTTCACAGAATGCTTCTGTGTAGTTTATATTTGAATATATTTCTTTTTCCACTACTACGCTCTTAGCGCTCCAAATGTCCAGTTGCATTTTCTACAGAAAGAGTGTTTAGATCTGCTCAATCAAAAGTATGGTTTAACTCTGTTAGCTGAATGCACAGATCAGAAAGAAGTTTCACCGAATGATTCTGTGTAGTTTATATTTGAAGACATTCCTTTTTCCACTATTACCCACTTAGCGCTCCGAATCTCCACTTGCATTTTCTACAAAAAGAGTGTTTCATAACTGCTCAATCAAAAATATGTTTTATCTCTGTTAACTGAATTTACAGATCAGAAATAAGTTTCACAGAATGCATCTGTGTAGTTTTTATTTGAAGATATTCTTTTTCCCAATGTAGGCCTCTTAGCGCTTAGCATGTCCAATTGCAGTTTCTACAGAAAGAGTGTTTCAGAACGGCTCAATCAAAAGTAAGGTTCAACTCTGTTAGTTGAATGCACAGAACAGAAAGAATTTTCACAGAATGCTACTGTGTAGTTTATATTTGAATATATTCCTTTTTCCACTATTACCCTCTTAGCGCTCCGAATGTCCACTTGCATTTTCTACAGAAAGAGTGTTCAGAACTGCGCAATCAAAAGTATGGTTTAACTCTGTTAGCTTAATGAACATATCAGAAATAAGTTTCACACAATGCTTCTGTGTAGTTTTTATTTGAAGATATTATTTTTCCCAATATAGGCCTCTTAGCGCTCAGAATGTCCAATTGCAGTTTCTACAGAAAGAGTGTTTCAGAAAGGCTCAATCAAAAGTAAGGTTCAACTCTGTTAGTTGAATGCACAGAACAGAAAGAAGTTTCATACAATGCTTCTGTGTAGTTTATATTTGAACATATTCTCTTTTCCACTATTACCCACTTAGCGCTACGAATGTCCAGTTGCATTTTCTACAGACAGAGTGTTTCAAAACTGCTCAATCAAAAGTATGGTTTAACTCTGTTAGCTGAATGCTCAGATCAGAAAGAAGTTTCACAGAATGCTTCTGTGTAGTTTATATTTGAATATATTCCTTTTTCCACTACTACTCTCTTAGCGCTCCAAATGTCCAGTTGCATTTTCTACAGAAAGAGTGTTCAGATCTGCTCAATCAAAAGTATGGTTTAACTCTGTTAGCTGAATGCACAGATCAGAAAGAAGTTTCACAGAATGATTCTGTGTAGTTTATATTTGGAGACATTCCTTTTTCCACTATTACCCTCATAGCGCTCCGAATCTCCACTTGCATTTTCTACAGAAAGAGTGTTTCAGAACGGCTCAATCAAAACTAAGGTTCAACTCTTTTAGTTGAACAAACAGAACAGAAAGAAGTTTCACACAATTCTTCTGTGTAGTTTTTATTTGTAGACATTTTTTTTCCCAATATAAGCCTCCTAGCGCTCAGAATGTCCAATTGCAGTTTCTACAGAAAGAGTGTTTCAGAACGGCTCAATCAAAAGTAAGGTTCAACTCTGTTAGTTGAATGCACAGAACAGAAAGAAGTTTCATACAATGCTTCTGTGTAGTTTATATTTGAACATATTCTTTTTTCCACTATTACCCACTTAGCGCTACGAATGTCCAGTTGCATTTTCTACAGACAGAGTGTTTCAAAACTGCTCAATCAAAAGTATGGTTTAACTCTGTTAGCTGAATGCTCAGATCAGTAAGAAGTTTCACAGAATGCTTCTGTATAGTTTATATTTGAATATATTCCTTTTTCCACTATTACCCACTTAGCGCTCCAAATGTCCAGTTGCATTTTCTACAGAAAGAGTGTTCAGATCTGCTCAATCAAAAGTATGGTTTAACTCTGTTAGCTGAATGCACAGATCAGAAAGAAGTTTCACCGAATGATTCTGTGTAGTTTATATTTGAAGATATTCCTTTTTCCACTATTACCCACTTAGCGCTCCGAATCTCCACTTGCATTTTCTACAGAAAGAGTGTTTCATAACTGCTCAATCAAAAATATGTTTTATCTCTGTTAACTGAATTTACAGATCAGAAATATGTTTCACAGAATGCATCTTTGTAGTTTTTATTTGAAGATATTCTTTTTCCCAATGTAGGCCTCTTAGCGCTTAGCATGTCCAATTGCAGTTTCTACAGAAAGAGTGTTTCAGAACGGCTCAATCTAAAGTAAGGTTCAACTCTGTTAGTTGAATGCACAGAACAGAAAGAATTTTCACAGAATGCTACTGTGTAGTTTATATTTGAATATATTCCTTTTTCCACTATTACCCTCTTAGCGCTCCGAATGTCCACTTGCATTTTCTACAGAAAGAGTGTTCAGAACTGCGCAATCAAAAGTATGGATTAACTCTGTTAGCTTAATGAACATATCAGAAATAAGTTTCACACAATGCTTCTTTGTAGTTTTTATTTGAAGATATTATTTTCCCAATAGAGGCCTCTTAGCGCTCAGAATGTCCAATTGCAGTTTCTACAGAAAGAGTGTTTCAGAAAGGCTCAATCAAAAGTAAGGTTCAACTCTGTTAGTTGAATGCACAGAACAGAAAGAAGTTTCATACAATGCTTCTGTGTAGTTTATATTTGAACATATTCTTTTTTCCACTATTACCCACTTAGCGCTACGAATGTCCAGTTGCATTTTCTACAGACAGAGTGTTTCAAAACTGCTCAATCAAAAGTATGGTTTAACTCTGTTAGCTGAATGCTCAGATCAGAAAGAAGTTTCACAGAATGCTTCTGTGTAGTTTATATTTGAATATATTCCTTTTTCCACTACTACTCTCTTAGCGCTCCAAATGTCCAGTTGCATTTTCTACAGAAAGAGTGTTCAGATCTGCTCAATCAAAAGTATGGTTTAACTCTGTTAGCTGAATGCACAGATCAGAAAGAAGTTTCACAGAATGATTCTGTGTAGTTTATATTTGGAGACATTCCTTTTTCCACTATTACCCTCATAGCGCTCCGAATCTCCACTTGCATTTTCTACAGAAAGAGTGTTTCAGAACGGCTCAATCAAAACTAAGGTTCAACTCTTTTAGTTGAACAAACAGAACAGAAAGAAGTTTCACACAATTCTTCTGTGTAGTTTTTATTTGTAGACATTCTTTTTCCCAATATAGGCCTCCTAGCGCTCAGAATGTCCAATTGCAGTTTCTACAGAAAGAGTGTTTCAGAACGGCTCAATCAAAAGTAAGGTTCAACTCTGTTAGTTGAATGCACAGAACAGAAAGAAGTTTCATACAATGCTTCTGTGTAGTTTATATTTGAACATATTCTTTTTTCCACTATTACCCACTTAGCGCTACGAATGTCCAGTTGCATTTTCTACAGACAGAGTGTTTCAAAACTGCTCAATCAAAAGTATGGTTTAACTCTGTTAGCTGAATGCTCAGATCAGAAAGAAGTTTCACAGAATGCTTCTGTGTAGTTTATACTTGAATATATTCCTTTTTCCACTACTACGCTCTTAGCGCTCAAAATGTCCAGTTGCATTTTCTACAGAAAGAGTGTTCAGATCTGCTCAATCAAAAGTATGGTTTAACTCTGTTAGCTGAATGCACAGATCAGAAAGAAGTTTCACCGAATGATTCTGTGTAGTTTATATTTGAAGACATTCCTTTTTCCACTATTACCCTCTTAGCGCTCAGAATCTCCACTTGCATTTTCTACAAAAAGAGTGTTTCATAACTGCTCAATCAAAAATATGTTTTATCTCTGTTAACTGAATTTACAGATCAGAAATAAGTTTCACAGAATGCATCTGTGTAGTTTTTATTTGAAGATATTCTTTTTCCCAATGTAGGCCTCTTAGCGCTTAGCATGTCCAATTGCAGTTTCTACAGAAAGAGTGTTTCAGAACGGCTCAATCAAAAGTAAGGTTCAACTCTGTTAGTTGAATGCACAGAACAGAAAGAATTTTCACAGAATGCTACTGTGTAGTTTATATTTGAATATATTCCTTTTTCCACTATTACCCTCTTAGCGCTCCGAATGTCCACTTGCATTTTCTACAGAAAGAGTGTTCAGAACTGCGCAATCAAAAGTATGGTTTAACTCTGTTAGCTTAATGAACATATCAGAAATAAGTTTCACACAATGCTTCTGTGTAATTTTTATTTGAAGATATTATTTTTCCCAATAGAGGCCTCTTAGCGCTCAGAATGTCCAATTGCAGTTTCTACAGAAAGAGTGTTTCAGAAAGGCTCAATCAAAAGTAAGGTTCAACTCTGTTAGTTGAATGCACAGAACAGAAAGTAGTTGCATACAATGCTTCTGTGTAGTTTATATTTGAACATATTCTTTTTTCCACTATTACCCACTTAGCGCTACGAATGTCCAGTTGCATTTTCTACAGACAGAGTGTTTCAAAACTGCTCAATCAAAAGTATGGTTTAACTCTGTTAGCTGAATGCTCAGATCAGAAAGAAGTTTCACAGAATGCTTCTGTGTAGTTAATATTTGAATATATTCCTTTTTCCACTACTACTCTCTTAGCGCTCCAAATGTCCAGTTGCATTTTCTACAGAAAGAGTGTTCAGATCTGCTCAATCAAAAGTATGGTTTAACTCTGTTAGCTGAATGCACAGATCAGAAAGAAGTTTCACAGAATGATTCTGTGTAGTTTATATTTGGAGACATTCCTTTTTCCACTATTACCCTCATAGCGCTCCGAATCTCCACTTGCATTTTCTACAGAAAGAGTGTTTCAGAACGGCTCAATCAAAACTAAGGTTCAACTCTTTTAGTTGAACAAACAGAACAGAAAGAATTTTCACACAATTCTTCTGTGTAGTTTTTATTTGTAGACATTCTTTTTCCCAATATAGGCCTCCTAGCGCTCAGAATGTCCAATTGCAGTTTCTACAGAAAGAGTGTTTCAGAACGGCTCAATCAAAAGTAAGGTTCAACTCTGTTATTTGAATGCACAGAACAGAAAGAAGTTTCATACAATGCTTCTGTGTAGTTTATATTTGAACATATTCTTTTTTCCACTATTACCCACTTAGCGCTACGAATGTCCAGTTGCATTTTCTACAGACAGAGTGTTTCAAAACTGCTCAATCAAAAGTATGGTTTAACTCTGTTAGCTGAATGCTCAGATCAGAAAGAAGTTTCACAGAATGCTTCTGTGTAGTTTATATTTGAATATATTCCTTTTTCCACTATTACCCACTTAGCGCTCCAAATGTCCAGTTGCATTTTCTACAGAAAGAGTGTTCAGATCTGCTCAATCAAAAGTATGGTTTAACTCTGTTAGCTGAATGCACAGATCAGAAAGAAGTTTCACCGAATGATTCTGTGTAGTTTATATTTGAAGATATTCCTTTTTCCACTATTACCCTCTTAGCGCTCCGAATCTCCACTTGCATTTTCTACAGAAAGAGTGTTTCATAACTGCTCAATCAAAAATATGTTTTATCTCTGTTAACTGAATTTACAGATCAGAAATAAGTTTCACAGAATGCATCTTTGTAGTTTTTATTTGAAGATATTCTTTTTCCCAATGTAGGCCTCTTAGCGCTTAGGATGTCCAATTGCAGTTTCTACAGAAAGAGTGTTTCAGAACGGCTCAATCAAAAGTAAGGTTCAACTCTGTTAGTTGAATGCACAGAACAGAAAGAATTTTCACAGAATGCTACTGTGTAGTTTATATTTGAATATATTCCTTTTTCCACTATTACCCTCTTAGCGCTCCGAATGTCCACTTGCATTTTCTACAGAAAGAGTGTTCAGAACTGCGCAATCAAAAGTATGGTTTAACTCTGTTAGCTTAATGAACATATCAGAAATAAGTTTCACACAATGCTTCTGTGTAGTTTTTATTTGAAGATATTATTTTCCCAATAGAGGCCTCTTAGCGCTCAGAATGTCCAATTGCAGTTTCTACAGAAAGAGTGTTTCAGAAAGGCTCAATCAAAAGTAAGGTTCAACTCTGTTAGTTGAATGCACAGAACAGAAAGAAGTTTCATACAATGCTTCTGTGTAGTTTATATTTGAACATATTCTTTTTTCCACTATTACCCACTTAGCGCTACGAATGTCCAGTTGCATTTTCTACAGACAGAGTGTTTCAAAACTGCTCAGTCAAAAGTATGGTTTAACTCTGTTAGCTGAATGCTCAGATCAGAAAGAAGTTTCACAGAATGCTTCTGTGTAGTTTATGTTTGAATATATTCCTTTTTCCACTACTACTCTCTTAGCGCTCCAAATGTCCAGTTGCATTTTCTACAGAAAGAGTGTTCAGATCTGCTCAATCAAAAGTATGGTTTAACTCTGTTAGCTGAATGCACAGATCAGAAAGAAGTTTCACAGAATGATTCTGTGTAGTTTATATTTGGAGACATTCCTTTTTCCACTATTACCCTCTTAGCGCTCCGAATCTCCACTTGCATTTTCTACAGAAAGAGTGTTTCAGAACGGCTCAATCAAAACTAAGGTTCAACTCTTTTAGTTGAACAAACAGAACAGAAAGAAGTTTCACACAATTCTTCCGTGTAGTTTTTATTTGTAGACATTCTATTTCCCAATATAGGCCTCCTAGCGCTCAGAATGTCCAATTGCAGTTTCTACAGAAAGAGTGTTTCAGAACGGCTCAATCAAAAGTAAGGTTCAACTCTGTTATTTGAATGCACAGAACAGAAAGAAGTTTCATACAATGCTTCTGTGTAGTTTATATTTGAACATATTCTTTTTTCCACTATTACCCACTTAGCGTTACGAATGTCCAGTTGCATTTTCTACAGACAGAGTGTTTCAAAACTGCTCAATCAAAAGTATGGTTTAACTCTGTTAGCTGAATGCTCAGATCAGAAAGAAGTTTCACAGAATGCTTCTGTGTAGTTTATATTTGAATATATTCCTTTTTCCACTATTACCCACTTAGCGCTCCAAATGTCCAGTTGCATTTTCTACAGAAAGAGTGTTCAGATCTGCTCAATCAAAAGTATGGTTTAACTCTGTTAGCTGAATGCACAGATCAGAAAGAAGTTTCACCGAATGATTCTGTGTAGTTTATATTTGAAGATATTTCTTTTTCCACTATTACCCTCTTAGCGCTCCGAATCTCCACTTGCATTTTCTACAGAAAGAGTGTTTCATAACTGCTCAATCAAAAATATGTTTTATCTCTGTTAACGGAATTTACAGATCAGAAATAAGTTTCACAGAATGCATCTTTGTAGTTTTTATTTGAAGATATTCTTTTTCCCAATGTAGGCCTCTTAGCGCTTAGGATGTCCAATTGCAGTTTCTACAGAAAGAGTGTTTCAGAACGGCTCAATCAAAAGTAAGGTTCAACTCTGTTAGTTGAATGCACAGAACAGAAAGAATTTTCACAGAATGCTACTGTGTAGTTTATATTTGAATATATTCCTTTTTCCACTATTACCCTCTTAGCGCTCCGAATGTCCACTTGCATTTTCTACAGAAAGAGTGTTCAGAACTGCGCAATCAAAAGTATGGTTTAACTCTGTTAGCTTAATGAACATATCAGAAATAAGTTTCACACAATGCTTCTGTGTAGTTTTTATTTGAAGATATTATTTTCCCAATAGAGGCCTCTTAGCGCTCAGAATGTCCAATTGCAGTTTCTACAGAAAGAGTGTTTCAGAAAGGCTCAATCAAAAGTAAGGTTCAACTCTGTTAGTTGAATGCACAGAACAGAAAGAAGTTTCATACAATGCTTCTGTGTAGTTTATATTTGAACATATTCTTTTTTCCACTATTACCCACTTAGCGCTACGAATGTCCAGTTGCATTTTCTACAGACAGAGTGTTTCAAAACTGCTCAGTCAAAAGTATGGTTTAACTCTGTTAGCTGAATGCTCAGATCAGAAAGAAGTTTCACAGAATGCTTCTGTGTAGTTTATGTTTGAATATATTCCTTTTTCCACTACTACTCTCTTAGCGCTCCAAATGTCCAGTTGCATTTTCTACAGAAAGAGTGTTCAGATCTGCTCAATCAAAAGTATGGTTTAACTCTGTTAGCTGAATGCACAGATCAGAAAGAAGTTTCACAGAATGATTCTGTGTAGTTTATATTTGGAGACATTCCTTTTTCCACTATTACCCTCTTAGCGCTCCGAATCTCCACTTGCATTTTCTACAGAAAGAGTGTTTCAGAACGGCTCAATCAAAACTAAGGTTCAACTCTTTTAGTTGAACAAACAGAACAGAAAGAAGTTTCACACAATTCTTCCGTGTAGTTTTTATTTGTAGACATTCTATTTCCCAATATAGGCCTCCTAGCGCTCAGAATGTCCAATTGCAGTTTCTACAGAAAGAGTGTTTCAGAACGGCTCAATCAAAAGTAAGGTTCAACTCTGTTATTTGAATGCACAGAACAGAAAGAAGTTTCATACAATGCTTCTGTGTAGTTTATATTTGAACATATTCTTTTTTCCACTATTACCCACTTAGCGCTACGAATGTCCAGTTGCATTTTCTACAGACAGAGTGTTTCAAAACTGCTCAATCAAAAGTATGGTTTAACTCTGTTACCTGAATGCTCAGATCAGAAAGAAGTTTCACCGAATGATTCTGTGTAGTTTATATTTGGAGACATTCCTTTTTCCACTATGACCCTCTTAGCGCTCCGAATCTCCACTTGCATTTTCTACAGAAAGAGTGTTTCAGAACGGCTCAATCAAAACTAAGGTTCAACTCTTTTAGTTGAACAAACAGAACAGAAAGAAGTTTCACACAATTCTTCTGTGTAGTTTTTATTTGTAGACATTCTTTTTCCCAATATAGGCCTCCTAGCGCTCAGAATGTCCAATTGCAGTTTCTACAGAAAGAGTGTTTCAGAACGGCTCAATCAAAAGTAAGGTTCAACTCTGTTAGTTGAATGCACAGAACAGAAAGAAGTTTCATACAATGCTTCTGTGTAGTTTATATTTGAACATATTCTTTTTTCCACTATTACCCACTTACCGCTACGAATGTCCAGTTGCATTTTCTACAGACAGAGTGTTTCAAAACTGCTCAATCAAAAGTATGGTTTAACTCTGTTACCTGAATGCTCAGATCGGAAAGAAGTTTCACAGAATCCTTCTGTGTAGTTTATATTTGAATATATTCCTTTTTCCACATCTACGCTCTTAGCGCTCAAAATGTCCAGTTGCATTTTCTACAGAAAGAGTGTTCAGATCTGCTCAATCAAAAGTATGGTTTAACTCTGTTAGCTGAATGCACAGATCAGAAAGAAGTTTCACCGAATGTTTCTTTGTAGTTTATATTTGAAGACATTCCTTTTTCCACTATTACCCACTTAGCGCTCCGAATCTCCACTTGCATTTTCTACAAAAAGAGTGTTTCATAACTGCTCAATCAAAAATATGTTTTATCTCTGTTAACTGAATTTACAGATCAGAAATAAGTTTCACAGAATGCATCTGTGTAGTTTTTATTTGAAGATATTCTTTTTCCCAATGTAGGCCTCTTAGCGCTTAGCATGTCCAATTGCAGTTTCTACAGAAAGAGTGTTTCAGAACGGCTCAATCAAAAGTAAGGTTCAACTCTGTTAGTTGAATGCACAGAACAGAAAGAATTTTCACAGAATGCTACTGTGTAGTTTATATTTGAATATATTCCTTTTTCCACTATTACCCTCTTAGCGCTCCGAATGTCCACTTGCATTTTCTACAGAAAGAGTGTTAAGAACTGCGAAATCAAAAGTATGGTTTAACTCTGTTAGCTTAATGAACATATCAGAAATAAGTTTCACACAATGCTTCTGTGTAGTTTTTATTTGAAGATATTATTTTTCCCAATAGAGGCGTCTTAGCGCTCAGAATGTCCAATTGCAGATTCTACAGAAAGAGTGTTTCAGAAAGGCTCAATCAAAAGTAAGGTTCAACTCTGTTAGTTGAATGCACAGAACAGAAAGAAGTTTCATACAATGCTTCTGTGTAGTTTATATTTGAACATATTCTTTTTTCCACTATTACCCACTTAGCGCTACGAATGTCCAGTTGCATTTTCTACAGACAGAGTGTTTCAAAACTGCTCAATGAAAAGTATGGTTTAACTCTGTTAGCTGAATGCTCAGATCAGAAAGAAGTTTCACAGAATGCTTCTGTGTAGTTTATGTTTGAATATATTCCTTTTTCCACTACTACTCTCTTAGCGCTCCAAATGTCCAGTTGCATTTTCTACATAAAGAGTGTTCAGATCTGCTCAATCAAAAGTATGGTTTAACTCTGTTAGCTGAATGCACAGATCAGAAAGAAGTTTCACAGAATGATTCTGTGTAGTTTATATTTGGAGACATTCCTTTTTCCACTATGACCCTCTTAGCGCTCCGAATCTCCACTTGCATTTTCTACAGAAAGAGTGTTTCAGAACGGCTCAATCAAAACTAAGGTTCAACTCTTTTAGTTGAACAAACAGAACAGAAAGAAGTTTCACACAATTCCTCTGTGTAGTTTTTATTTGTAGACATTCCTTTTCCCCAATATAGGCCTCCTAGCGCTCAGAATGTCTAATTGCAGTTCCTACAGAAAGAGTGTTTCAGAACGGCTCAATCAAAAGTAAGGTTCAACTGTGTTAGTTGAATGCACAGAACAGAAAGAAGTTTCATACAATGCTTCTGTGTAGTTTATATTTGAACATATTCTTTTTTCCACTATTACCCACTTAGCGCTACGAAAGTCCACTTGCATTTTCTACAGAAAGAGTGTTCAGAACTGCGCAATCAAAAGTATGGTTTAACTCTGTTAGCTTAATGAACATATCAGAAATAAGTTTCACACAATGCTTCTGTGTAGTTTTTATTTGAAGATATTATTTTTCCCAATAGAGGCCTCTTAGCGCTCAGAATGTCCAATTGCAGATACTACAGAAAGAGTGTTTCAGAAAGGCTCAATCAAAAGTAAGGTTCAACTCTGTTAGTTGAATGCACAGAACAGAAAGAAGTTTCATACAATGCTTCTGTGTAGTTTATATTTGAACATATTCTTTTTTCCACTATTACCCACTTAGCGCTACGAATGTCCAGTTGCATTTTCTACAGACAGAGTGTTTCAAAACTGCTCAATCAAAAGTATGGTTTAACTCTGTTAGCTGAATGCTCAGATCAGAAAGAAGTTTCACAGAATGCTTCTGTGTAGTTTATATTTGAATATATTCCTTTTTCCACTACTACTCTCTTAGCGCTCCAAATGTCCAGTTGCATTTTCTACAGAAAGAGTGTTCAGATCTGCTCAATCAAATGTATGGTTTAACTCTGTTAGCTGAATGCACAGATCAGAAAGAAGTTTCACAGAATGATTCTGTGTAGTTTATATTTGGAGACATTCCTTTTTCCACTATTACCCTAATAGCGCTCCGAATCTCCACTTGCATTTTCTACAGAAAGAGTGTTTCAGAACGGCTCAATCAAAACTAAGGTTCAACTCTTTTAGTTGAACAAACAGAACAGAAAGAAGTTTCACACAATTCTTCTGTGTAGTTTTTAATTGTAGACATTCTTTTTCCCAATATAGGCCTCCTAGCGCTCAGAATGTCCAATTGCAGTTTCTACAGAAAGAGTGTTTCAGAACGGCTCAATCAAAAGTAAGGTTCAACTCTGTTAGTTGAATGCACAGAACAGAAAGAAGTTTCATACAATGCTTCTGTGTAGTTTATATTTGAACATACTCTTTTTTCCACTATTACCCACTTAGCGCTACGAATGTCCAGTAGCATTTTCTACAGACAGAGTGTTTCAAAACTGCTCAATCAAAAGTATGGTTTAACTCTGTTAGCTGAATGCTCAGATCAGAAAGAAGTTTCACAGAATGCTTCTGTGTAGTTTATATTTGAATATATTCCTTTTTCCACTATTACCCACTTAGCGCTCCAAATGTCCAGTTGCATTTTCTACAGAAAGAGTGTTCAGATCTGCTCAATCAAAAGTATGTTTTAACTCTGTTAGCTGAATGCACAGATCAGAAAGAAGTTTCACCGAATGATTCTTTGTAGTTTATATTTGAAGATATTCCTTTTTCCACTATTACCCTCTTAGCGCTCCGAATCTCCACTTGCATTTTCTACAGAAAGAGTGTTTCAGAACAGCTCAATCAAAACTAAGGTTCAACTCTCTTAGTTGAATGAACAGAACAGAAAGAAGTTTAACAGAATGCTTCTGTGTAGTTTTTATTTGTAGATATTCTTTTTCCCAATATAGGCCTCTTAGCGCTCAGAATGTCCAATTGCAGTTTCTACAGAAAGAGTGTTTCAGAACGGCTCAATCAAAATTAAGGTTCAATCCTGGTAGTTGAATGCACAGAACAGAAAGAAGTTTCACAGAATGCTTCTGTGTAGTTTATATTTGAATATATTCCTTTTTCCACTATTACCCTCTTAGCGCTCCGAATGTCCACTTACATTTTCTACAGAAAGAGTGTTCTGAACTGAGCAATCAAAAGTATGGTTTAACTCTGTTAGCTGAATGCACATATCAGAAAAAAGTTTCAAACAATGCTTCTGTGTACTTTTTATTTGAAGATATTATTATTCCCAATATAGGCCTCTCAGCGCTCAGAATGTCCAATTGCAGTTTCTACAGAAAGAGTGTTTCAGAACGCCTCAATCAAATGTCAGGTTCAGCTCTCTTTGTTGAATGCACAGAACAGAAAGAAGTTTCACAGAATGCTTCTGTGTAGTATTTAGTTGAAGATACTCCTTTTTGGACTATTACCCACTTAGCGCTCCGAATATCCACTGGCAGTTTCTACACAAAGTGTGTTTCAGAACTGCTCCTTCGAAAGTAAGGCTCAACTCTGTTAGTTGAATGCGGAGAACAGAAAGGGGTTTCAGAGAATGCTTCTGTGTAGTTTTTAATTGGAGATATTCCTTTTTCCTCTCTTACAATCTTAGCGCTCCGAATGTCCACTTGCATTTTCTACAAAAAGAGGGTTTCATAACTGCTCAATCAAAAATATGGTTTAGCTCTGTTAACTGAATTTACAGATCAGAAATAAGTTTCAGAGAATATATCTGTGTAGTTTTTATTTGAAGATATTCTTTTTCCCAATGTAGGCCTCTTAGCGCTCAGAATGTCCAATTGCAGTTTCTACAGAAAGAGTGTTTCAGAACGGCTCAATCAAAAGTAAGGTTCAACTCTGTTAGTTGCATGCACAGAACAGAAAAAAGTTTCGCCGAATGCTACTGTGTAGTTTATATTTGAATATATTCCTTGTTCCACTATTACCTTCTTAGCGCTCCGAATGTCCACTTGCATTTTCTACAGAAAGAGTGTTCGGAACTGCGCAATCAAAAGTATGGTTTAACTCTGTTAGCTGAATGCACATATCAGAAATAAGTTTCACACAATGCTTCTGTGTAGTTTTTATTTGAAGATATTATTTTTCCCAATATAGGCCTCTTAGCGCTCAGAATGTCCAATTGCAGTTTCTACGGAAAGAGTGTTTCAGAACGGCTCAATCAAAGGTAAGGTTCAACTCTGTTAGTTGAATGCACAGAACAGAAAGAAGTTTCATACAATGTTTCTGTGTAGTTTATATTTGAACATATTCATTTTTCCACTATTACCCACTTAGCGCTACGAATGTCCAGTTGCATTTCCTACAGACAGAGTGTTTCAAAACTGCTCAATCAAAAGTATGGTTTAACTCTGTTAGCTGAATGCTAAGATCAGAAAGAAGTTTCACTGAATGCTTCTGTGTAGTTTATATTTGAATATATTCCTTTTTCCACTACTACCCTCTTAGCGCTCCAAATGTCCAGTTGCATTTTCTACAGAAAGAGTGTTCAGATCTGCTCAATCAAAAGTATAGTTTAACTCTGTTAGCTGAATGCACAGATCAGAAAGAAGTTTCACAGAATGATTCTGTGTAGTTTATATTTGAAGACATTCCTTTTTCCACTATTACCCTCTTAGCGCTCCGAATCTCCACTTGCATTTTCTACAGAAAGAGTGTTTCAGAACGGCTCAATCAAAACTAAGGTTCAACTCTTTTAGTTGAATGAACAGAACAGAAAGAAGTTTCACAGAATGCTTCTGTGTAGTTTTATTTGTAGATATTCTTTTTCCCAATATAGGCCTCTTAGCGCTCAGAATGTCCAATTGCAGTTTCTACAGAAAGAGTGTTTCAGAACGGCTCAATCAAAATTAAGGTTCAAACCTGGTAGTTGTATGCACAGAACAGAAAGAAATTTCACAGAATGCTTCTCTGTAGTTTATATTTGAATATATTCCTTTTTCCACTATTACCCTCCTAGCGCTCCGAATGTTCACTTGCATTTTTTACAGAAAGAGTGTTCTGAACTGCGCAATCAAAAGTATGGTTTAACTCTGTTAGCTGAATGCACATATCAGAAATAAGTTTCAAACAATGCTTCTGTGTAGTTTTTATTTGTAGATATTATTATTCCCAATATAGGCCTCTTAGCGCTCAGAATGTCCAATTGCAGTTTCTACAGAAAGAGTGTTTCAGAACGGCTCAATCAATATTAAGGTTCAACCCTGGTAGTTGAATGCACAGAACAGAAAGAAGTTTCACAGAATGCTTCTGTGTAGTATTTAGTTGAAAATACTCCTTTTTGGACTATTACCCACTTAGCGTTCCTAATATCCACTGGCAGTTTCTACACAAAGAGTGTTTCAGAACTGCTCCTTCAAAAGTAAGGCTCAACTCTGTTAGTTGAATGCGGAGAACAGAAAGGGGTTTCAGAGAATGCTTCTGTGTAGTTTTTAATTGGAGATATTCCTTTTTCCTCTATTACAATCTTAGCGCTCCGAATGTCCACTTGCATTTTCTACAAAAAGAGTGCTTCATAACTGCTCAATCAAAAATATGGTTTAGCTCTTTTAACTGAATTTACAGATCAGAAATAAGTTTCACAGAATTCATCTGTGTAGTTTTTATTTGAAGATATTCTTTTTCCCAATGTAGGCCTCTTAGCCCTTAGAATGTAAAATTGCAGTTTCTACAGAAAGAGTGTTTCAGAACGGCTCAATCAAAAGTAAGGTTCAACTCTGTTAGTTGAATGCACAGAACAGAAAGAAGTTTCACAGAATGCTACTGTGTAGTTTATATTTGAATATATTCCTTTTTCCACTATTACCCTCTTAGCGCTCCGAATGTCCACTTGCATTTTCTACAGAAAGAGTGTTCGGAACTGCGCAATCAAAAGTATGGTTTAACTCTGTTAGGTGAATGCACATATCAGAAATAAGTCTCACACAATGCTTCTGTGTAGTTTTAATTTGAAGATATTATTTTTCCCAATATAGGCCTCTTAGCGCTCAGAATGTCCAATTGCATTTTCTACAGAAAGTGTGTTTCAGAACGGCTCAATCAAAGTAAGGTTCAACTCTGTTAGTTGAATGCACAGAACAGAAAGAAGTTGCATACAATGCTTCTGTGTAGTTTATATTTGAACATATTCTTTTTTCCACTATTACCCACTTAGCGCTACAAATGTCCAGTTGCATTTTCTACAGACAGTGTTTCAAAACTGCTCAATCAAAAGTATGGTTTAACTCTGTTAGCTGAATGCTCAGATCAGAAAGAAGTTTCACAGAATGCTTCTGTGTAGTTTATATTTGAATATATTCCTTTTCCACTACTACCCTCTTAGCGCTCCAAATATCCAGTTGCATTTTCTACAGAAAGAGTGTTCAGATCTGCTCAATCAAAAGTATGGTTTAACTCTGTTAGCTGAATGCACAGATCAGAAAGAAGTTTCACCGAATGATTCTGTGTAGTTTATATTTGAAGACATTCCTTTTTCCACTATTACCCTCTTAGCGCTCCGAATCTCCACTTGCATTTTCTATAGAAAGAGTGTTTCAGAACGGCTCAATCAAAACTAAGGTTCAACACTTTTAGTTGAATGAACAGAACAGAAAGTAGTTTCACAGAATGCTTCTGTGTAGTTTTTATTTGTAGATATTCTCTTTCCCAATATAGGCCTCTTAGCGCTCAGAATGTCCAATTGCAGTTTCTACAGAAAGAGTGTTTCAGAACGGCTCAATCAAAACTAAGGTTGAACACTTTTAGTTGAATGAACAGAACAGAAAGAAGTTTCACAGAATGCTACTGTGTAGTTTATATTTGAATATATTCCTTTTTCCAATCTTACCCTCATAGCGCTCCGAATGTCCACTTGCATTTTCCACAGAAAGAGTGTTCTGAACTGCGCAATCAAAAGTATGGTTTCACTCTGTTAGCTGAATGCACATATCAGAAATAAGTTTCAAACAATGCTTCTGTGTAGTTTTTATTTGAAGATATTATTTTTCCCAATATAGGCCTCTTAGCACTCAGAATGTCCAATTCCAGTTTCTACAGAAGGAGTGTTTCAGAACGGCTCAATCAAATGTAAGGTTCAACTCTCTTAGTTGAATGCACAGAACAGAAAGAAGTTTCACAGAATGCTTCTGTGTAGTATTTAGTTGAAGATACTCCTTTTTGGACTATTACCCACTTAGCGCTCCGAATATCCACTGGCAATTTCTACACAAAGAGTGTTTCATAACTGCTCAATCAAAAATATGGTTTAACTCTGTTATCTGAATTTACAGATCAGAAATAAGTTTCACAGAATGCATCTGTGTAGTTTTTATTTGAAGATATTATTTTTCCCAATGTAGGCCTCTTAGCGCTTAGAATGTCCAATTGCAGTTTCTACAGAAAGAGTGTTTCAGAACGGCTCAATCAAAAGTAAGGTTCAACTCTTTTAGTTGAATGCACAGAACAGAAAGAAGTTTCATACAATGCTTCTGTGTAGTTTATATTTGAACATATTCTTTTTTCCAATATTACCCACTTAGCGCTACGAATGACCAGTTGCATTTTCTACAGAGTGTTTCAAAACTGCTCAATCAAAAGTATGGTTTAACTCTGTTAGCTCAATGCTCAGATCAAAAAGAAGTTTCACAGAATGCTTCTGTGTAGTTTATATTTGAATATATTCCTTTTTCCACTACTACCCTCTTAGCGCTCCAAATGTCCAGTTGCATTTTCTACAGAAAGAGTGTTCAGATCTGCTGAATCAAAAGTATGGTTTAACTCTGTTAGCTTAATGCACAGATCAGAAAGAAGTTTCACAGAATCATTCTGTGCAGTTTATATTTGAAGACATTCCATTTTCCACTATTACCCTCTTAGCGCTCCGAATCTCCACTTGCATTTTCTACAGAAAGAGTGTTTCAGAACGGCTCAATCAAATCTAAGGTTCAAATCTGTTAGTTGAATGCACAGAACAGAATGTAGTTTCACAGATTGCTTCTGTGTAGTTTGTAATTTAAGATATTCCTTTTTCCACTGTTACCCTCTTAGAGCTCAGAATGTCCACTTGCATTTTCTACAGAAAGTGTGTTCAGAACTGCTCTATCAAAAGTATGATTTAACTCTGTTAGGTGAATGCACAGATCAGAAATAAGTTTCACAGAATTCTTCTGTGTAGTTTATATATGAAGATATTCCATTTTCCACTATTACCCACTTATCTCTCTGAATGTCCAGTTGCATTTTCTACAGAAAGAGTGTTTCAGAACTGCTCAATCAAAAGTATGGTTTAGCTCTGTTAGCTGAATGCACAGATCAGAAAGATGTTTCACAGAATGCTGCTGTGTAGTGTTTATATGGAGATATTCTTTTTACCAATATAGGCCTCTTAGCGCACAGAATGTCCAATTGCAGTTTCTACAGAAAGAGTGTTTCAGAAAGGCTCAATCAAAAGTAAGGTTCAACTCTGTTAGTTGAATGAACAGAACAGAAAGAAGTTTCAGAGAATGATTCTGTGTAGTTTATATTTGAAGATATTCCTTTTTCCACTATTACCTTCTAAGCGCTCCGAATGTCCACTTGCATTTTCTATAGAAAGCGTGTTTCCGAACTGCTCAATCAAAAGTATGGTTTAACTCTGTTAGCTGAATGCACAGATCAGTACGAAGTTTCACAGAATGTTTCTGTGTATTTTTCATTTGAAGATAGTCCTTTCTCATATATAGGCCTCTTAGCGCTCCGAATATCCAATTGCAGTTTCTACAGAAAGAGTGTTTCAGAACGGCTCAATGAAAAGTAGGGTTCAACTCTTTTAGTTGAATTCACAGAACAGAAAGGAGTTTCACAGAATGCTTCTGTGTAGTATTTATTTGAAGGTATTCCTTTTTCCACTATTAACCTCTTAGCGCTCCAAATGTCCAGTTGCATTTTCTACAGAATGAGTGTTCAGAACTGCTCAAACATAAGTGTGGTTTAACCCTGTTAGGTGAATGCACAGATCAGAAAGAAGTTTCACAGAATTCTTCTGGGTAGTTTATATTTGAAGATATTCCATTTTTCACTATTACCCACTTAGCGCTCTGAATCTCCAGTTGCATTATCTACAGAAAGATTGTTTCAGAACTGCTCAATCAAAAGAATGGTTTAACTCTGTTAGCTGAATGCACAGAACCGAAAGAAGTTTCACAGAATGCTGTGGTGTAATGTTTATATGAAGATATTCTTTTTACCAATATAGGCCTCTTAGCGCTCAGAATGTCCAATTGCAGTTTCTACAGAAAGGGTGTTTCAGAAAAGCTCAATCAAAATTAAGGTTCAACTATGTTAGTTGAATGCACAGAACAAAAAGAAGTTTCACAGAATGCTTCTGTGTAGTTTATATTTGAATATATTGCTTTTTCCAATACTACCCTCTTAGCGCTCCAAATGTCCAGTTGCATTTTCTACAGAAAGAGTGTTCAGAACTGCTCAATCAAATGTATGATTTAACTCTCTTAGCTGAATGCACAGATTAGAAAGAAGTTGCACAGGATGCTTCTGTGTAGTTTTTATTTGAAGATATACTTTTTCCCAATATAGGCCTCTAGCGCTCAGATTGTCCAATTGCAGTTTCTACACAAAGAGTGTTTCAGAACTGCTCCTTCAAAAGTAGGGCTCAACTCTGTTATTTGAATGCACAGAACAGAAAGTAGTTTCACAGAATGCTTCTCTATAATTCATATTTGACGATATTACTTTTTCCACTATTACCCACTTAGAGCTTCGAATGTCCACTTGCATTTTCTACAGAAAGAGTGTTCAGAACTGCTCAATCAAAAGTATGGTTTAACTCTGTTAGTTGAATGCACAGATCAGAAAGAAGTTTCACAGAATTCTTCTGTGTAGTTTTTATTTGAAGATATTCCTTTTTCCAATATAGGTCTCTTAGTGCTCAGAATGTCCAATTGCAGTATCTGCAGAAAGAGAGTTTCAGAACTGCTCCATCAAAAGTAAGGTTCAATACTGTTAGTTGAATGCACGGAACAGAAAGAAGTTTCAGAGAATGCTTCTGTGTAGTTTATATTTGAAGATATTCCTTTTTTCACTATTACCCTCTTAGCGCTCCGAATCACCACTTGCATTTTCTACAGAAAGAGTGTTTCAGAACGGCTCAATCAAAAGTAAGGTTCAACTCTTTTAGTTGAATGAACAGAACAGAAAGAAGTTTCACAGAATGCTTCTGTGTAGTATTTAGTTATAGATATTCCTTTTTCAACTATTACCCTCTTAGCGTTCCGAATGTCCACTGGCAGTTTCTACACAATGAGTGTTTCAGAACAGCTCCTTCAAAGTAAGGCTCAAATCTGTTAGTTGAATGCAGAGAACAGAAAAGAGTTTCAGAGAATGCTTCTGTGTAGTTTTAATTTGGGGATATTCCTTTTTCCACTAATACAATCTTAGCGCTCCGAATGTCCACTTGCATTTTCTACAGAAAGAGTTTCTCATAAATTCTCAATCAAAAGTATCGTTTAACTCTGTTAGCTGAATGCACAGATCAGAAATAAGTTTCACAGAATGCTTCTGAGTAGTTTTTATTTGGAGATATTCTTTTTCCCAATATAGGCCACTTAGTGCTCAGAATGTCCAATTGCAGTTTCTATAGAATGAGTGTTTCAGAAGGCTCAATCAAAAGTAAGGTTCAACTCTGTTAGTTGAATGCACAGAACAGAAAGAAGTTTCACAGAATGCTTCTGTGTAGTTTATATTTGAATGTATTTCTTTTTCCACTATTACCATCTTAGCGCTCCGAATGTCCACTTGCATTTTCTACAGAAAGAGGGTTTCAGAACGGTTCCATCAAAAGTAAGGTTCTACTCTGTTACTTGAATGCACAGAACAGCAAGAAGTTTCACAGAATACTTCTGTGTAGTTTATATTTGAATATATTCCTTTTTCCAGTATTACCCTCTTAGTGCTCCGAATGTCCACTTGCATTTTCTACAGAAAGAGTGTTCAGAACGGCTCAATCAAAAGTATGGTTTTACTCTGTTATTTGAATGCACATAACAGAAATAAGTTTCACAGAATCCTTCCGTGTAGTATTTTGTTGAAGATATTCCTTTTTCGACTATTATCCTCTTAGCTCTCCGAATGTCCAATTTCAGTTTCTACACAAAGAGTGTTTCAGAACTGCTCCTTCAAAAGTAGGGCTCAACTCTGTTAGTTGAATGCAGAGAACAGAAAGGAGTTACACAGAATGCCTCTGTGTAGTTTATATTTGAATATATTCCCTTTTTCAGTATTACCCTCTTAGCGCTCCGAATGTCCACTTGCATTTTCTACAGAAAGAGTGTTCAGAACTGCTCAATCAAAAGTATGGTTTAACTCTGTTAGCTGAATGCACAGATCAGAAAGAATTTTCACAGAATGCTTCTGTGTACTTTTTATTTGAAGATATTACTTTCTCCAATATAGGAGCCTTAGCGCTCAGTATGTCCAATTGCAGTATCTACAGAAAGAGTGTTTCTGAACTGCTCAATCAAATGTAAGGTTCAACTCTGTTAGTTGAATGAACGGAACAGAAAGAAGTTTCATAGAATGCTTCTGTGTAGTTTATATTTGAAGATGTTCCTTTTTCCACTATTACCTTCTAAGCGCTCCGAATGTCCACTTGCATTTTCTACAGAAAGAGTGTTTCCGAACTGCTCAATCAAAAGTATGGTTTAATTCTGTTAGCTGAATGCACAGATCAGTACGAAGTTTCACGGAATGCTTCTGTGTAGTTTTTATTTGAAGATAGTCCTTTTTCCAATATAGGCCTCTTAGCGCCCCGAATATCCAATTGCAGTTTCTACAGAAAGAGTGTTTCAGAATGGCTCAATCAAAAGTAGGGTTCAACTCTTTTAGTTGAATGCACAGAACAGAAAGTAGTTTCACAGAATGCTTCTGTGTAGTATTTATTTGAATATATTCCTTTTTCCACTATTACCCTCTTAGCGCTCCGAATGTCCACTTGCAGTTTCTACAGAAAGAGTGTTTCAGGACTGCTCCTTCAAAAATAAGGCTCAACCCTGTTAGTTGAAAGCAGAGAACAGAAACAAGTTTCAGAGAATGCCTCTGTGTAGTTTTTATTTGAAGATATTCCTTTTTCCACAATTACCATCTTAGCGCACCGAATGACCACTTGCATTTTCTACAGAAAGAGTGTTTCAGAACTGCTAAATCAAAAGTATCGTTTAACTCTGTTAGCTGAATGCACAGATAAGAAAGAAGTTTCACAGAATGCATCTGTTTAGTTTTTATTTTAAGATATTCTTTATCCCAATATAGGCATCATAGCGCTCAGTATGTTAAATTGCAGTTTCTACAGAAAGAGTGTTTCAGAACGGCTCAATCAAAAGTAAGGTTCAACTCTGTTAGTTGAATGCACAGAACAAAAAGAAGTTTCACAGAATGCTTCTCAGTAGTTTATATTTGAATATATTCCTTTTTCCACTATTACCCTCTTAGCGCTCCGAATGTCCACTTGCATTTTCTACATAAAGAGTGTTCAGAACGGCTCAATCAAAAATATGGTTTTACTCTGTTAGTTAAATGCACATATCAGAAATAAGTTTCAGAGGAGGCTTCTGTGTAGTATTTAGTTGAAGATATTCCTTTTTTGAATATTAACCTCTTAGCGCTCCGAATGTCCACTGGCAGTTTCTACACAAAGAGTTTTTCAGAACTGCTCCTTCAAAAGTAATGCTCAACACTGTAAGTTGAATGCAGAGAACAGAAAGAAGTTTCACAGAATGCTTCTGTGTAGTTTATATTTGAATATATTCCTTTTTTCAGTATTACCCTCTTAGCGCTCCGAATGTCCACCTGCATTTTCTACAAAAAGAGTGTTCAGAACTGCTCAATCAAAAGTATGGTTTATCTCTGTTAGCTGAATGCACATATCAGTACGAAGTTTCACAGAATGCTTCTGTGTAGTTTTTATTTGAAGATAGTCCTTTTTCAAATATAGGCCTCTTAGCGCTCCGAATATCCAATTGCAGTTTCTACAGAAAGAGTGTTTCAGAACGGCAAAATGAAAAGTAGGATTCAACACTTTTAGTTGAATTCACAGAACAGAAAGTAGTTTCACAGATTGCTTCTGTGTAGTATTTATTTGAAGGTATTCCTTTTTCCACTATTACCCTAGTAGCGCTCGGAATGTCCACTTGCAGTTTCTACAGAAAGTGTGTTTCAGGGCTGCTCCTTCAAAAATAAGGCTCAACTCTGTTAGTTGAATGCAGAGAACAGAAAGAAGTTTCAGAGAATGCCTCTGTGTAGTTTTTATTTGAAGATATTACTTTTTCCACAATTACCAACTTAGCGCACCGAATGTCCACTTGCATTTTCTACAGAAAGAGTGTTTCAGAACTGCTAAATCAAATGTATCATTTAATTCTGTTAGCTGAATGCACAGATCAGAAAGTAGTTTCAGAGAATGCATCTCTGTAGTTTTTATTTGAAGATATTATTTTTCTCAATATAGGACTCTTAGCGTTCAGAAATCCAATTACACTTTGTACAGAAAGTGTGTTTCAGAACTGCTCAATCAAAATTAAGGTTCAACTCTGTTAGTTGAATGCACAGAACAGAATGTAGTTTCACAGAATGCTTCTGTGTAGTTTATATTTGAATATATTCCATTTTCCACTATTACCCACTTAGCGCTCTGAATGTCCAGTTGCATTTTCTACAGAAAGAGTGTTTCAGAACTGCTCAATCAAAAGTATGGTTTAACTCTGTTAGCTGAATGCAGAGATCAGAAAGAAGCTTCACAGAATGCTGCTGTGTAGTGTTTATATGAAGATATTCTTTTTACCAATATAGGCCTCTTAGATCTCCGAATGTCCACTTGCATTTTCTACAGAAAGTGTGTTCAGAACTGCTCTATCAAAAGTATGGTTTAACTGTGTTAGGTGAATGCACAGATCAGAAATAAGTTTCACAGAATTCTTCTGTGTAGTTTATATTTGAAGATATTCCATTTTCCACTATTACCCACTTAGCGCTCTGAATGTCCAGTTGCATTTTCTACAGAAAGAGTGTTTCAGAACTGCTCAATCAAAAGTATGGTTTAACTCTGTTAGCTGAATGCACAGATCAGAAAGAAGTTTCACAGAATGCTGCTGTGTAGTGTTTATATGAAGATATTCTTTTTACCAATATAGGCCTCTTAGCGCTCAGAATGTCCAATTGCATTTTCTACAGAAAGAGTGTTTCAGAAAGGCTCAATCAAAAGTAAGGTTCAACTATGTTAGTTGAATGCACAGAACAGAAACAAGTTTCACAGAATGCTTCTGTGTAGTTTATATTTGAATATATTCCTTTTTGCACTACTACCCTCTTAGCGCTCCAAATGTCCTGTTGTATTTTCTACAGAAAGAGTGTTCAGAACTGATCAATCAAATGTATGATTTAACTCTGTTAGCTGAATGCACAGATCAGAAAAAGTGTCACAGAATGCTTCTGTGTAGTTTTTATTTGAAGATATTCTTTTTCCCAATATAGGCCTCTTATCGCTCAGATTGTCCAATTGAATTTTCTACAGAAAGAGTGTTTCAGAATGGCTCTATCAAAAGTAAGGTTCAACTCTGTTATTTGAATGCACAGAACAGAAAGTAGTTTCACAGAATGCTTGTCTGTAGTTCTTATTTGACGATATTACTTTTTCCACTATTACCCTCTTAGAGCTCCGAATGTCCACTTGCATTTTCTACAGAAAGAGTGTTCAGAACTGCTCAATCAAAAGTATGGTTTAACTCTGTTAGTTGAATGCACAGATCAGAAAGAAGTTTCACAGAATTCTTCTGTGTAGTTTTTATTTGAAGATATTCCTTTTTCCAATATAGGACTCTTAGCGTTCAGAATTTCCAATTGCAGTATCTACAGAAAGTGAGTTTCAGAACTGGTCAATCAAAAGTAAGGTTCAATATTGTTAGTTGAATGCAAGGAACAGAAAGAAGTTCTACAGAATGCTTCTGTGTAGTTTATATTTGAAGATATTCCTTTTTCCTCTATTACCCTCTTAGCGCTCCGAATCACCACTTGCATTTTCTACAGAAAGAGTGTTTCAGAACGGCTCAATGAAAAGTAAGGTTCAACTCTTTTAGTTGAATGCACAGAAAAGAAAGAAGTTTCACAGAATGCTTCTGTTTAGTATTTAGTTGAAGATATTCCTTTTTCGACTATTACCCTCTTAGCGTTCCGAATGTCCACTGGCAGTTTCTACACAAAGAGTGTTTCAGAACAGCTCCTTCAAAAGTAAGGCTCAACTCTGTTAGTTTAATGCAGAGAACAGAAAGGAGTTTCAGAGAATGCTTCTGTGTAGTTTTTATTTAGGGATATTCCTTTTTCCACTATTACAATCTTAGCGCTCCTAATGTCCACTTGCATTTCCTACAGAAACAGTGTTTAATAACTGCTCAATCAAAAGTATGGTTTAACTCTGTTAGCTGAATGCACAGATCAGAAATAAGTTTCACAGAATTCTTCTGAGTAGTTTTTATTTGGAGATATTCTTTTTCCCAATATAGGCCACTTAGCGCTCAGAATGTCCAATTGCGATTTCTACAGAATGAGTGTTTCAGGACGGCTCAATCAAAAGTAAGGTTCAACTCTGTTAGTTGAATGCACAGAACAGAAAGAAGTTTCACAGAATTCTTCTGTGTAGTTTATATTTGAATATATTCCTTTTTCCTGTATTACCTTCTTAGTGCTCCGAATGTCCACTTGCATTTTCTTCAGAAAGAGTGTTCATAATGGCTCAATCAAAAGTATGGTTTTACTCTGTTAGTTGAATGCACATATCAGAAATAAGTTTCACAGAATGCTTCTGTGTAGTTTATATTTGAATATATTCCTTTTTTCAGTATTACCCTCTTAGCGCTCCGAATGTCCACCTGCATTTTCTACAAAAAGAGTGTTCAGAACTGCTCAATCAAAAGTATGGTTTATCTCTGTTAGCTGAATGCACATATCAGTACGAAGTTTCACAGAATGCTTCTGTGTAGTTTTTATTTGAAGATAGTCCTTTTTCAAATATAGGCCTCTTAGCGCTCCGAATATCCAATTGCAGTTTCTACAGAAAGAGTGTTTCAGAACGGCAAAATGAAAAGTAGGATTCAACACTTTTAGTTGAATTCACAGAACAGAAAGTAGTTTCACAGATTGCTTCTGTGTAGTATTTATTTGAAGGTATTCCTTTTTCCACTATTACCCTAGTAGCGCTCGGAATGTCCACTTGCAGTTTCTACAGAAAGTGTGTTTCAGGGCTGCTACTTCAAAAATAAGGCTCAACTCTGTTAGTTGAATGCAGAGAACAGAAAGAAGTTTCAGAGAATGCCTCTGTGTAGTTTTTATTTGAAGATATTACTTTTTCCACAATTACCAACTTAGCGCACCGAATGTCCACTTGCATTTTCTACAGAAAGAGTGTTTCAGAACTGCTAAATCAAATGTATCATTTAATTCTGTTAGCTGAATGCACAGATCAGAAAGTAGTTTCAGAGAATGCATCTCTGTAGTTTTTATTTGAAGATATTATTTTTCTCAATATAGGACTCTTAGCGTTCAGAAATCCAATTACACTTTGTACAGAAAGAGTGTTTCAGAACTGCTCAATCAAAATTAAGGTTCAACTCTGTTAGTTGAATGCACAGAACAGACTGTAGTTTCACAGAATGCTTCTGTGTAGTTTATATTTGAATATATTCCATTTTCCACTATTACCCACTTAGCGCTCTGAATGTCCAGTTGCATTTTCTACAGAAAGAGTGTTTCAGAACTGCTCAATCAAAAGTATGGTTTAACTCTGTTAGCTGAATGCACAGATCAGAAAGAAGCTTCACAGAATGCTGCTGTGTAGTGTTTATATGAAGATATTCTTTTTACCAATATAGGCCTCTTAGATCTCCGAATGTCCACTTGCATTTTCTACAGAAAGTGTGTTCAGAACTGCTCTATCAAAAGTATGGTTTAACTGTGTTAGGTGAATGCACAGATCAGAAATAAGTTTCACAGAATTCTTCTGTGTAGTTTATATTTGAAGATATTCCATTTTCCACTATTACCCACTTAGCGCTCTGAATGTCCAGTTGCATTTTCTACAGAAAGAGTGTTTCAGAACTGCTCAATCAAAAGTATGGTTTAACTCTGTTAGCTGAATGCACAGATCAGAAAGAAGTTTCACAGAATGCTGCTGTGTAGTGTTTATATGAAGATATTCTTTTTACCAATATAGGCCTCTTAGCGCTCAGAATGTCCAATTACATTTTCTACAGAAAGAGTGTTTCAGAAAGGCTCAATCAAAAGTAAGGTTCAACTATGTTAGTTGAATGCACAGAACAGAAACAAGTTTCACAGAATGCTTCTGTGTAGTTTATATTTGAATATATTCCTTTTTGCACTATTACCCTCTTAGCGCTCCAAATGTCCAGTTGTATTTTCTACAGAAAGAGTGTTCAGAACTGATCAATCAAATGTATGATTTAACTCTGTTAGCTGAATGCACAGATCAGAAAAAGTGTCACAGAATGCTTCTGTGTAGTTTTTATTTGAAGATATTCTTTTTCCCAATATAGGCCTCTTATCGCTCAGATTGTCCAATTGAATTTTCTACAGAAAGAGTGTTTCAGAATGGCTCTATCAAAAGTAAGGTTCAACTCTGTTATTTGAATGCACAGAACAGAAAGTAGTTTCACAGAATGCTTGTCTGTAGTTCTTATTTGATGATATTACTTTTTCCACTATTACCCTCTTGGAGCTCCGAATGTCCACTTGCATTTTCTACAGAAAGAGTGTTCAGAACTGCTCAATCAAAAGTATGGTTTAACTCTGTTAGTTGAATGCACAGATCAGAAAGAAGTTTCACAGAATTCTTCTGTGTAGTTTTTATTTGAAGATATTCCTTTTTCCAATATAGGACTCTTAGCGTTCAGAATTTCCAATTGCAGTATCTACAGAAAGAGAGTTTCAGAACTGGTCAATCAAAAGTAAGGTTCAATATTGTTAGTTGAATGCAAGGAACAGAAAGATGTTCTACAGAATGCTTCTGTGTAGTTTCTATTTGAAGATATTCCTTTTTCCTCTATTACCCTCTTAGCGCTCCGAATCACCACTTGCATTTTCTACAGAAAGAGTGTTTCAGAACGGCTCAATCAAATGTAAGGTTCAACTCTTTTAGTTGAATGCACAGAAAAGAAAGAAGTTTCACAGAATGCTTCTGTTTAGTATTTAGTTGAAGATATTCCTTTTTCGACTATTACCCTCTTAGCGTTCCGAATATCCACTGGCAGTTTCTACACAAAGAGTGTTTCAGAACAGCTCCTTCAAAAGTAAGGCTCAACTCTGTTAGTTTAATGCAGAGAACAGAAAGGAGTTTCAGAGAATGCTTCTGTGTAGTTTTTATTTGGGGATATTCCTTTTTCCACTATTACAATCTTAGCGCTCCTAATGTCCACTTGCATTTCCTACAGAAACAGTGTTTAATAACTGCTCAATCAAAAGTATGGTTTAACTCTGTTAGCTGAATGCACAGATCAGAAATAAGTTTCACAGAATTCTTCTGAGTAGTTTTTATTTGGAGATATTCTTTTTCCCAATATAGGCCACTTAGCGCTCAGAATGTCCAATTGCAGTTTCTACAGAATGAGTGTTTCAGGACGGCTCAATCAAAAGTAAGGTTCAACTCTGTTAGTTGAATGCACAGAACAGAAAGAAGTTTCACAGAATTCTTCTGTGTAGTTTATATTTGAATATATTCCTTTTTCCTGTATTACCTTCTTAGTGCTCCGAATGTCCACTTGCATTTTCTTCAGAAAGAGTGTTCATAATGGCTCAATCAAAAGTATGGTTTTACTCTGTTTGTTGAATGCACATATCAGAAGTAAGTTTCACAGAATGCTTCTGTGTAGTATTTAGCTGAAGATATTCCTTTTTCGACTTTTATCCTCTTAGCTCTCCGAATGTCCAGTTTCAGTTTCTACACAAAGAGTGTTTCGGAACTGCTCCTTCAAAAGTAAGGCTCAACTCTGTTAGTTGAATGCAGAGAACAGAAAGAAGTTGCAGAGAACAGAAAGAAATTTCACAGAATGCTTCTGTTTACTTTATATTTGAATATATTCCTTTTTCCACTACTACCCTCTTAGCGCTGCAAATGTGCAGTTGCATTTTCTACAGAAAGAGTGTTCAGAACTGCTCAATCAAAAGTACTGTTTAACTCTGTTAGCTGAATGCACAGATCAGAAAGATGTTTCACAGAATGATTCTGTGTAGTTTATATTTGAAGATATTCCTTTCTGTTCTCTGCATTAAAATCAATCAAAAAATTATATTGAAATTGAAATACTGGATTTTATACTAAAGACAAGGCATACAACTGAAAATGAAATTTTCCAGGTGAAAATTTCCAAATCATAAATATGTAGGGACAAAAAACTTTATTTATAAAGAAAAAGATAATTCTAATTAATTGATGATTCAAAGGTTTACAACTTTAAAAGTAAATATTATCTTTGAAGTAAAGTCCATTTAAATTATTTATGCCGCCAAAATTTTAGTAATTGTATATGTATATCATGTAAACTTTTTCGAGAAAGATGGAATTGGAAATGTTAGAGTATTATGCGGAAAAAATCACCTAAAGGAAAAAATTATCTCCTCATGAAAGATTACTTTAGCCACTTTGACAGGTGTAGGTAAAAGAACACTTAATGCACATCAATATGATTAGGAGATGCGCGCTTAGAAATACGTTATCATTGAAAAGAGAATTGTATTATCAGGTTTGCAGGGGCCCTTCTTATCCTTCATATTTATGTAACTTTGTCATCTATAGAAAGATTATAAGAATTTTAAAAATAGCTGATAGTTAAGAAACATCACCATAACACTGTGCTGAATGCATAATAAAACATTTCCCTTCTCTCTAAAAGCCTTTTAAAATTATGTACCATAATCAGTATGGCCAGCAGAGGGTCATTTCCATGTTCAAGTTCCTCTGTTTCTCGAGGGTGAGAATCCTTCTATAGTCTTCTGAGGGTGACACTGTAGTGTTTTCTTAGCCTGATTATTTTTATCTATTTTTTCCGATCCTTTCCTTTGTATATTTACATTTTACATATTGAAAGTTATTTTTTCAAATATTTTATATGCAAATTTACAAAGTACAACGACTGTACATTAAAATAACTTATTTATGCCATATGGAAGATTAAATATAATTTTACAATATCTAATATTGATTGTTTAGTTTCTAATCATTGATACTTGACATGATTTTTCCCAGCATACCTCAAAATATTCTTCAAAATCCTGCGAATTAATTCCTGTAACACTTCTGAGGTGTATTAATAAGCTAGAGATGTAAAGAAGATTTGCAGAGAAAATTAGGTTCCCAAATTAGAAATTTTGTCCCACTATCGACTAGAAACCTCTTGAAATGATCAAAAACAATAATAATGCATGTCATAGAGGAAAACCAATAAGGCTGCTGCAGCATGACTACCTCTGTGACCTCATACAAGTTACGTGTGGGTCCCTACTTCTGTGACCTCAGACAAGTTACGTGTGGGTCCGCACTTATTTTCTTCATCTCTAATAAATATTTGACAAATCTCATTTTCAAAAGTCTTTTAAGGCCTATCCACCTTTATTTTTCAGATGGAGTTTTGCTCTCATTGCCCAGGCTGCAGTGCAATGTCATGGTCTCGGCTCACACAACCTCCGACTCCCGGGTTCATGTGATTCTCCTGCCTCCACCTCCTGAGTAGCTGGGATTACAGGTGCGCAACACAACGCCCAGCTAATTTTTTGTATTTTTAGTAGAGATGGGGTTTCACCATGTTGGTCAGGCTGGTCTTGAACTCCCGACCTCAGGTGATCTGCACGCCTCGGCCTCTCAAAGTGCTGGGATTACAGGCATGAGCAACCGCGGCCTGTGAGGGCTTTCTACTTTTAAGATGTCAGGACGTATAGCCTGGGAGGTAAATGGTAGTATATATATACATATATATATATATATGTATATATATATACACACACACACTGTATATATATACATATATACGGTATATTATACTATATATACATATATACTGAATATTATACTCTATATATACATATCTACTGTATATTATATGTATATATATATATATACACATACACACATACACACATACACACATGAGACAGAGAGAAGAGATAGACAATTTCATGTGAAAATATAAACTGTTAACATAATATTTTGCTTCTCTGAGGAATATTTAGCATTGTTCTCAATCTTCTCTGCAGAATTTAAGCATTTTTCTCAGAACTCACCAGATAGAATGAGGGAGGGGCCACATGATACGAGCCAGAGATGAAGGGAGAACAATAGAGAGGGTGCTTTGGGAAAAATAGTACAGTAAGGCTAGGGAATACTTCTCTCCAACAAAAAGACCAAGGTCACAGCTGTATCTCTTCAGAAGCCAAACTTTCTTTTAAAATGTCAATTTCCATCTATTTCTTGCTTCACAGACATTCCATTCATTGCTGGATTTCAAATAAAGCCTTTCCATGTGCAACCTTTCTATAGAAAAAGAGAAATATGGGGGACAGTACAGTCTAAGAAGTGATTAAGAATATCTAGTGGACTTTCCCAGACTGTAAATCTTTACATATATCTGAGCCTAATGAGGTGATTTATTGTGCTATAATGCACAGTGAACTATACAGATGCTTCTTTTTGATCATGCTGCAGAATGGAACTAAATACTAAATACCAAATAGCACTCCCATGATTCTTATACATGTCATTCATATGGCATATTTATGCTTTTTTATATAGCAATTCTTATTCTTAGCTCTTAGGCAATTACGGAATCTTTTTGTCATTTTAATAATCATGCTCCATTTGAGTTATGCAAGGTAGAAATTCTAAGTAGAAAATCTTGTTTTTATTGAAAGTTTTTAGTAAACATTTTGGAAAAAGTCTGTTTTTTGATGCTACTTCTGCACACTTTCTCAACATGATATTACTTGGTATTGTCCTTATTAACCATAGTACACCATATTCTGCAAATGTTAGAGAGGGTTAAAAATCAGTCATGTATAAGTAAAGCTAATGAAATAGAAAGGAAACCATATTTAGGAAATGGAAGGCAGAAGCAAATGTATTAACCGTGAGTTAGAAACGGTTTAGTCTTTGGAATGAAGCAGCAAGAGTTTAAAAATCTGGTTTGTGATTCACTAGCTTTGTGACCTTGGAGAATTACTTCAGATTTCTGAGTATCAGTTTAGTAGGTGATATCAATTGCAACTTCGCAGAAATATCACAAGTATTAAATAAAGGACTTAGTATCTGGGAGAGCATAGAAAATTACTAATAGTTACATTTTTGTTAATATTACCGTTATTATTATCATACGTATAGTATTTTCTTTCACTGACAATGCATTTAGGACATAAGGAGAACTATAGAACAGTGCTTCTCCAACTTAAATGCAGAGCATGAATCACCTGGAGTTTTGTCAAAATGCGAATTCTGACTCAGTAGCCCTGCAAACTAAGGAAATCTTGATAATGCTGGTGCTGCTAGTTCACCAACAGACCACACGTTTTGCAACAGCTATATAGAATGTCCTGTTTCTTTTTTTAATCACAAAACATGGCAAGCTCTAAAATAAAGCAGAATAACAGATTTAAATGTTAATACTCATGTCCTCAATTTATAATTTCTCCCTCCCTAACAATGGTATAATTCTGATTAAAAATTAGCAAAGAAAAAAATGGAAATTAATCTTCCTATGTTTATTCTTTTAACAAATTCTGTGTGATTACTACTGGGTTACTTGCTGTAGGAAATAGAAAAATTGCTTTGACATAGATCCTCAAGAATCTGTCCCACTACAAGCTTCTTTTTGTAGGAAGCTAAAAGATTTATATAAATAACCGTAATTAAGGAGACAAATGAAGAAGTGCAATGAAAGACGTAGGGAAAGTGCTAGAGGAGTTCGGGGTGGAGGAAAATTATCCTATAATAATATCTATGCGTAACATTATGCTATCTTCCCTAACCAGCGCTTGACCAGATTGTCACAGTGAACTTTGGTCCTTTCTTATATCTTAGTTTTGGTTCCCACATCCTTCTGTTTGGGGAAGTTCTTGTTTTCCTCATGTAATGACAACAACACTTAAACAATGTATACTAGATAAAAGGAACTATATTGCTTTATTTACATAGTTAATTTAATTTGTACAATGAACTATGAAGTAATCAGCATTATTTCCTTCATTTTACATATGAGAAAATGGAGAATCAGCGACATTGAATCATCTCAAGTTTCTAAAATATCCACTCTCACCAGGCTGTTTACCCTGTTTTTGTCTGTATGCTGCTATAACAAAATGCCACAGATTGAGTAATTCATAAAAAACAGAAATGTATTTCTCACAGTTCTGGGGCTGAGAAGTCCGAAATCAAGGCAGTGGAGATTTGGCAGTTGGTCCCGAGGTGGCACCTTCTTGCTTCGTCTTCACGTGACAAAAGTGGGCAAAAACGGACAATGTGACGACATGGCAGAAGAGACTGAGGAGCCCGGCATTCCTCTAAAGCATCTTTTACGAGGACGTTTATCTCATTCATGAGGGTGGATCCTTCTTCATTTAATCACTTAACCAAAAGCCCCATCTCTTGATGTCATTGTCCTGGGATTTTAGTTTCAACATACAAACTTTGGATGGGCACATAGGTTCAAATCATAGCACCCTCCAAATTATAATGCCTCTCTCATGCCTGTTCTCCTTGAAGTACCCTCTGGTTTTGCTCTCTTCATTCTTGCCATCACAGTTAACCCTTCAGTTCCATTTCTTTAAGTAATCTCTAAATTTGTAAGATGGTTCCATCTTTTTTTTTTGTATATGGCAGTCTCTCAAACATATTTGTCATATGAACTAAGCAGGTAAATATGTAAATGCCAGCTAAATTTTAGTGAATGATATAATGGCCTAAAGTTGTATCTACCCTTCAGCCAAATATATTTACTTTTAGTAGCAATCTCCTGTCATATACAAAGTCACGACTCTAGGGGTAAACATTTTAGCCTGTGGGTAAGATGTAAAGCAGTGGTATGTTATAGTGACAACTCACTGTCATAGCACTGGGACATGCTTCTCTATCTGCTACAAATTGAATCAACAAAATATATATGATTTTGTCAGATTTAAATGTATGCTCCTGTTAGTAAAATAAAAGTATGGGAAAACTTTACGGAGTAGATTTAATAGAAATGTTTTCCTGAGTTATCTGCCTTCTTTATTTTTATGTTATGCTTTAAGTCTATGGTCAATGTATAGAGCTATGATTGATGTGCTTTTCCAATTCTGTTCAGATCAGACAGGTTAATTTTCTTCTTTTAAATCTTCTTGAATTTTGTCTAACACTTTTTGTTCCAATTTCTTACTAGATTATACTCCCTTCCCTAACTGCTTCATGATTACTTATACACAAACAATATTATGATATTGACACATTGAATTCATTTTAGGTGATGATTTTGGTCATAAACATGAGCAGGTTGTGAAGTGTTTCAGCCATCCCAGGGCATGGCTGTGAGTCCCTTGTCTAATGTTTCAAAAAAATCTTGAATTTGTGATGCTGTGATGGTCCCTCAGATATTCTTACACACATCTTTGCCCCTTGTTCCCTCTAACTTTCCTCTTCTGATAAAAAAGCAAACACTGCCAAACTCAAATGGAATTACATTTGGATGCAAGTGTCACTATGCAATGGTTGCCAATAAAAGTACACAAGGAATTTCATTATGGTGAATTAAAGGCAAACAGACTTCAGAGAAATGAGCACGAACATGAAAATGGCGCATGGTACGCGGATCTCACTGGAAAGTCATTCGGTACACAATGTTTTCACTAGAAAAATCCATTAGCTTTAGCTAGAAATTGAAATTACTTTGTAGGAAATCAGAATAAAATATGTGAAAACATTATATTCTGTGCAAGATTAATACCACGCCTGGTGTTGAAAGGTTTGTGGTCTTGCTTCGACGATGCTAAAAGGTCAGAAACCACAAAGATGCATATGTGTTGTCGTTTGCACAGTTACTAATTTTTCTCATTATTTCCATAATGCGATGTGCTGTTTCAACAGAGAAACCCTCTGGAGAGTGGCTTGCACTGTTTTCAGGCAGCTCTTTTGCTTTCATGTTTTGGCCTTGGCCAGGGAATTCAGACAGACTTTTCAGTTATTTTCGACAAGAATGTATTCATTGATTGTTTTAAATAATAATAAATAGATTTTAAAATTACTGTACATTACTGCACTTTAAACGCCATGAGGTCAAGGACTCTAAAGTCTGGACATCATTGTATACCCTACATCTTGCACAAGGTTTAGAAAAAATGGCATGGACACCTATTTTTTGAATCAATAAATGAATACATAAAAGAATTCCAAACTCTAGTCCAAGGTTTTAGATTAATAATGTATTAAAATGCGTAAAATTTATAGACAAAACTCTTCTTATTTAGAAGTTTATTCTTTAGTTGGAGAGATAAAATATATGCACATAAAAGCTTAAGGAAAAATAATAAGGGTTTTGAAGTACTTACTATGTGAAAAATTTAGCATAAATCTTACATCCATTTATTTAACACATTTTATACGTTGCATTATTTATATATAGTGCTGATTGGTAGAATTCATATGTGAACGGAACTAGAAAAATTTTGAGGATAAGCACTAGAAACACAGAATAAATAGAGTGTTAACATGCAAAACACAGAAATACTTCAATTGACTAGGTGAAAGAAAAGATTTCTGGTTCCATGTACACTGATTATTGAGGGATGAGTATGACATTATTATGCCAGAATCAATAAATATTTTAAATAGGGAGAAAACTATAATTATATATCTTTGTGTTCAACAGGAGTAGCAGTACTGATAAAGTAGAAGTTTGTTATACCTTTTTTATAGTCTTTTAAAGTTGTTTATAAATAAAATCTACTCTTAGTTAATTAATGGTTGATGTTCATTGAAGTGTTTTCAAATTTTTGACCTCTGAATTGCCTTGTACATATGGAGAAATAAAGCTTGCCTAGCATAATTTCTTGAGTGGAGAATGAATGATCTGGATAGATTTGTTGACAATATGTCTGTACTTATTTTATTAATTCTTTAATCTTCATGAAGAAAAATATAAAAGTCATATTCTAGTATTTTATACCATGGAAAAAATGTCTTATCCTTTTCCTAAGGAAAAATACATCATGACACAAAAGTAAAGTTAATTAAATTACTTTATTAATTAACTGTCTATTATTTCTATGGGTTGAAGTAAATTTGATACTCAATGCTATTTAATCTAATTCTAAAAGCTTGAATGAGTAATGATTTTTTCATGTAAGGTTAGTTGAAATAAATTATCACTGATTTTCAGATTTAATATTAATTAGCTATTGCATATTCTTAATGGGAAATAAGTGTTTAAAAAGCCCTTTTTGGTTGCGAAAAGACCACGCCCATTGTAGACTTCTTAGAATACATCACATCTGGCCTCCTTTTTAGAGTGGGGAATTCAACTCATAAGTGGCTGGACATTGATTCTGAACATTTTGAACATTATTTGCCTGTCTTCACTCATACTGGTTGCTGTTCTTTTATAAGTAATCACCATGTTTAGCATGCACTTGAACTATTGTTACTTAGGGTGCTTGACTATTTACAAGTCTCACTAGGATTCTAGGTATTCATTAGTCTCGTGGTGTGTATTTGCTGATGGTCCTATTATCTTTGTTGGTTCAGTTACACAGTACCATCCAAGATGCTGCAACACATTATACACAGGCTATGGGTTGTGGGAGCTACAGATTTCAGTTATTATTTAGGCTCAGAAACTTAGAATCTCTGCAAGGTTGGACATGATCCTTAGTCTTGTTTTAAGACCGTCTTGTTTTAAAAGTTAAACCCAAATTCTTAAAATATAGAATAGGGGTGCTAGTAGTGCTCACAGAATTGTAGTAAAGATCAGCTGGGAAAGAAGAGCCCATTAAACAGAGCCTGGTATTTAATAAGTATCAGCTGCCTTCAATTAGGAATCTGTGTTGTCATGATTAGAAGATTGCTGGTTTATTTTACAGATCTGTAAGTATAGCCAAAATATGTCAAAATAACCACCAGAAAGAATCATATACCGTCCCTTGAACATTTCATCCCTAGAATCTAGCCAGATTAGCATCTCTATACTGGCAATACTGTTAACACAGATTGTGCTCAAACCCCTCATTGACTTTTCAGCACCTGTAAATTACTGGAGATTTAGGAAGAAGTCTGGGGTTATGGCTTAGTTAAGCTGAGTGGCCAGAAAGTGTGAGATGCTGGATGCCTCCTCCAGTTCATTTCTCCAGCCGCCGCACCAGGTGTATCCATAGCTCCGCTCCCGGGAGCTCGTCTCCGGCGTGGGGTGTGTGCGCACCCCTGGCCGGGCGGAGCCTGGAGCCTGCTCATTAGCAGCGCGGGCAGCTCGTGCGCCCGCAGGAGGGAGGCGGAAGCACAGCCCTGAGCCGCCAGCAGGAGGAGGGAGCGCGGCGGCTGCAGGCAGGGGAGGGAGAGGAAAGAACGGAGGGACGGTTCCCGGACAGAGCGGGAGGAATCGGGGAGCGGCCAGTCCAGGGGGAGCTGCTCCGCTGCGCTGCGCTCGTTATTCACAGGACGCGGCGGCGCTTCCCGGGGCCGCTTCCCGGTCCCCTGGGTGGAGGCTGCCATCTAAACCTGACTCCAGGTGAGTTCCCCAAAGAGGCGAAGCGAGGGGTCTCGAACCAGAGACTTGGAACTGGCGAGGCTGCTCGGCTCCCCAAGCGCTGCTGCCTTGACATTTCCCGATTCACGGGAGGTTTTGGGGGCGGCTGCACAGGCTGGAGGGGCGGATGGGCGGTTGCGATCCTCAGCCGGCGTGGGGGCGTTCGGGAGGAATTAGCTTCAGTGAACGGGGTTTTAGGAGATGTCCGCAAGGCACGCGCTATGTACGCGTTTCTAGACGAGCTTTTGAGACAGAAATTTGGCTTCCCGGATGCCCGTTTTGGCCTTCTGTCCTTCCTTTTGCTTGCCTCATGCCCAATTTTCCAAGCCGAGGAAAGGACTGGAAGGGCGTGGAAGTAGGAGGTCTGGGCACAGCATTCGGCAGGGCAGCCCTGGTCTCCAAGTTTGGGGGTGGGGGGTGGGACTCTTTTCCTTTCAGCCTAATTTACCAGGGGAAAACCCGCAGAGCACCTTGAGGTGCCTTTGCTCCGCACCCTCCATAAGCTTATTAGAGGGAACTTGAGGCTCGCTAGACAACCTGTGACAGGTGACGGCAATTTAGCTTAAAAGCCATGTTGGTTCACTTCGTCTCCTCTTTATCCTTTGTTGCAAAATTGATACCTTTTTGGATTTCTTTAACAGCACAAAGTTTAAGTGGCCGGCTGACAGGAAATATTTCTTTTGAAAATGCTATGAGAAAAGTGATGAGTTAACGTTGAGAGAAAGGCAACTTTATTTTCTCGGAAGAACTTTGGGGAAAGAGATTGATAGGGAAATTCTGGGCATGAAATTATGGACATTTCCCACAGAACTTCCTTCATTTATTTATTTTTTTACATTTCCTTCATTTTTTTTTTAATCGTGTGTGTGTGTATCAGAGAGACAAAATTCGTTGGAGGTATTAGGACTTTATTTGGTTTAGAAGTTTCTTTCTTACTAATAGCACTAATTTGTGATCTTCATGATTATAAGAATTTACTAAGTGTTTTGCTTTTAGGTGTTTTGGGTCTGTTTTTTAAAAAAATTCAATACTTACTTTGTGGGCCTTGCTGAATACCTCTCAATAAAATCGGTGGGCATACAGTTAGTGACATGACCCCTGTGGATTTAATAGCAGGTAAGTATACAAATGATAAGTTTAGGAAATAAATGTCAGAATCAACATTTAGGTGTGAAATTGAAATATCTTTCAAATATTTACCAAACTCTCTTATAGGATCCAATGTCATTTTATGGTCAAGAGAGCTTAAAGGTTTCTCAGATTGAGATATATGTATCTACTTTGTTAATCCAAATGTAATGTTTTATTTTGTTCTTTAATGACTGTTTGAATTCAACAAATAAAACTTGCATATTTAATGTAAGGTTCTTTCACATATATTACTTCTCCAATTTTTAATATAAATTTAAGGAGAAAAGCAATATTCCATTTTGTAGATGAAGAGACTGTGTCACAGAAGTATTACTTTACCTAGATTTCTGTAATTATTATGTTATAAACTTAGAAATTACATATTATTCTGGAACATATAAAATATATGAATGTTATAAACCATAAGAATTCAGACCTATGCTATTTAACTTCAAGTTTAGTTCTTTACCCAAACAATTGCATGACTACATTGAGACTACTGAAGTAATTATATATGAACACGCTATACGAAAAAATACTTAAAACATTTCTTATTTTTGTCGTTTCTCTTTGATATAAAATATACTATAATTTAATGGAGTTATATTCCATATTTAGATGCTCCTAACTTCCAAATAACACCTAAACTCCTAAAAACTGACCTGTGTCCTTCTTAATAGAAGTGGCTTGACCGGGAGACCCAATTTTTACTAAGAATATTCTTGGGATAATTTATGTCTTATAATCAAGATAAAGACAGGCCACCTTTAGTTGTATTTTTAAACCACTTAGTGTGAAGTTGCAACGCAGACATAACTTGCTTTCAGGCTACACTGCCAGCTTTGCAGTGAATAGTCTTTAAGATTCCGTGGAAACATTGGCAGATATAGCTAATGTCTATCTGATGTAGGATTTATGAGAAAAGGAGAGGTAGAAACTGAATGCTCTTATATTTCATATGTGACCACATTCATAAAACTTTATTGATAAGTACTTTGTTGTCTGACACGGGCTGATACAAATAGGCTTCTTCAAGAGTTGAGGAAGAAAACTAAATCCCTATAATACAGCCTTTTTCCTCCTTTTCTTTCTTAAGCGGTAATAGTTGATCCTAGCTTTTGTGTGTCTATGCATGCTCAATACAGTTAGGGGTATAAGGAGAAGTTAAGCAAGAATATTGAATGCTAGCTAGGAAAGTTTTTGGAGTCTCAAATACTTTGGAACGATTTTTCACATTATATACATAAAATTCCTAGTTACATTTGGGAACTAAGTATATTATACACAACTTTGCATCTGATTACAGGATTCCCTGTACATTTATAGCTCAGGTATTCTGGAAAGAGTCAAGATAATTAGTTTTATGGCTCTTGCCCGTGTGACCTGTTTCTTTCTGGTCCTGATATTAAAAGGATGACTTAAATTTTCTGGAATGTCAAAATTTTCTCTTCCCTTGGATCCTACAAAATACTTCAAGCAGTGTATGTGTGATACTCGCTGTCATTCCAACATTTCCAATCCTCCTGAGAATGCTAAACAATGCCCTAGATTTCTTCCTTTGTAATTCTTTCAGATAGAGGGTTAGCTGAGTTAGGAAGAAAGGAGAGAGGGAGAGAAGAAGAGAGATGACATTTTATCCCTCAGGAAAGAACAAGACCAATTGTATTCCTAATTTAGAAATATTATTCTACAAACATTCCTGAACAAGAGGGCTTTGCATATACATTAAAGCAGAATACCTAGTCAACTTCTAGTTATGCCATGTAGTGAAATGGAAGTAAGATGAGCAGGCCGAGATCATTTTTGTTGGAGAACTGAGACCACATGAAATAGGTAACAGAGTTACCCCAACTGGGGGGCAAGAGGACTTGAAAGTTTCCTCCATAAATTTGCACTTAGTACAGGGCTGCTCCAGTGATCAGAGTCATGAATGCCCTAGAGTGTCTGTATAACCCTGTACACAGGCTGAGACAGCTCTAACGGCCCAGAAAAGCCTCTGGACAGAATCACTGCACCCTTGGACATTGTCCGACCGCATGTATGAGAATAGTGAGTGCTGAGGAGTTGTGGGTAGCTCGGTACAACTCTTGCTAAAGGAGTGTCATCAACATTCATTGCTGAAAGTGAATTTTTTCATTCACATATGTGATGCCTATTAGGTCATGATTTCTTGGATACCAATTTGTACAAGATATGAATTAATTTTTGAACATCCTTTCTTAAAAGTACCATGTTCATATAGTTGCTCATTTTAATATGAGTAGTTCAGATGGGACATAATAGAGTAAGGAAATGATTGAACATCCTAAGATCTAGTGTATATACCTTTGTTCATGATGAGATTCATCCCCTGTCCCCCTTTGTAGTGACACTGATGGCATAAGGAGTATTAGATGAAATTTAATGCAGAAAACAATGGGATATATGAATGGTAGATATGGTTGACAACCACCATTTTCACTGAAGTTGTTTCAAAGCAAAGAAATTTGGGATAAATTCATTTTATTTGCTCCTGAAGGGTAATTAGGAATAAGTAGGAATTGTGAAGAGGCTGTAGTGTTGACATTAAGAGAAGTTTTTGATTCTTAAAATAGGATATATTACACAAGAGTGAACAAACAGAAGATACTGAACAAATATTCTGTCATAAGTAAGTGATGGATTATTCGGACTTGTTGAACTATGTTTTTAAATGTATTATTTAAATATTTAAATATTATTAAAACCTTAAATAATATTTAAATATTATAAAAGTTGTAGAAAATTATGTTTTCAATACAAATATACACTTATAAGCTATATTGTAGATATGGGAGTAAACAATGCAATTTTTTTTAACTGAGTGAAAAATTTAGTTTTTTAAAATTCCAAATGGAGCTAACAGCTTAGTGTGATACATATTTTGAATTTCAAAATTTGTAACCAAATAGGACAAATGTGTTGAACTGTACTTTTCTTGAAGAACCGTGATAAGAATGAGCGGTGAAAAAATTACAGCATACTTACCAGGGATCAAATACTTGCTTAGGGTTAATAAGAAAAATCTCAGCAAACGCTAGAAATGAGGTACACGATCTATCAGAGACCCATGATTAAAGTGGTATCTTGTTAGGTATATGAGCTTCAAAAGAAACGGCATAGCTTCACTTTACCCCAGTTGCTTCTTTTGTAAAACGGGGAGACTAAGAGTGTGGTAACTCAAAATCCTTTGTTAATGATTTTCTTCTTAGAACAGTGCCAGGTCCAATTAGGATTAGATTGCTATTTTTATTATTGATATTTGCCCTAGTTCTGCCTTTTATTGACTGTGTGAAATTGGTGAAGATCCCTTTCTGAAGCTTTGTTTCTTACCTACAAGCTGGGAATAGAATACTTGCTATGAAGAGTGGTTGTTAGTACATTAGAAAGGCTGGATATTTGTTGATATAAGGGGCTCAGCGCATGGTAGAAATTTGATAGCATTTTTTTCTTGCCCTCCCATGTATTACTGTGGAGACATCCCACATATTATGTCCAAGTTTTTATTTTCCCCTCAAATGCAATGTCAAGCACAAAACATTCCCATCTCCCAATTCTCTTCTGATGTTCTACAACCATTAAAGTATAGAAAACTAGAATGAGTGTTTTTATAACTTTTGCTGTACTTAAGCATGTGGAGAGAAGAGCGCTAGATCACAGGACACACTTTGATAGGAAAAGGGAAATATTTACACTGCAAACAACTTTCTCCTCATGCTTAACAGTTTTATGCTGTCATTCTGTCAGCACCAAGTGAGATTTTTCTATTTAAATAGTTTTCTATTTGTGGTATGATAATTCATGTATGGACTTCATGTAACTAACATAAATATAATGGATGGTTGAGAAGTGGTTTATTTTTACCAAGAGGAAAAAATGTGTACACGATTTTTTAAAATATTGCTTTGAAAATATTTAAAATTAATTTTGATTCAGTTGGTGGAAGATAGCGTCACAAATTCACTGCTAGTGGTATTCTTGAGAAGTAATGTTTGAATTTTCTAGGTATTGTCCCCAGACTGGCTTAAAAGAATTTAATTTTAGATGTAAATTTTCTGCTTAACATGGAAGATTTTCCCTGAAAATATTAGCTTCATCAGATACATAGTTGCTTAGAGGTAGCTGCATGGAATTATGGGAAGAGTGAAATAGAAAAAAATTTTCATGTCTAAGTTATACATACTGGTGTAATCATATTGATTGGATGATAATGATAATTACAGCAATAATGTGATTGAAAGGGTAAGCAAGTAACATATACTACAGTTACTAATATAATCCTGTGATTGAGTTTACCACTTCGTTTCTCTTTCCTGGAAACCCTTAAGTTTGTCACTATTGCACTTTATTTCCTTTGCTTATTGTAGTGGTGTATTAGTTGTATTACTGCTGCTATAACAAATTACGACACATTTACATAACTTAACACATATTTATTGTCTTGCAGTTTCAAAGGTCAGAAGTCCAAAATCACTTTAATATGGCTAAGTCAATGTGTCTGCAGTGTGGGTTCCTTCTGGAGGTGCTGAGGGGAGAATCCATTCTCTTGCATTTTCTGCTTCTGGTGGCACCTGTCTTCATTGTCTTTTCCCCATTCCTCCATTTTCAAGGTGCGTTGCTTTTATTTCTGTTTCTGTCTCCGCGCTGTCTCCTCCTTTAACTTTGAGTCCTTCTCTCCACTTCATCTAAGGACTCCTGTGATTACTTTGGACTCATGGATGATCTGGGATAATCACCTTGTCTCCAGATCCTTAAATGAATCGTATCTACAAGTCCTTTGGCTGTGTAAGGCAGCACATTCCCAGGGCCGGGAGATTAGGTGAAGAACATCTTTTGGGACTATTATGCAGCCTATCACAAGTGGTAATATCACTTTTATGCCTTGAGACCCTGAAATTAATGTACTTGCTTACGCATGGAAAAACAATGTATCTGTGGGGGTAACAGTTTATTTTTGAACCATTAGAAGGTATTGATGGGGAAGTTTTCATCTGACAACAGATACTGATAAATTAAATACCCTTAGATTTGTCAAAACTAGCTTTAGTAAAATATAAGTAAAAGTATTTGCACTGCTAGGGTCAAAAATATTAATTAAACCCATTATTTATCAAGGCCAAGTCCTGGATTAGTTAGGTTTAAATTAACCTAGAACATTATCTTCCATAGTGCTTAATTGTGAAGCTTAGTTCTTGTTGACAAAAGCTCATCCATATAAGAAAGCATCGAAAGGTTGGTGTTTTTTAACCTTTGCAGAATATAACTTTTCAAAGGGATGTTAGACAGTAGTTCCATCACAATTGATGCAGTTCACAGACATTCTTTGTGAATATTTTATCTCATGAGTTATATCTATGACACTAATCATAGACTTCTAGAAGAAATTTAGCAATGGTCATGTCAGCCTTTCAAATCTTTCTGTAACCTAGAAGAGGATCATTGCATAAGATAGATTCATTTTCCCCTTTATTCCATTGTTGCCAGAGAGAACTTGAAATGCCCTGTTCAAATTAATTTAATGCAAATGAATTCTTGCTGCCTCACAAGTAGTTTGTCCTTCATTTTTCTTAAAATTAGATTGAAAATGGATGTGACCTGCTTTACTGGTTGTTGTGCAGGAAGCGTTGTCCTTCCTGAAAGCTCCCTCAGTTGTCAAAATGAAGCCATTAAGAGTAAAGTAAATTATATTATCTGATCATAGTATCACAATTGACCTTAAAACAATAAATTTTATAATCAGTGCAAATTGCTGAATAGTGTTTGCAGTTGTAGAAATTTCAAAGGAAACCCTGGTTGAGATACAAAGCTGCTATAATCATTTTTAAAATCTTTGTTTTTCTTTTACTTTGGAACAGTAGTGCAGTAAGTACTTTTGCCTTATTGTTCTCTCTGCCTTCCAGAAACCCTCATTCAAATATTCTAAGTTTTTAAGTCTTTTTCATTTCTTTTAATATTGTAACATTTAACAATGTCAAAGAAAGTATAATTTTTCTGGAAATCAAGCTAAAAATAAAGAGAAGCCGATGTAAATGAACATCAAATTAACAAGATTGATTAGGAAAAGTAATTTTTGAAAAGGGCCCAAAATCCCTTTGCACATAAATGCAAAAGAATTTAGTGAAAGAAGGTGAAACTGGAGTAAAGAACTCTACGGATGCGTAAGTAACTCTTAATAAGAATGAGTAACGTACATGCATATCTTTAGCTCCCAGTTTCAGAGATACAGTAGTTGTACAACAAATGGTCCTTTCCTGCTCTTAAGGAAGCCTCTCCTCCTCCAGCCATGCCATTCCTCAGAGCAAGCTCTTCCACTGAGTTTTCAGCAACCATAAGTAAGAAGGATGGTACGATAGGCTGCGTGTACATATGGCCCTCATTAGCAGGCCAACTGTTCCTTTTGCCCACCCACATCACTGGGGACATATGGCGTTACTTTGACTGTTGAAACAAGTGTGTGTGGACATATCTTGGTATGAGTAAAAGACTGTTGATTGTCTTTCTCTTGTCGCTCGTGCAACCGTCTCCTTGTGGAGATCGTATTATCCATAACACTAGATTTGAGGATGATAAATGACGTTGTTATTATTAACTGAATTTGCCTCTCTAGTTTGATCACAAAACCAGCGAATGTTTGCTTATGGAACATGTAAAGCTTATAGAAGACGGAAAGCTTACAGAAAGAAATGATGGCTTTTCTAAGCATAAGAGTCAGGTCTTTTTCAATCAAAAACTAACTCATTCAAAAATTCAAGAGTTCTGTAAAACCAGAACAGCAGAGGTTTCAGAAATGCTATTGAGATCATTTATTATAAAATAGCCATTAATGAAATGTAATAGTGAGTCTGTTGTTGTGACTATGTGGAGAAATGAATGAGAAAATATAAGATAGGCTGGAATGAAGAGAGTCATCGGATCCCAGCATAATTCATTTTGTATAGTTCACAGTATTGTAACTTTAAAAAATTATGAATTTTTTCAGTACTGTGAATTCTGAATTTGCAATATGAGGCTTTTCAATCCTTGCAACAAGTGTGTATTTTTCAGTGGTTCTAGAATTATCGGGGCTTTCGAGCTGCTTCTGATAAGAAGGCAAGGCTAGAGGACTCGTGTTGAGGTGGCATTTGCACAGGACTTTAGATAACATACATCGATGATGTAGAGAGAAGAGCGGGTGATGTTGCTGTGGATTATAGGGGAAAGGCACCTTTTGCTCCCTCTGCTGACCTCTTTGTGTATTCAGCTGTGTAGCATATTTCTTGTATAATTACATAGTAATTTCACACACTACATTAAGAAAATCTGAACAATTTTTACTAAACTCATGTTTTCTAAATATTAAGTAAATAAAACCAATATTTGGCTAGGTAACATTTATAAAAACAGGATTTCTAGATAGATGATGATAAATTTTCATCTATATCTATAGAGCTGATAAATTTTCAAAACCCTTTGAATATCACTTGTACTACAAAGTCTCGTTTCAGTTTCAGTGCCATGGCACATTGATTAATCACCACTAAAGCGGTACATGAAATATTTGGCAATATAGGTATTTGGTAATGGTGATTGATGCACAGAATACGGCACCATTATTATGCACTGGCCTTGAGAACTTTAGTTTTCATCTTCGATCACCTGATAGAGAACAAACTAACAGCTTTTTTCTTTCACCTTGCTGGAGAATAAACTAACAACTTCAAATTATCTGATCCATCCAAAAACTTATTTCCGTGAAACTCACTGATTTATTTATTATTTCGTGGGGATCACTATTATTTGCTGTAGTAAAATATCAAATGATCGATGTTTTATACCAACATGGCAGCTCACATGGTAGGCAACAGAATGAAAACAAACAGGTTTACTACCAAGAATTATACTATATTGCTTTTATTGACAGAAAAAGCATACAGATAATTTTATTCAGAGATTTTATGTGAATTATTTTGATAAGTGTACACATATATTTATAACTGACCTTTCTTTGTCAAGTGTGTGCCCACACACGTATTCATACTAAATCAATCTTAGAGATCTTATCCAAAGATTGAATTTCTTAAAGTGACTGTTCCAAATATGTATAATTTATGGCAAAAAAGTCACAAAATGGCAATACAAGGAGGCATAAAACTGAAGATAAAGGGGGAGATGATGGTTAAAAACACCTGTAAATGAATAATTGATTTTGATTTAAATTCTTTTTAGTTCTTAGCTGATGAAATGAATATAAATGAAATTATTATGCAAAACACCTCTATTTGTTGTATATGCATGTACATATATGTGTTACAAATACAAAACTGATAGGATATTATTTAACATATATTCACACTCATAATGTGCATATATGTACAAAATGAAAATGAGTGCTTGTTTTATATGTATGTATACACACACATACACATATTGCATACTTTCATTTTTTAAAATTTTACTTTAAGTTCTGGGATACATGTGCTGAACATGCAGGTTTGTTACATAGGTATACTTGTGCCATGGTAATTTGCTGCACCCATCAACCCGTCATCTAGGTTTTAAGCTCCACATGCATTAGCTATTTGTCCTAATGCTCTCCCTCCCCTTTCCCCACACCCACCTACAGACCCCAGTGTGTGATGTTCCTCTCCCTGTGTCAACATGTTCTCATTGTTCAGCACCCACTTATGAGTGAGAACATGCAGTGTTTGGTTTTCTGTTCCTGTGTTAGTTTGCTGAGGATGATGGTTTCCAGCTTCATCCATATCCCCGCAAAGGACGTGAACTCATCCTTTTTTATGGCTGTGTAGTATTCCATGGTGAATATGTGCCACATTTTCTTCATCCAGTCTATCATTGATGGGCATTATGTTGGTTCCAAGTCTTTGCTATTGTAAATAGTCCCATGATAAACATATATGTACATGTGTCTTTAGAGTAGAATGATGTATAATCCTTTGGTATATACCCAGTAATGGGATTGCTGGGTCAAATGGTATTTCTGGTTTTATATCCTTGAGGAATCACCACATTGTATTCCACAATGGTTGAACTATTTTACAAGCCCACCAACAGTGTAAAAGTGTTCCTATTTCTCTGCATCTTCTCCAGCATCTGCTGTTTCCAGAATTTTTAATGATCACCATTCTAACTGGTGTGAGATGGTATGTCATTGTGGTTTTGATTTGCATTTCTCTAATGAACAGTGATAATGAGCTTTTTTCATATGTTTATTGGCCATATACATATCTTCTTTTGAGGAGTGTCTGTTCATATCCTTTGCCCACTTTTTGATGGGGTTGTTTGTTTTTTTTTTCTTGTAAATTTGTTTAAGTTCCTTCTAGATTCTGGATATTAGACCTTTGTCAGATGGATAGATTGCAAAAATTTTCTCATATTTTGTAGGTTGCCTGTTCACTCTTGTGATAGTTTATTTTACTGAGCAGAAGCTCTTTAGTTTGATTAGATTCCATCTGTCAATTTTGGCTGTTGTTTCAAGTGCTGTTGGTGATTTAGTCATGAAGTCTTTGCCCACACCTATGTCCTGAATCATATTGCCTAGGTTTTCTTCTAGGGTTTTTATAGTTTTAGGTTTTACATTTATGTTTTTAATCCACCTTGAGTTAATTCTTTTATAAGGTATAATGAAGGGGTCTAGTTTCTCTTTTCTGCATATGGCTACCCAGTTTTCCCAGCGCCATTAATTACATAGGGAATCCTTTCCCCATTGCTTGCTTTTGTCAGGTTTGTTGAAGATCAGATTGTTGTAGATGTGTGGTGTTATTTCTGAGGCCTCTATTCTGTTTCATTGGTCTATATATCTGTTTTGGTATTAGCACCATGCTGTTTTGGTTACTTTAGCTTTGTAATATAGTTTGAAGTCAGGCAGCGTCATGCCTCCAGCTTTGTTCTTTTTGCTTAGGTTAGCCTTGGCTCCACAGGCTCTTTTTTGCTTCCATATGAAATTTAACATAGTTTTTTTCTAGTTCTGTGAAGAAAGTCAATGGTAGCTTGATGGGAATAGCATTGAATCTATAAATTACTTTGGGCAATATGGCCATTTTCATGATATTGAGTCTTCCTATCCATGAGGATGGAGTGTTTCTCTATATGTTTGTGTCCTGTCATTTCCTTGAGCTCTGGTTTGTAGTTTTCTTTGAAGAGGTCCTTCACATCCCTTGTAGGTTGTATTCCTAGGTATTTTGTTTTCTTTATAGCAATTGTGAATGGGAGTTTACTAATGATTTGGCTCTCTGCTTGTCTGTTATTGGTATATAAGAATGATTGTGATTTTTGCACATTAATTTTATATCCTGAGACTTTGCCAAAGTTGCTTATCAGGTTAAGGAATTTTGGGGCTGAGGTGGTGGCGTTTTGTAAATATACAATCATGTCATCTGCAGACAGAGACAATTTGATTTCCTCTCTTCCTATTTGCATGCTTTTATTTCTTTCTCTTACTCGATTGCCCTGGCCAGAACTTCCAATACTATGTTGATAAGAGTGGGGAGAGAGGGCATCCTACTCTTGGGCCAGTTTTCAAAGGTAATGCTTCCAGCTTTTGGCCATTTAGCATGATATTAGCTATGCATTTGTCATAAATAGCTCTTATTTTTGTGAGATATGTTCCATCAATACCTAGTTTATTGAGAGTTTTTAGTATGAGGGGTGTTGAATTTTATTGAAGGCCTTTTCTGCATCTATTGAGATAATCATGTGGTTTTTGTCATTGGTTCTGTTTATGTGATGGATTATGTTTATTGATTTGCATATGTTGAACCAGCCTTTCATGCCAGGCATGAAGCCAACTTGATCGTGGTGGATAAGTTTTTGATGTGCTGCTGGATTCTCTTGCCAGTATTTTATTCAGGATTTTCGCATCGATGTTCATCAGTGATATTGGCCTGAAATTTTCTTTTTCTATTGGGTCTCCGCCAGGTTTTGGAATCAGAGTGATGCTGGCCTCATAAAATGATTTAGGGAGGAGTCTTTCTTTTTCTATTGTTCAGAATAGTTTCAGAAGGAATGGTACCAGCTCCTCTTTGTACCTCTGGTAGAACTCGGCTGTGAAGACATCTGGTCCTGGGCTTTTTTTGGTTGGTAGGCTAGTAATTACTGAGTCAATTTCAGAACTTGTTATTGGTCTATTCAGGGATTTGACTTCTTCCTGCTTTAGTCTTGGGAGGGTGTATGTGTCCAGGACTTTATCCATTTCTTCTAGATTTTCTAGTTTATTTGTGTAGAGGTGTTTACAGTATTCTCTAATAATAGTTTGTATTTCTGTGGGATCAGTGGTGATATCCCCTTTATCGTTTTTTAATGTGTCTATTTGATCTTTCTCTCTTTTCTTCCTTGTTAGTCTGGCTACCGGTCTATCTATTTTGTTAATCTTTTCAAAAAACCCACTCCTAGATTCATTGATTTTTTTTTGAAGGTTTTTTTGTGTTTCTCTCCCATTCGGTTCTGCTGTGATCTTAGTTATTTCTTGTTTTATACTAGGTTTTTAATGTGTTTTCCATTGCTTCTTTTGATTGTGATGTTAGGGTGTCTATTTTAGATCTTTCCCACTTTCTAATGTGGACATTTAATGCTGTAAATTTCCCTCTAAACACTGTTTTAACTGTATCCCAGAAATTCTGATATGTTGTGTCTTTGTTCTCATTGGTTTCAAAGAACTTATTTATTTCTGCCTTAATTTTGCTATTTACCCAGTAGTCATTCATAAGCAGGTTGTTCAGTTTCCATGTAGTTGTGCAGTTTTGAGTGAGCTTCTTAATTCTGAGTTCTAATTTGATTACACTGTGGTGTGAGAGATTGTTTGTTATGATTTTCATTCTTTTGCATTTGCTGAGGAGTGTTTTACTTCCAATTATGTGGTTGATTTTAGAATAAGTGCTATGTGGTGCTGAGAAGAATGTATATTCTGTTGATTTGGGGTGGAGAGTTCTGTAGGTATCTATTAGGTCCACTTGGACCAGAGCTGAGTTCAAGTCTGAATATCCTTGTTAATTTCCTTTCTTGTTGATCTGTCTAATATTGATAGTGGGTTGTTAAAGTTTCCCACTATTATTGTGTGGGAGTCTAAGTCTCCTTGTAGGTCTCTAGGAACTCGTTTTATGAATCCTGGTGCTCCTGTATTTGGCATATATATATATTTAGGATACTTAGCTCTTCTTGTTGCATTGATCCCTTTACTACTATGTAATGCCCTTCTTTGTCCTTTTTTATCCTTGTTGGTTTAAAGTCTGTTTTATTAGAGACTAGGATTGCAACTCCTGCTTTTTTTTTCTTTCTTTCCATTTGCTTGGTAAATATTCCTCCATCCCTTTATTTTGAGCCTATGTGTGACCTTGCAAGTGAGATGTGTCTCCTGAATACAGCACACCTGTGGGTATTGACTCTTTATCCAATTTGCCAGTGTATGTCTTTTAATTGGGGCATTTAGCTCATTTATATTTACCGTTAATATTGTTATGTGTGAATTTGGTCCTGTCATCATGATGTTAGCTGGTTATTCTGCACATTAGTTGAAGCAGTTTCTTCCTAGTTTCATTGGTTTATATATTTTGGTGTGTTTTTGCAGTGGCTGGTACTGGTTTTTCCTTTCCATGTTTAGTGCTTCCTTTAGGAGCTCTTGGAAGGCAGGTCTGATGGTGACTAAATCTGTCAGCATCTGCTTGTCTGTAAAGGATTTTATTTCTCATTCACTTATGAAGCTTAGTTTGGCTGGTTATGAAATTCCATATGTACATCATGGAAACGAGTGCATGTGATACACACACACACACACGCACACACATTGCATACTTTCATTTTTGTGTCCATTTCTTTTCTGATTTTATCAGCAGCCAACTAAAGAAAATAGAAAAAAAAATTGGTAATTCGATCTTTCATGTTCTGCATCTTCCAGCTTCACAACTTATAGTTTTCTATTTTTATTGTTATTGTGATCAGAATGAAAATGTATACAATAGAATCAGAATCAGGTCAGAATCAACAAAAATACTATAATGTTTGTACATGCTTTCGATGCAGTTTGTCTCTGCAAAGGGTGTGTGTGTTTCTATGCACATGTGCATGTACACAAGTGTGTAAATAAGTGTTTTATTCATGATGGAGAAAGGCTGGTCAAAATGATTCTGAATGAGATAGCACCACTACAGCAGATAATTAGGTCTCTATCAATAAAACAAGTCATTAAACATGTTTCTAAGCATCTACTCAGTATCTGGCACAATGTTAAGTAGTGTAAATATAATCATTAGCAAAATTCAGCTTCTACCCTCAATGGTATATGTGTAGAACAAATTGGTAAAGCTGGAGTACATTTCAGGACCAAAAACAGTTTCTGTGTAGTTCCCACTTCATCAAGACCATGTTGTATACCTCTCATACACTTAAGCCATAGGGAAGCAATTATTCCATCCATCCTTTTACAGGGTAGTGGTGGGGAAGAAGAGCTGACTGTCATGCTTGAATTCACATAATTTCATAATTAAATAATTTCATGTTACATAATCTCGATAAACCTAAAATCCAATATATGATAAAGATAGTGTTTCAAATCAGTGGATAAGTGATAAACAGTTCATAAAATGGTGTTCAGATAATTGGCTATATGTATTTTATAGTTGCACAAAGGTATAATATGTCATTAATAAATATTAATTCCATAGTGGATGTCAAATACACTTTTCCAAAATATAAAGAAAAAATACCATAGACAAATATCACTTGCAACATTACGGTTAAAATTAAATATCCAAACATAGCCCTAACCAATAACAGAAAATTTAAAAAAAAAATTTATGGATTGGAATTTGTTAAAATATAAAACTTTTCTTTTTCAGAGGATACAATGAATATGTGTAAAAAGCAAATATCAAATCAGCAACAAGTGCTTGCAGTTCACTTGACATATTTAAAATATGAGTAGTTCCAACAAATCATAAATAAATGATTAGTAGTCCAATAAAAAAAAGACAAAGTACATTGACAGGAAACTGTATGAAACTCATGAACACTAAATGTCTTAGATTCTCTATTGTTAAACAAAATGCAAAAACAATAGAGAACATTATGAATATGGAGTTAATATTTAACAAAATTATTTTATCCATGTTATAAGTAAATATTTACATCCAAAAACCCTTGTTTTCTCTGAAAGTTGTCACTTATGAGTCTATTTTGAAAATGTTTAAAGAATAGTAATTAATTAACTTTAATAAATAGGTACTCCTATTGAGGGAAAACAGACATTTCCATAATTTTTCTTCTGTTTCTAATCTAGTAGATGGTAGGAAAATAATGACAATTGCATATTCATACCTGGAGAATATGCATTCCATTTCTTTTAAACTTTTGCATTCTCAAAACTATATTGATACCTCAAAGCATACCCTTTGCTGTTGAAAACAGCCTTTCAAGTATAAAGACACACACATCACTTTCCTTAAATCTTATAGAAGGCAAGGGCCTAGATTCCTATCAGAAAATGTATTTCAAGAATGCTTTTTTAGTAGTTCCTGTGGCCTTATCTTATAGAGGAAGGTTTTTTTTTAAACATACACACAGTATTTGATGCACATTTTTATTGGAAAGAGCTTTTATTTCCTTAAATGTTTTGTTGTCTAAGTGTGAAAAGTATCCTGCAGTGGAATTTAGTGGCACAGATGCTTATTGTGATAGATGAGATGAACTTGCTTCCCTAAGCATGCATGGTCATGAAATGCATCTGGCTTCTGTACGTAAAAGTCAGTTATGTTCCCAAATGTGTCTCTGCATTTACACAGACGTTTAGGGGCAGACACCCTACTGTTCCCTCAAAAGGCGGCTCTGCTTAATTATGAAGTTCAAGTTAGACCAGAAGTTGGAAAATACTAAATTCCACATTGCAGACAGAGCCTGAGCAGGTGATGTCACCACTGCATTCTAAGGTGGCAAGTCCTCAGAGAAGTCACTTATCACCTTACCATGGAGAAAAATAACCGTGTCCAGAACACAAGAGGATGCTTTTAGGTAGCGTACAATCAAGTGTGCAAACCTGTGCAATACATACCAGATGAAATCCAGTTCAGAGGCTCAGGAAAACAAACAAATGAGGATATGCTTTAAAAAATAGGACTTAATATAAACAGTCGTGAGAGTAAAACTATTGCTAAGCACATAGGAAACATAAACCAGGCTTTCAGGAAGGAGTTTGGCACATGTGTGCACTGGTAGGAGGTGTAATGTGCAGAAATCCGGCCTTTTGTGGCATAGCAACTAAAGTTCCTTTTCTATTGTCCAGACAACCTTAAATATTCCTTTATGCAGTACTATTTTAAAAAGGCCATCTACTGTGCACAATGTGTTAGCATCAAGGACATGAAATTTATCTGGAATATACCAAAACTTTAATCAATAGACTAGGACCAAAGCTTTTAAAAACAGGTTTTCGTAGATAAATCATTATAAGTTATTATTTCCTCGCCATAGGTAAGGCATGATAGATAACTTTACTTTTTCTCAGTCACTTAGTGTGTAGGTAGAATAATGACCCTTAGCAGGATGACCTTTTGAATGTGTTGTTAGGCAGCATGGAAGCATTATGGTTAGAGGTGGAATTAAGATTGCTAATCACCTCACCTTAAACTGGAGCGATTATCCTGAATTATCTAGGTGGGCCCACTGTAGTCACAAAGAACCTTCAGACAGGAAGGCGGAGAGACCAGAGTGAGCAGAAGAGCTTGGGTAAACTGGAGCCGAGGCTGAAGTGATGTGCTGTGTCCAAGATGTGCAGAGGCCAAGAGCTCAGGGATACATGTGACCCCTCAAACCTGGTGAATTCTCTCCTGGAATCTCTAGACAAAATATACACTTGATGATACCTTGATTTTAGCACACTAAGACCCATTTTGGACTTCTGACCCCCAGAAGTATAAAGAAAAAAAATGTGTTGTTTTAAGCCTCTGAGTTTATGTTAATTTACTGTAACAGCAGTAAGAAACTAACACAGTAAGACGGCTTTTATTTTTATGTGATGTATAGAATTAAATTGGATATGCTAGGAAATATTGGAAATTTATTGATTTATTTTTTTGTCTGAGCTGGAGTCTGGCTCTGTCGCCCAGGCTGGAGTGCAGTGGCGCGATCTCGGCTCACTGCATGCTCTGCCTCCCGGGTTCCCGCCATTCTCCTGCCTCAGCCTCCCGAGTAGCTGGGACTACAGGCGCCGCCACCACGCCGGCTAATTTTCTGTATTTTTAGTAGAGACGGGGTTTCACCGTGGTCTCGATCTCCTGACCTCGTGATCTGCCCGCCTCGGCCTCCCAAAGTGCTGGGATTACAAGTGTGAGCCACCGCGCCCGGCCAGGAATTTATTTTCTTAATATAGTTCTTCATATTAGAATAATGAGAACCATCGAGTAATGAAGTGTTCTATTTTGTGAAGGATGATTATATAAACAGTACGAAGGTTAAAAACCGGGCGGGACCGGCTGGGCACAATGGCTCGTTCATGTAATCCCAGCACTTTGGGAGGCCGGGGCAGGTGGATCTCTTGAGCCCAGGAGTCTCAGATCAGCCTGGGCAACATGTGAAACCCCATCTCCACAAAAATACAAAAACCAGGCAGACGTGGTGGCGGCGCCTGTGGTCCCAGCCACTCAGGAGGCTGCGGTGGAAGGATCGGAGCCCGGCAGGTGCAGGCTGCGGTGGACCGTGATTATGCCACTGCGCTCCAGTCTGGGTGACAGAGTGAGACCTTGTCTCCATTAAATAAATAGATAAATAAATATATATATAAGTAAAAGAGGAGGGTGTCTTTTGAAGGCTATTAAAGTCGTCTAAGTGTCCTCTGATTATATGAGGCTGGAATGGTGCATGGAATGTTGTGTTGAATAACCTGATACAGTCTCTGAAACTATAGAAGCATTAGTAATTTTAGCCTGAGAGTGCTATAATCTGGGATAATTTGGTCCAATACTTCCAGAGAGGGTTGAAGTTTTGAGATAGCTGGAGTTATTTCAGTTGAAGACCTGAATATGAGGCAACTGGATACTCAATTACAATTCAATTTCTACTCTTTATATAAGGTAGAAATGGGTAACATGTGGGACACTGTGTTAAAAGTAATGCAGCCATAGTGTAGTGGTAGAAGCAGATGAAAAGTACTATAATAGTCGTATAGATGAGGTACTGGAAAGAAGCAGAGTTGAAAAATTGGAGATAAATGTCAGTTTTCCAGAGCCATGGGATGAAAACCAAACAGGATTACAACAGATTCAATTCACTCAAGATGTCTAACTTGGTAATAGGTCAGAAAACTCAATTTGTCGTATTTTCTTAAAAGTACACAAAAATGTTCCTTTTGATAAAACACGTGTAGTGCACCTTCGGATTTGATTTTTCTTTATGTTCTGTAAACTGCTCACAGTAAAACAGAAAAAAAGTCTGACAAATATGATGGTCCTTAAATATTGTAGGAGTATGATGCTTCTCCAAAGAATAGAGGTTTTCCTAGGAAGGCCCTAAGCAAGGAATCAAGTTTCCTTTTGCAAGAAATAAAATTCTCAAAAGTTCCCTGCACCTTGGAAAGGCTCTGGTTGAAATTAATAGCACAACGTTATTTATTTAAATTTTAACTTTTAAGTTCAGGGGTACAAGTGTAGGTTTGTTACAGAGGTAAGCTTATGCCATGGGATTGGTTGTACAGTTTATTTCATCACCCAGATATTAAGCCTAATATCCATTAGTTGTTTTTCCTGATCCTCATAGCAAATATTACCCCCATAAAGTTTTATGGTTACTTTTTTCTTATCTTCTGATTAATGCCATTAGATTCACCAATTGAAATTATTTTTCAGTAGTTTAATTCCCTCTAGAAGGTTTAAAAAATGTTTCCGAATTTCCTAAGTCTTCTTTCTTTGTTAGTCTTCTAAAAAGCTATATTCAATAGAATTCATGTGCTTAGGTACAGTTTCACTAAAAGCGTATCTTCAACATTTGATCTGTTTAAAAGTTCTTAAGGTGTTAAGGAACATTAGGTATCAGAGTTTATGGCATTTGATTAATCTGAATAAATCTTGGCATCAAATTGAATTCAGCAAAAGTAACAGTGATAAATCAGAGAGCAATATTTGAAATGTCTCCAGGAAACATTTTAAAACAATTTTTAAGTTCACTAATTTGAGTCATTACACTTGGCCCTAATATGGTAGATTTTAAGTGAAGCTCAGTCGAACCTGGCAGATATCATATACAAACTTTTAATAGTCCTAACAATTCCTGTACCTCATTTGGATAAAGATTATTTCCAGAGCATCAGTGCTTTGACCAGAAAGGCATTTATTATTCTGTAACACTTTTCTTGAGAAATTAGCATGATTCATCATTTGAGTACGCTCTCTCAGATAAGATTCTAATATTTGGGTGTGAATAAAACTTCAGGGCATTGAAAACAGCTGGAAGATAGACAATAGGGTGATCATCCTCTCTTGTCATTCTCTATCAAGGTCCTCTTTAATTATTGGCCTAAAGAGCTATAACTTTATGGTGAAAACAAACCGCTCGGATATAGCGTTAAAGGTTGAAATAATGAATTATACATAAATCGATTTAGTTCAGTTATATTCTGTTGAATTGGGAGAACATCGAATTTTTAAATTTCTCTGCATTTCTTGAAGTTAGGAATAAAAGCTGGGGTGGGGTCTCCTGAAATAATGAGGTCTAGAATAATTTCTGTTAAATTTACTTTTTAGTAGGATAAGTCTACTAAAATCAATATGAATGGAACCTTCAATGTACCACTGAAGATAATTAATCTTTGAGAGGTTAAGTAACCATTACAAGGTAATTTACCTAATTAGCAACTAAACCAACCAAATTTTAGATTTCTTAACTTTAAGACTATTGCTCACATAGTCACGTAAAGTATATCTTCCACATAGTCACAGGCAATCACAAGCTAACACGAGCAGTTAGCACAAAATAGATGTTCCACATAGAATGCAGAACAAAAAAAGACACTTTAAAAATCCTTTTCCCTTTTCCAAATTCATATTTAAAAAGTTTCTTGTGGAATTTCCCAAATGCCAGCATGGCCACATATAATACAGATTGATACTCAGACCTCTAATGAGAAACAGTTAGAATTATGCTAAACAAGGAACATTCTATATTGATTTCACAAATTCTCCTCTTTCCACTTATAGTTTCTCATAAAATGTAACATGTTTGTCTCGTGTGGAGTCTGTATAGAAAAAGTGTGATAACTGAAGATATAGACACACAGGTGTATGTATGTCTGTGTGTTCCTGTGTATTATAGCCTTTCTTTAATGGTTTTCTCTTTATATATATATATATATACTTTAAGTTCTAGGACACATGTGCACAACGTGCAGGTTTGTTACATATGTATACATGTGCCATGTTGGTGTGCTGCACCCAGTAACTCATCATTTACATTAGGTATATCTCCAAATGCTGTCCCTCCCCCTCACCCCACCCCATGACAGGCCCCGGAGTGTGATGTTCCCCTTCCTGGGTCCATGTGTTCTCATTGTTCAATTCACACCTATGAGTGAGAACATGCAGCGTTTGGTTTTTTTTGTCCTTGTGATAGTTTGCTGAGAATTATGGTTTCCAGCTTCATCCATGTGTCTACAAAGGACATGAACTCATCCTTTTTTATGGCTGCATAGTATTCCATGGTGTATATGTGCCACATTTTCTTTTTTTTTTATTATACTTTAGGTTTTAGGGTACATATGCACAATGTGCAGGTTTGTTACATATGTATCCAGCCACATTTTCTTAATCCAGTCTATCATCATTGGACGTTTGGGTTGGTTCCAAGTCTTTGCTATTGTGAATAGTGCCACAATAAACATACGTGTGCATGTGTCTTTATAGCAGCATGACTTATAATCCTTTGGGTATATATACATATATATATAAAAAAACTATATATATATATATTTTGGGGACGGAGTTTCTCTCTGTCACCCGGCTGGAGTGCAGTGGCGCGATCTCGGCTCACTGCAAGCTCCGCCTCCCGGGTTCACACCATTCTCCTGCCTCAGCCTCCAGAGTAGCTGGGACTACAGGTGCCCGCCACCATGCCCGGCTAATTTTTTGCATTTTTAGTACAGACGGGGTTTCACCGTGTTAGCCAGGATGGTCTCGATCTCCTGACCTCATGATCCACCCTCCTCGGCCTCCCAAAGTGCTGGGATTACAGGCATGAACCACCGCGCCAGGTCTCTATTTAAGTTAGCTCTGTCCAGGGCAAACCAGCATTTCAAAGATACAAACTGTTTTTGCAAAAAACCGGTATACACCTATCCATAGTGCAGACATTATGTCTACTTATTTCTCTCTAAATAGATCTTTCATTTTAACAAGTACTTCACCTTCACAAAATTTAGTTGAGTCAGTGAACTCTTATCCAGATGCTATATCTTGGCCAGATTATCAAGAATTAAGCCTCACAGATAGGCTGTTTCCATTTCCTTTAACAAAGTTTATCAGTCCTGAGTTACTTCTTGATTTCTTGCCAGTGGCATATAATGATGACTCAGCCAAGTCAGTTCCCAGAGTTGGACTCTTTTTTTTCTTATACACAGGAAACTTCTTTTCCAAGAATACTTGTTCCAGTTGCTCACAATCTTCATAGTTGATGATTATAGAATGATCTATGTACTTTCAATGTACCTTCAAAAATGAGATCTGCAGCTGGATAAGACGTGTGTGTGTGTGTGTGTGTGTGTCTTAGTAGACTTAAACCGTTCATTGAATAAGAAGCCTAGTTGATAGTGTAAGGTGAGAGTTAGAAGAACAGGGAATTATTTGGTTTAAGGAATTGTGAAGAAATGTGCTATGCCATTAAAATTTTTCTCTACTTTTGTGTTAAATCTTAATTTTGTGCAGAATTTACTAAGCTGCAGGAAACTGTCAAAATTGACTCTTGCTAAGTTCCATATTGGTTTGTAATTATCTTAAAACAAAAGTTGGTTGATACTAAAGTGCAGTTTTTCCTCTAGCTTTCATAAATTGAGACAGGTCTTTTTCTCACCCTCCACATACCTATGGCTGGAAGCCGAGGTGGTTGTTCTTGGTTCCCGTTACAACTTCTAGACTGTTAATTTCTCCGCTCCTTGCAAATTAGACTGTTCCTTTGAAACTCAAACCCCTTGGAAATATCGGCCATGCCCCTTTGGTATTACCATCATCAACAGACCTCCCTCCTGGGCACTCTGGTCTTATTTTTTTTTTTTTTTGAGATGGAGTCTTGCTCTGTCACCCATGCTGGAGTGTAATGGTGTGATCTCGGCTCACTGCAACCTCCTCCTCCCGGTTTCAAGTGATTCTCCTGCCTCAGGTTCCTGAGTAACTGGGATTACAGGTGCATACCACCACACCCAGCTAATTTTTGTATTTTTGGTAGAGACGGGGTTTCGCCATGTTGGCCAGGCTGGTCTCGAACTCCTGACCTCAGGTGATATGCCTGCCTCAGCCCCCCAAAGTTCTGGGATTACAGGCATGATCCACTGCACCTGGCCTCTTGCCATTTATTTAAGGCTGTAGATCTTTTGCTCAATATCATCTTCAGGCAAGTTCAGCCATCATTTTAGTGGCTCAGCTTTCACGTGAAAGGACCAGTACAAACCTCGGTTCCCCGTTTTTTGACATCTTTATTTCCATTACTTTTTTTCTTTCCTCCACTTTATTGTCATCAAATCTGAAACATTTTCTATAAGGGTATATACCACCAGGATCTAGATGCAAATATTCTGCCTCCTGGACATCACTCCTTGCCAGCTCGTTGGCCCAGATGTCCTCATTCCTACAACCCTTCATTTTCACTGAGACTCTTCTTAGGACACAGCTGCTGCTGCTCCCTCACGATCCATCCGTACTCTCTTGCTTTCAGTTTCCACGTTTTCCTCCTCAAATGCCATAGTTCATTTTTAGCATTCCCTTGCAACTACCCTGAGCTTCATTTTCCCACAATTTATTTGTTTCTGTTTCTCTTCCCAAATTTTAAATATTGATGTTTCTAAGGGTTCTGTCCTAATTGCTCTTCTTTTCTCTCCACACACATACTCTCTCTAAGCTCTAAACACTACTAAACAGCTCATAATTTCCAGTCTTAGAGTTTGGCCCAGACCTTTATTCTGGGAGTTGATGATTTACATGACAATAGCACTCGAATAATTCAGAGGTAACATGTCCTGGTTTCCCACATGTCAGTAAGTGGCACTGCCAGCCATGCTAGACGCTTATAAGTCATTTTTGGCCCTTCCTCAATATTCTGACAATATCCAATTCAACATTCATTTAAAAAATATTTTGGTTCCAAATACATCTGTAATTTCCTCCACCTCTTTTGATTTCCAATGTCCCCAGCCTAGCCAGAGCCACATATTTTCTTACCTATGCTTATTTTCTTAGGTCATCCTTAGTCAACCTACTTTAATTCTTAATCTCCTACACCCTGTTAGCTACAGAGAAACCAAAGTGATCTCTTCACATGTCTTTCAGTTTCCAACTCTCCCACTTTTCTGGTGTACTTGGACTAACATTTATGTTCCTCATCATTACTAATGAAGACCTGTACTGTTTCACATATCCTTCTCTTTCAGCCACGTCTCACATTAGTCTTTCTCCCTTCTGTACTTCATCCAGATTCCTACTTTTCAGTTTTTCATTTCATCCAATTCACAGGTTTCTTCTACATGCCAAGATCTTGCTCATATATTAGGGTCCATGAACACTGGGGGTTTTTCCTAAAAGACGAATCTTTCTGTAGTGTATGAAAAGCTAACTCTTTTTATTCTCAGGTCTTACCTTAAATATTCTCACTTGAAAGAAGTGGTTAGAATCTGTATAATCCAAATTAATATTTCTTTTTTTCTTTTTCTTTTGAGACAGGGTCTTGCTGTGTCACCCAGGCTGGAGTGCAGTGGCACAATCTTGGCTCACTGAAACCTCTGCCTCCTGGGTTCAAGCAGTTTTCCTTTCTCAGCCTCCTGAGTAGCTGGGACTACAAGCGCACACCACTACACCCGGCTAACTTTTTTATTTTTAGTAGAGATGGGGTTTTGCCATGTTGATCAGACTGGTCTGAAACTCCTGGACTGAAGTGATCCATCCGCCTTGGCCTCCCAAAATGCTGGGATTACAGGCATAAGCCACCACGCCCGGCCCAAATTAATATATCTATATATAAAAATTATATGTATGAATCTTATATAATCTGAATTAAGATTGTATCTAATGTTCGCCCCAAAACCCTTGTTGTATATTCAGTCCCTTGCTTCACTTTGCATGTGAACACATTTTGTAATAATCTCTTCTCTTTGCTCAGTTGGGTTTCTGTGCCTGTCTTCGTCTTCAGAATTGAAACCCTGGGAGTACAGGACTGTGGCTTTCTTATTCACCACTGCAGCTCCGTAACTAAGAGAGCATCTGATACATATGTGTGAAGGGAATTGGTTAAATATAGACCACTATGTCCAGTGGAGTCCACAGCCTATTCACTTCATGTAGTTTCCAAGAAACAAAGGCTTCTCAACATATATTAATGAATGAGATATGGGCCAGGATATCTGGTCTGGCTGGAGATGGCTTAACTTTGAGTTCACTTGAGAGGGTATCAGTGTGAGCAGGGATGCTTTCACTCACTTCAAGAATTGCATGGTGTTTAGGGGGAAGAATCACCCTGCTTCTCTGGAGAGACATGAGGGCTCTGTGGCTCCTGTGGGCTCTCAAACTGTTGGAAGATGACTGCTAAACCTGAGTTTTCAGGTCTCCTAGTTATATTCATTTAAACTTATAGATGATTTGTCACTATTTTAAGTTGTTTTTCACTGAAAATTCAGTCTGAATATAGAGCCTTATTTCATTCAGAACAGAAAGAATGGGTTACGGTGAAATCTGTTTATCTATAATTTTTAAGTAAGTACAATTTTATAAACCAGTTATTCCTAACTTGAGAGGCCTGGAGGATTTATTACAATGTGTATTTCAGGGCCACATCTGCAGAAGTTTTGATACAACATTTCCTTACTAATCCCCCTGACAGCACATTTTAGCAGGCATCCTGTGTTATTGAGAAGCAGAACGTTTATGCACCACACTTTGGGAGAGAGAAGTGCATGTTGTGTTACCATTTAAAGATGCCTGGTTCTTGTGGGGCAAATTGGCAAATGATTTATCTGAACTAATGGCAGAGTGGAATTTTAATATTTTAGGGTTTTCAGGAATCTTAGAGCTGTTTTCATTTGTCTCATACATAGAGCCTGAACCTTGAAGACATTAATGAATTTGTCACAGAAATTAAATTGGGCCAAAATTTACATTTCCAACCCATGTCTGTGCTCTTCATTCTAAAGCACAATGGCCTAGAGTCATATTTTAACCTCTAACTTTTATCTTATTAAAAAATAAAATAAAATAAATAATTGTAAATACATGCATGTATTATACCTATATATACAATTTATATACATTACAATATTAATTTGAACTACACATGACATCACTAGTAAAGGCCAGTTACAGTTTAGACTGAGATAAGCCCTGTGAGAATTTACTAAGATCAAAAAGACTCCTTTTAATAGTGACTCAGTGGCACCTACTCTAAGGACAAAGGCTCCAGTATGTATCCTAATCTAAGTTATTACTGAATGTGAGTCCTGTGATAGCTTCTAATGAAAATTTCCCATTGGAAAAAATCAATGTTAATAACTGGAACTCGAGAGCTGTAATGGGTTCTGCTGTGTTTTTCGGGCTTAGACTGTGTGCTATAATATGCTAAGAAGAGGAGTTGATGACCTGTGAGCTCTGGTCACTTCCTGATCTCATTTGATTCTTTGGTCTTTAGTTTTAAAAGGGTGATCAGAGAGGTTGCTTTATAATGGAGAAGTTGAACAAAAGGACCATCAACCTGCAGGCTCACTGGCACAGCGCAAGTTTCACCGGATAAGCATTTCAGTAAAGAGGACTATTGCCAACAGCAATACTTGCAAGGAAGCTTTGTTCCAGAGAGGATTTTTGTTTTTAAAGAAGCTGCTAGAAAAACTGACACTAGAAGCTAACTAGAGTCACTCTTTCTAGATATCAATGAAATTGTAAGTCTGAAGACATTACTTACCTAGATACAGAAATGGACTTTATTTAAGAACCAACTTTATACATATCTAATATACCTAGGCTTGTTGATCAAGTTGGCTGGCTGGGGAAGAATAAGACCATCTAGAAGATCCACATGATGAGAGAAAGCATTCGGGGAGGGCAGACAGATACTTGATGCTGGCCACAGATAGAACCCAGAGACGCTCTGTGATTGAAGTGGTTCTAATACCTAGAAGCTTCGATTTGCTCTTATAACGTGTTCTAAAGCCATTTAATTCAAGACTACCCTTCCTGGTTGGTACCTGTAGATGTAATGCATCTCCTAAGGTATTACTCTTGGCTCCATCGGACAGAACAACTACATGGAGGTAGGTGGTGGAGCCTCCGGACTCCACGACACATTTCACAGTGCTGTTTACTCCAAAACACTGGCCTAATTGAACTAATGTAGCTATTGGGTAAGACGAGAAGTAATACACGAACATTCTTAAAGTCTGTTCTCTTTTGCCTTGTGACCTTAAACATTTGAAAGACCAAGATGAACACTATTGAATAGAATTGTGTTTCCATCGTCATAACTAACCTGAAAGCCTAAGTTTTACCTCTTTCACTGCACATCCGATCTATTTTATGGGCAGAAGAGCACAATGGGCTCAGCTATCCAGGCTTTAGGAGTTATTTTAATCTTTAAAGAACAATAGACACAAGTAAAAGTACATACATAAAGTAGGTATTTTATATTTAATTTTTATTTTCATATGCATGAAAAGGGTGTTCCAAAAAAAGATTAGAGAAGTCCATGGCATGTCTTTCTGGTTAATGTTACTTTATTTTTTGGTTCATCTACCATACTACTTACAAGTTACTTGATTTTGTTCATGGAAAATTATTTTAAATGAATTGATTTTACTTTTCATCAGCACAGTTGTTGACTAATACCAAAGTTAGTTAGAAGGTTATGATTTTTGTATTTATAGAATGGCAGGGGCAGCATTTAGATAATACATCATAGTAACTTGGCATTTATGAAATATTAGTTTTCCATAAACATGAACTCAGAGAGGAAGGTTACATTTTTTTAAATTATAATAACATTTTGAAAAGCATCTGTCCTTTAAAATGTTACTGAAATATATATTGGAACTGGTGTTTTAGATGCCAGTCCTTCCTGAAGAGTGTTTTGAGATTTTTTTCAAATACTGCCTCAGTTCTATATAAAATAGAAAAAATTCTGCCTTGTAAAATGACTACTGGATGTAGGTAAGAAGAAGTTAAGGAAATATTACATAAAAATAGATTTGCAAAGGTAATTTGCTGGAGGATTATTTACACTTTGATGAGTGGATCTGGATATTTTGATACTAAGTGAAAGTGGTTCCACTGGAATTAGAAGGGAACAGAGATCTGCAAGCAGGAGTGAAAAGAATGTGTGTAAGCCGGGCACGGTGGCTCATGCCTGACCTCAGGTGAGCCGCCCACTTCAGCCTCCCAAAGTGCTGGGATGACACGCTTGTTAAGTGGTACTCTAATTAATCAGTAACTTAAACCTCAAAAGAGATTCATTATGTACACAAAATTAATCTTGTGTAATCAAGTGTATAAGTAAAATTAATTGAAGAAATCAAAAAACGCACGGTGGCTGACACCTGTAATCTCAGTGCTTTCGGAAGTCCAGGTGGGAGGATCCCTTGACTTAAGGAGGCTGAGACCAGTCAAGCAACACGGTGGGACCCATCTCTGTAAAAAAATTAGCCGGGGATGGTGGTGCGTGCCTGTAGTCCGAGCTACTTGAGAGGCCGAGGCAAAAGTATCGCTTGAGCCTAGGACTTGGAGTCTGAAGTGAGCTATGATCACACCACTGACTCCAGCCAGAGCAACAGAGGGAGACAATGAGAACACGTGGACACAGGAAGGGGAACATCACACTCTGGGGACTGTGGTGGGGTGGGGGGAGGGGGCAGGGACAGCATTAGGAGATACACCTAATGCTATATGACGAGTTAATGGGTGCAGCACATCAACATGGCACATGGATACATATGTAACAAACCTGCACATTGTGCACATGTACCCCAAAATTCAAAGTATAATAATAAATAAATAATAAACCACAAAACACTTGTAATTCCACATCCAGATATATAAACCACAGGAATACTTAGATAAACACACGCTATACACACATATAGTATATATATGATAAAATATATTTGTATGTTCAACTTGGGAAAGGTTGATGATTTTAGAAACAAACTAATAATTCTTTTGCCTTGTGCTCTAATGATTTTCAATATGAAGATGTATTTGGGATCAAATACATGAGGCTCCACATACAAGACATCTTTCTTTCCCCTCTTCTCAGCACCATTTTTTGGCTGATTATTGGACTACAACTGGGAGATCTAGAACTAAATTCCTGCTTAGTGTTTACTTGTTCAGAGCATAGGCTTTGAAATCGTCCTGTTTTGCCTCAGTCTCCACAGTGGTACCTACTAACCTCATGACTAGGGGATCGTGTAGCATTTCTCTAAGCCTTGTTTTCTTAGCTGTGAAGTGGTAAATTTTGGAAGTGCTTTGTTCATAGGATTTCTGTGAAAACTGAATTGGGTAAAGAATGTAAGGCATTTAGCACAGTAAAATAACCTGGATTACAGTAACTTTTCCAGGAGTGTTTATTAGTACTTAAACTGTCATTGTCATCAAAATTCTGTTTTTACATATGAACTTAGAAATGTCATTGTAACCTTCTCAACTCATTTGGTCATTTAAAATGGAGAGGTTGAGTTAGGTGTTTCTTAAATTTCTCTTTAGCTCTGATACTATGAGTCTGACGTTAAGTAATGCAAAGTTGGTAATTAAATCTTCCCCTTTCGTGATGTAGGAGAAAGGCATAAAAAATTTCTGGGTGACTGGATTCCCTTGCAAGTTTATTAGAATTGTAATTACGTAGCATTTTGAATAAAGCATTCATTCTGGAAATCATTAAGTTTATTTTTCTTAACTCCGTTATTTTGTCAACTGTGGAAAAATTGGGATTTAGGAGTAACCTCTGATTTAAAATTCCACCTACTAACCATTTAAATTGTAGTCTTGTAATTTCCTAACTTTAGTCTTGAAGGTGTTTCTCATTCTTATGCGTTATTATACTGTATTATATATTTATGCAACATAAAATTTATAGTTTTAACTATTGCACATGTTTACATATGAAAGGTGTAATTTTGAACTTATCATTATTAAATTTGCTAGTTTTGCTTCACTATTCATTTTGGACACTTATCCATATTAGTACATGCAACTCAAGTTTATTCTTTTGAGCTACTGTATATCATTCAAATGTATGAATAAATAACCTTGCTTTGGTGGACATTTAAGTATTTTCATGTATCAGTATGAAAAGCAGTTTCAAAATGAACATTCAAATATACATTGTCATATATGTGTATAATATTTGTATATATGAAGGTTCCTGTGGGTCATATATCTGAAATCAAAATTACAAGTGTTTTGTACCTTCTATAATTAATTTTACTCTCAATTTTAAGTAAACAAGATTAGTTTTTGCACATGATGCATCTCTTTATTCAGTTAAAGTTACTGACATAATTAGAATACCACTTAAAACTTGAGAATATTTTCAAGGGTATTTATGCAAAACTTACATAAATGTGTTGAAAAGTCCTTTTGTATATATGTAGAGATTACATGGTATGTTAAATTCATCAATTTGCCTAAATATCAAGTTATACTTAAGTAGTGTCCATACACCATGCTTTTGCTTGACTGAACTCCAATATGTATATCGGGAGTACTTTTTAACATTCATAGGTTAAGTGGCCTGTTTTGGAAAATGATATTAAAAATGGAATTCAGATGAATGCTTAAAGATTAAAAATGAATGAGCTTTCGTATTAATCATCAATATGACAACCCTAAAGGGAAGCATGATTTTCAAATGTACCTCCTTGTAGGCAGGATAATTCAGAAATGCACAGTGCATATTAGATATGGGATTTGAGTCGTAGTGTATTTCTCTAAGAATGTAATTTATTGTACTTTCACATCCACCCCACTGAATATGCAGAGTTTAAGATGCAATGGCCAGAAGACACGAGCGTGTCACTAGAAGGTTGTGGACGTGGGCTCCGGGGCTGTTGATGATGACGGTGGTGTTTTGGGGTCATCTGGGGAATGGACAAGGCCAAGGTAAGTGCAAGGATTTTCTAATTCTTTGCGAGTTGGATGCGAATTTCACTTTGTGATGAAATTATGTTTAGTGTTTGGTTTGATGTTTAAGCAATTTGTTACAATCTTCCGTCAGGTTTTTGTTACAGGGTATTGTAATATCTCTGCAGTTAAATTGAAATAGAATTAAGTGTGAGTAAATGCATCAAAATTGAAGCCATGTTTCTGAAATTGGCTTTTCTCTGTTGTAATTGATGATATGTATATATATGTGAGGTATTATGAGGCCATATATATGCGTGTGTCTCTGTTGCATTTGGTGACATGTATATATATGTGAGGTATTACGAGGCCATATAAATTCGAGTGTGTGGGTTTTGGGTGGGTGGGTGTGCCTGTGAGTTTGTGTATGTGGTATTTTACAGGAACACGTAGCATATAAAGTTGTTGTGATTTTGAAGAAAAGTTTTTGGACGTTTGTCTGTTTAGGGTTTTTATGTTTTTGGATGTTTGTCTCTTTAGGGTTTTTATGTTTAACATTTTAAAATTTCAAGAACCTATTCTTAAAGGATGTGATGTTCTTTAGAAATTAAATGAAAAATGTGACGTTTCTCGTTCTTCTGCCAAGGGTATTTAGGGGAAATTAATGAGAGAGTGGAGCTGCAAGGTTGTGGCATCCTGAAATGTCAGTTGGAGAGTAGAAAAGGGCCATAGATTTTGGAATAAGGCTTTCAATACTGATTTCATCAATAGCTGTATGGAGTGGTTTGTGCCAAATCTAGTATCTGTGAATGTATTTTGTGATAAGTATTGTATTATTTTTGGAGGTGTGTTGCCTGCTCAGATACAAATTGCAATTCTGTACTTTATGTGATAAAACATCCTGACACCCCTGAAATTTTCTTTTCCTTTCGGGGCAAGTATATTCAGCATTGATTTTCTGCATTTTCAAGGCTTGAAATGAAATCTGTGAGCAGGAAGTTTACAGAGTTATTTCAAGGGATAGATATATTTCTCCAGATAAAATTGAAAGTGTGCAGTGTTATTATATAATTGTGATGAAGTTGAGCTTTGCTAGTTTGGAGTATCTAATAAAGTTTAACACTTTTTAAAAGATCCTTCAAAAAGATCAGCTTTCTTGCCATATGTAATATTGTTCAATGAAGATTTGAAATGAAATAGATATTTTTTCAAAACCACAAATGCATCTGTGCCTTTGTATATGAACAGTTGTATATACATGTAAGCAGATAATACATTTTGTTAATTAAGATCAGCTTTGATTTTAATTTTTCTTTCCTGTCATTCAGAATTTGTATTTGCATCTAATAGAATTCTCATTTTTCTTTTGTGATAAAACTAATGTAAAATATATTCAATACACATAGTAGTTTTTTTCACCAAAGGTCTAAAACAAGAATATGTAGACAGTAGCTACGTTGGATTTCTTTGGCTATAAGAGTTGTCTATTTCTCTGGTGATGTGTAGAATTACTAAAATGCAGCATGACAACTGTTTCTCTGTAATAGTGATCCAACATGACATGTAGTATTACACAGGGTTGCTAATACCTTCCTCTGACCATCATTTCCAGTAATTGTGGCTTGTTTTAGATGAGGAATAGGTTATTAGATATTTAAAATATTTGAGAAAAATAGGTATCTTCTCTCTTATTTACCCAAACCCTTTTATTTACTCAATATTGATGGCTCAAGTATTCTATCTTTCACTAGGGACCATCATTTATTAAAAAATGGCCTGAAATCAATTCCAAGTCTAGCTGTAGTGAAGCTTCTAGTGGGAAATGCAAGTTAAGTAATTTGTTTTCTTTCTAAAAGGATAAATTAAAATAGACAATGATTCAAAGAACAAAACAACTTAATAGAAAACATAATGGAATGCTTTGATACTATGATTCAGGGAATTTTGCTTCCTTAGTGGTAGCTAGATTGAGTGAAGGAGATTGCTTAGGTATAATGAGCAAATCTTATAATTGCAAGTATAACCCAAGCTGCATATCATCATTTAGCTCAATAAGCCTCATTAAATATTAAATATTACCTTTTAACTTTTATGCAATTAAGCAGAATTTAAAAATAAAAGTTTTAAAAATTAAAGTTTTTATTACTAAGTATCTTTTAAAATACAAATCTCACAGCTCCTTATTGTCAAGAAAAGAACACATGAAAATTTATAAATAAGGTTTTCTCTCTATTAAATTTACAGTCTTGCATTAAATATTGGTTATTGGGACCCACCATGTCCATGATTATGATTAAGTATCAATGAAAGATGACTCTTGCAGCAAATATGCATGCAAATGTTTTAAGATTATTTTCACATTATTTCACATAATTTCTTAAGCATAATAGGATAAGTAAATTATACTTTCTACACAAGCTCTTCATATTTATGAATAGACCATGTTCTAAATTTTTCAATCATTGGGGAATCCCAATGTCATATTTATGAATGGACCATGTTCTAAATGTTTCAGTCATTGGGGAATCCCAATGTCATATTTATGAATGGACCATGTTCTAAAAGTTTCAGTCATTGGGGAATCCCAGTGTCGTATTTATGAATGGACCATGTTCTAAATGTTTCAGTCATTGGGGAATCCCAGTGTCGTATTTATGAGTGGACCATGTTCTAAATGTTTCAGTCATTGGGGAATCCCAGTGTCGTATTTATGAATGGACCATGTTCAAAATGTTTCAGTCATTGGGGAATCCCAGTGTCGTATTTATGAATCGACCATGTTCTAAATGTTTCAGTCATTGAGGAATCTTCCTAGAGAAACCGTGTGAGAAATTGTAGCTAAGCTCAAAAACGGAAGACAAAAATCGATTTAACGAGGAATGTAGATTAATGTCATAGTATTATCGCGACTGTGTGCAACCACTACTTATAAACAATGATATAAGAAATGCAATCTGAAATCTGAATTCTAAATAGGAATGTAGTGCCATTATCCCTCTGGGACCCTTAGGGTCAAAATAAGATAAAAGTGATGAATGGTGGGTTGGAAGTCAGTCAGTGATCCTTGTCAAATTTTTGTATCTGTCAAGAAAAGCATCTGCTTGAGGACATCCATTTTCCTACTTCTGAGTTACAGAATAATAGGTACTTATCCTGAATGTGACATTCCCTGACGTGGACTCTGTCTTTGCTGCTTAGGTGGTGTGTGCATGAGAAAGTGCTTAACATCTGAAAACGGAGACAATCCTTAGAGAAAGATATATATGAATTTTAAAAGGAAATATACCTACGATGGAAATAAAACAAATAGCATAAATATCTAGCTGTATTTGGTCTTTTTGGTAACTATTACAATATATACATTTTCAAACAACTAAGTTCAGCACTGACTTTGGGAGAATCTAGATAAAACTGAACTGACATATAATAAGCATTGGTGTAATTAATAGCACAGCGGGCAGAACCATGGGGGTATTTCCTGAGGAAGAGGGACTATAGAGAGGCAAAAGAAAACCCAGCTCATTCTGGGGAGTGCCAGGAGCAGTTATTATATTCAGAACTGAGAACTTATTTCTAACTCACCAACCCATAGTTCTGGCTGAAGTGCAGTGGTGCAGTCATAGCTCATTCTCAGCCCCAAACTCCTGGGTTCATATGGTCCTCTCATCTCAGCCTCCTGGTAGCTATGACCACAGGTGTGCACTACTTTGTCCAGCCAGTTTATTTTATATTTTATTTTCATTTCATTTGTAAAGACTGGGTCTTGCTATGTTGCCCAGGCAGGTCACAAACTCCTATCCTCAAGCAGTCCTCTAACCTAGGCCTCCCAAAGTACTGACATTACAGGCATGAGCCATTGCATCTGGCTCAAAAATATTTCTGTCCTAATGGCTTTAACAAAGAAGTGCCGTTTTGGGGATATATACAATGGTGTGCTGCTTGGGAGTGACAAAAAAATAATTATAAGAAGAATGGAACGAATATGTCAGTATGTTTTCAAAAGCAAGTTAGCCCAAGTTTTTAAACAAGCATAATTTTAGGGTTTTTGTAACTAACTTAGGGTTTAAATGTCGCAAAAATTTTAAACATTATCATGAATACACAGAAAATTTTAATCAATTTGGTTTCCATGATGAATTTACAAGCTTAAATTCCTAATTTCAATTTGCTGCTAGATATGAGAAAGTTTGAGATTTTGAAGAAGCAAGTGGTTCTTACAAATGTAGCAAACTTAAATTTTGAGGACAATTTAATTTAACTTCCATTTTTATGACCAGATTTTGGGTCAGCTGTTAAGCATTCAAAAAATAAAATCTGATAATATCTGGCAATTCCAATTTTCAGTTTTATTGATCTTCACCATGAAATAATATATAAGCTAAGGGGCAAAATTTTGGAAAAGCAGATCACTTTGTTGTCCTATTTAGCAAGTTCTCAAATTATGCCATCTTGGAATCATTACAAGTAATTATACGAAGACAGTATCTTGTGTTTTGTATTTCATTGTTACACATCCAATTGTTCTCTAGAGATATCAGAGAAAACCCACTCAAGAAGGGAAGGTTAGATAAACAGCCCTCTCTCTCTCTCTCTCTGTCTTTGCCTCCATTTGGTTCCTTATGTTCATTTCTCAGTGCATTTCAGTTACTTTTATTGTTCCCTTCATTTTCTCTTTCATTCCAGAAGTTTAAGTGATTGCATAATTCTTTTGACAGCTGAAAGTAGTATCCGACTTTGAATGAAAGGTTTACAGCTACAGCTTTTCAATTAGAAAATCTCAGATCATGTGATCTATGAGTTTTAATATCTTAGGATCTCGACCAGTAAGGAATAATCACTTTGAAAAACCTTGATGCTACCTAGAGTTTGTGTTTTGTGAGGTTGCTTGGTAAATTATTTTCCTTTGATAATTGAATATTGCTTCAAGAGAGGTGAGCTCAGACGTTTGGCAATGAATATTGAATGTGTATTCCAAGAGACATGACCTTAAAATATCATCAAGCTAAGTAGTAGTGAAATTGAACTCTGCTGTATAATAGAAGTCAGTGTTTCTTACATCTTTGTGATATATAAATATTTTTACATTGTGGTAGATAATAATTTGTATGGGAACATTTAATTGAATTTAATTTATCCTATGGCAGAATTATGTTGCATAGGTCATTTTAGTTTTTGATTTAAGCATCTTAAAATTACAAATGCAAATATTCAACACGTAAAACCCACATGAATACACACTCCCAAACATTTGAAATCCTAACAGTCATTTCCAACAGCTTTTTCCTACAAAAGAAGTCAGCTCTTCTTAGAGAAGACATGCATTCCCATAGCTTGAGAGGTGCACACTATAAGGTAAACAGAGAAAGGATTACAGCAGTTTAAGTATACCAGCGGATTTACTTTATAGACAATAGACTTTTGAATTACTTGTCTTCAAAATTTGGTTTCTTGAGAAAATTATCTGTGTAGATTAATCATGCATTTCAGATACTTTCCAGACATCTGAATGTTGTTTTCTTAAAAGTAGCCAGCACGCCTTTTTATGCAGTCTGCATGGGAGATAGTAAGAGATGTGTATGCTGTATATCTACTAGTAGAGATTTGTTTATGAGTGCTTCCTTAAAAAATTATTTTTTCTGAAGAAAGGGATTTCTTTTTTATAATTTAGATTAGATGATTTTAAATGTTTTTAGGTTTTAACCTCTCTGATCATCAGGGTCATTGCCATGGAAAAAATGCAAGTTATAGCATATTTCATTTTTATAAGGAAAGAAGTTGATAATTTAGACTTTTTTCTTTTACTAAATTGAATTACATCACTCAATATTTGGATGGCATTAATTCACAATAGCAACAAAAAAATCTTACTATTCAACAAAATAAAGTATGATTTCCTTCACATTTAACTTAATTTGTTCTTTAAAACATCTCCTAACGAAGGTTTTCTCATCCTCTGAAGCTGAATTTATTTAGGAAAAAATATTTTAAACACCATCCCAAGTGATATAACTATTTTTATTGAGCTTTGATGTTCTATTTGAACATATTTGAAGACTGTACAAGCACTCAATTTAGAATTAAGATTTTATTTGGAGATTTTGGTTGTATTTGAAATCTGTTGTGGAATTAAACATGAAGAATACGTCAATTTACTAGATGTCATTGTCTATGACACATTTTAGTCTTATCTTTCTGCCTATATGTAAAGAGGAATAGAAATAATTGGTATAAACAGGAAAAAAGAAGTAAAGTGGTAGGATCAGATGTGAGAAATATATAAGCTAAGATACTCTTTTTTTGTTTGTTTGTTTTTTGTTTTTGTGAGACAGAGTCTTGCTCTGTTGCCCAGGCTGGAGTGCAGTGACACAATCTTGGCTCACTGCGGCCTCCACCTCCCAGGCTCAATGGTTCTCCTGCCTCAGCCTCCTGTGTAGCTGGGATTACAGGTACGCATCACCACACCCGGCTAATTTTTGGATTTTTAGTAGAGACTAGGTTTGACCATGTTGGCTAGGCTAGTCTCAAACTCCTGACTTCAGTTGATCCGCCCACTTCAGCCTCCCAAAATTCTGGGATTTCAAGTGTGAGCCACCAGGGCCAGCCTAAGCTAAGATATTCTAGAAGCTATTAATAGTAAAATATAATGTAAATTGTTTAAAATTAATCTGTATATGAAATTTTTTCTAGGACTTTCCTGCCAGAAAAGTAGGAATAGAATGGCAAAAGGAACGAGGTTCCTTCTACAAGTAGGCACACATCCTATTTCACTTTATCCTGTGATCAGTCTCATAACCATCTCCTGGTGTGAAGTGCTAAAACTGTGCTTTAAGAATAACTTAAGTCCTTTATGTACAAACTAAAGTATGAGAGCCTGAACCTTGGAAACCAAGAGATTCCAAAAAGCCTTATGTGTGAGACTGGGTGCCACAGATCTTGGCAGAAATTACTGCTTATTCTTAATTCTTATTGTTCCTTTCTAGCACTTCAATTTATAATGCCAATATCTACCTCAGCCTAAAGACAAGCTCTAGAATCACTTGTGTTACTTATTACATTTCTTTTAAAAAACTCATGAATTACACATGAATTTCAAAGTTGCCAACTGAGATTCCAAGGACTTAAAAAAGAAAAAACGTGGCACCTTTCCATTATAAAGGCTGTACGCAGTCTTCATAGTGTTTGTCTTTAAGGGACAACATGCCTCATCCATCAGCAACTTTTCTTCCTTAAATCATCATATCTTGCCTAAAAAGGTTTTCTGAAAACTAAGATTTGCAGATTGTTATATCACATCTTAATCTACGTATCAACTTTAGCATTATCAAAGCATGAACTGTTCTGGGTTTTCATAGTTAATTATGTTTGTGGTAATAACTGGGATGCAATTGTTTTTCTTCTGATGATTTTGTACTTGCTTTTCTTATGGTAACTTCTGATGCTTGTTTGTAAGATCTTCCTCTCTTTTCTCCATCTGGTTATCTTCTTACCTTCTGTCCTTTAACTCAGATGTCACCCACACTGTGTGTCTTTCTGGATTGCTTCTTATTTAAATGTTGCTTCTCATAGTTTACATACCTCCTCCTGTACCACACTATCAATATTTCTCAAGCTGCACTATATGCTGGGTTGTGTCTTTATTTATTTATAAGTTCCTTGATAATTCGGACTATATATTAGTATATTCAAAAAATACTTATGAAGTGTTTACTTTGGGTCAGGAATTATTGAGTGAAGGAAATTGACCAAAACTCTGCCATCATGAAGCTCGCATTCTAACTTAGGGAGACAGATAACAGACAATGAGCCACATAAATATGCAAAGTATCGTAAGTTAGATGGTGAAAAGTAATCCTGGATGGGGATCAGATAATTTTGATAGGATAATTTTTAACTGGGTAGTCAAGAAAGTCCGCACAGAGAAGATGGCAATTGGAAGAACAAGGTGGTGAGAACTGCTGAGTCTGGAGCAAACACACAATTTGGAGTAGTAGAAGATTCCAGAACTAACAGAATAGAGGCGAAGAAGTGGGAATTGTGTGGAGTCTTTTACTTGCTGTTGTAATGACCTTGGCTATGCTTTGAAGTGAGGTGGAAAGTTGGCAGGGACCTTAGTTTTCTTTTTAATAATTCACTATGAATTTTGAACGGTCACTATTATAGACTCAATAATTTTGCTTTATTACTCTTGCAATTGACTACAAAAGAGCGTATTGAAGAAATGTTAAATTCTAATTTAAACTGATTGAAATAGGTTTTTATCTTTTTATGTTTCTCATCACTGAATATCTCATTTTTAATTAGTTTGAAAGCATTCTAAGATAGTGAGCCAATGCAATTTAGCATAATGCATAACTTATTATTCATCAGATTTAGGTATTTAACCGAGGATGCTAATTAGGAAAGTAACTTGTTCTGTTGGATGATTTTGATAAAGCTACTTTCAAATGATTATCACATCCATTGATGTCATATTAAGTTGTGTTTCTGGAAACCAAATTTAGGCAGTGGTAATGAGTTAATATCTCTAAGTGGATACCTTTTATCTCTACAGTCAAGGATACTTGAAAGTGGAAAAACATACTGGCTTCAAGTCTTGGGAACTAGGACTTACCGGAAATGTGTGTGTTTTTTTTGTTTCCTGGTGGAATTGTCTTCTCGGAAAGATGGTGTTTCCTTTTCAATAGGAAAAAATTGATCCTATGCTGCTTTACTTTAATGCTTTGCTTTTGTCAAAATAGTGTTTTCTTAGGAAAATTAACCTATCATAATATAATGAAAAGAGAAATGCTGAAGACACAAAATGATGTCCATGTTAATATTGAGTAGGAAGCATCAAGGGACATGAGAAGAGGGAAGCGAAGAGAGGGAGAAGAGAAATTTATAGTGTAACAACAATTAGTAAAAAGGATTAGCATATACATGTAGTCAATAAGTCAATAAATGGCTGTTTATAGAAAGCCTACCAGGCACTAGGGGATATAGCAGTGAAGAAGGCAAAGACACAATTGGCTATACTGTAGTGAGGAGGGAAAGAGGAGGAAGACATACAAATACCTAAAAAAGCAACGGTGTGAAGGGCTATAAAGTACACTACTACGAAGAAGATTACATGTGATAACATGGCTGAGTAAAACTGTCAAGGAGGAAGGCACTGATCTGGCTGTAGGTATTTCAGAGCATTTTTCTCTCTGAGGAGGTAATATTTCATTTGAGAGTTGAGTGAAGACAAAGAGGAAGGTACTTTGAAGATCTGGGGTGCTCTGAGCAGAAAGAAGGGCAGATATAAAGATTCTGTAATTTAAAAAGAGAGCTTGATAGTTTCTTACAAAGAAAAGAAGGCCGGTTTGGCTGGAATGTCCATGAAGGAAGAGCATGGAGAGAGATTACATGAGTGTTCTCAGGGACCAAATCTAGATCTTATATCAAAATGTGAATATAAATTAACTACATTGAAAAGTGTATGATGGATGTGTGATACGATGAGGTTAGCTCTTAGGAGGGTGTAATATTGTGGAAGGGTACACTAGTGAAGGAAGGGGGTTCATTTAGCTGACTATTGCACCTGTCCAGTTGAAGGATGATGGTAGTTGGGATTATGAGTGTAGCAATAAAGTTGGAGAAAATCAGTTGAGATTGGAAGTTGATTTGAAGATGATTGAATTTACTGAGCAAGAATTATATCAAGGTATTTGGATTTAGGGACATGGGGGATTATGGTCACTTTTAGTGATATGGCAAAGTCTTGATGACATGAGGCAGTTTGCAAGTGACAGAGGTGTGGGTAGGTGCGTATGTGCGATTGATTTTACATTTTTTAATCTTAAATTAAGACGCTAGTTAGAATCCAAGTGGAGACATCAAGTAGGCACTGACAAGTTGACTTGGCTAGGGATGTGAGTTAGATCATCGTAGCCTATAGAGCATGCCTAAAGTCATGAATCTAGGTGAGGGGTTGGAAAACTATTATAGCCCATGAGCCAGATCTGGTCTGCCACCTATTTTTGTATGGCTCATGAGTTATAAGTACGTGTGGCATTTATAAGTCTAAAATGTAAAATACAGGGAAATTTTTCAGCAGGGAAAGTTCCATAAAATTGCCTCTTGGCAACACAAAGCCTGCAATATTTACTATCTGGCTCTTTGTCAAAAATGTTACTGACTCCTGATCTGGATGAAACCCTGTGAGGAGAGAGTGTTGACAGAAGAGAGAGAAGCATCACAGTGGAAATTAAAATTATGTCAACTGAAGTGTGTAGGGTAGAGAATTTAAGCCTGAGTATAACAGTAAGAGATTAAAATAACAGTAAATTCATTATCAGCGTGATCAATGAAACCTTTGGGGGCAAAGAGGAACTATCTTCGTCACACCTTTCACTCACTCATAGAAAGATCTTAGGCAGGAAATATAACTTGTTTGAAGATCTGAGATAAGGCTAATGTAGTTTGGACAAAGAAAGCCAATGGGAGGATGACATTACATCTGGCCAAAGATTTAGGGAAGAGCCAAATACTTCAGGCTTTTTAAAGTGATCTTTAGATAAAGAGGAGGTCATCAAGGCATTCCGAAGTTGGAGGATCAAATCACATCTGATGGGAAAAAATCTGGCTGTATGTGCATCTAGGATGTAAGGAAGCCAACATGGATGTGAAGTTAAAATTGTCCATTGCAAATAATAAAATGAAGGCCCCAGGTAGCCTTGGCAAGGGCAGATTTGGTATAAAATCCTTATTGGAATGGGCTTAAGCAGTAACGGGAATACGGATCTAGCTGTTGTGTTTAGTGGAATTTTATCAGTCTTTTTGTTGTGTATGATATATAGATGGTCAAAATAAGGAACTTCTACATTTTCGGTTTTTGTTTTATTTTAATTGAGATTTGAATTAAAAATAAGAAACTTTTATTTTGAAACTTGGAGACTGGGTTTAAAAAGTATAGAGTAGGGCTAGAAAAAAACCTAAAACTCTCCTGATGAGGAGAGTGCTAATCGTGACTCTAATAATAATAAAATACTTTTCTGATAATTTTTTGTGTGTTTCATTATTTATATATGTATGGGAAGTTGTACCCTAGCCACATGCCAATTCACCTGGTGAACTTGCTCTTCAACGTGGCACAAATATTTCCTTCTATCTTTAGCCTTCCGGGGTTTCTCACATGGACTATTGGCTCTTCCTACATGAACCTGCTGGTAGTACCCTGTAGGAGACATGCTACTCCATGACAACAGGCACCACGCTGTAGGGGAATTACCATACCTGTCAATCACTATCTCTAGAATGTGGCCTTTCATGAGCCCTGAGATTTCATACTGTTTCTCTGAGCTGTAACAATATTTATATTGAAAAAATAAACATGTTCTTCTATCTTTAATATTTTATATCTTATAATTTGAATATCCCATTTTCATTATACTACTTAGCTGCTAAGTTATGTTATAAAAACAAGTTTTAATTATCTGCAAACACCTTCAAATCTAATCCTTACCGGTGAAGACTGATGTCTGGTTAACATCTGTTAGGACATTTATTTCCATACAGTATTTATAGCGCCTTATTGTTATTGATTGGTATGATAAATGTGTAACTCTTACACAAAGATAAAATTTTTAGATTTTTGTATTTAAAATACTGGTTATCAAAAGAAAAACCCAGATGTTATTTGTTTATGTTTCTGCTTGAGGTACTGAATGTATTTCAAGTCATATTTCTCAGTATTGATATACTTAATTTTGCTGAAATAATAACACACTAACTTTAGCTACTTTTTTTCTCAGTGTGTCTCCTTGTCGCTCACCATTTCCGCCTCATTTCACTTCTCATCTTTATTTCTTTTTCTTTGGTCTTCTTTTACTTTAGGGATTCTTTCAATTTAGAAGTGTTCTTGTTTTCTGTTAATTACTATTCTTCTTGGATGTACACAGTTATCCTTTTCCATTTCATTTGTGAATTCATCTCAGAGGCTTTTTGTGTGTGCCTTTTACTCATAGCTTCTCAGAAGTCCCTTTCGAGGTTACCGATTTAACATGTCATGTACTATAAGGTTTGCATGGCATGGTGGCAGCTGACTTTGGTCTTTACAAGGATTGAAATATTCACTCAACATGGATTGGTAGAATTTATTTTTTCCTTAAACATTTCATCGCCTTGTAAACAAACAAAAGCAAACCCAAGACTCAAAACTGACATTACTATTGGTGCCCCTGGAAATAGCTACCTTCTCACTAAAGTAGATTTTGTCATCCAACTTTATGTGTTGTTGAACACACATGGTGCTGTATGAGCACTCACTCACTAGTCTAGAAAACATTGCTGTGACCAGTTACCAGAAAAATAAATTCAGATTGCTCTTCACCTTCCACAGATGACCCTTCTGAAAGCCATTTGAATTCATTATAAATTATAGTTATATTAGTGTGACTTTAATTCACTTGTAATCTGAACTTTATGTGCAATGCATTTTTTCCCGTGTTTAATCATTTTTGAATGCTAAATCATTTGCAAACAAATGGCTTGTCCTTGAGAAAGAATTTAAGGCTGAAAGTACATTAAGTGCCATCTGGGTATCTGTGTCAATGGTTTTGTCACTACAAATGTGTGTGTGTGTGCATATCACCTACTTTATCACATTTATTTGATAAAATTGATATGCAATCTCTAAATCATTGTGTCTCCAACTTGTGTTATGCCACAAATACAAATTTTTGTCCTAAAGTTGATGGTACCCTTTGTAAAACTAGAAGTTCTCATTTGTGCAAAGGAAGGAAAAATAAAACAAGAAACAAATTCAATAAAAAAATTAAAGGTCAGATTTCTTTTATAGCTGCTGAGTTCCTTTCTTTCCTTTCCATCATCCTCACATTCCCAAATCTCAACAAAGTTAAGAAATTAAAACACACATCATGAGATCATATGTTCACCTTGTTCAGGAACTGAAGGATTACATATACAAGACTATACCTTAATAAGTAGAGGGAGAAATATGAAGATATGAATAGAATATGAAAATTTATTATAATGCAGTTGTATTCTAAAGTGTTTCCTAGGCAGGCTAAGAGTATGTTGCCAGGAAATTTTAAGAGACCCACTCCATTATATAGAAGAGGATGTGTGTAGATCTCTTAATTCTGAAATGTTTAGAACTGAGTACAACAGGTCTTTGAATAACGACGTTTCATTCAATGTCATTTCATTATAATGTTGATGAGAAAAAACAAATTGATTCCAACTGGGGTTCACTGTCTGTGTAGAGCTTATGTATTCTCCCCATGTCTGCATTGATATTCTCTGGATGCTCCAGTTTCCTCTCACTTCCCAAGGCTGTGCATGTGAGGTTGATTGACGTGTCTATGTGGTCCCAGTCTGAGTAACTGTGGGTATGTGTGAGTGCACCTGCAATGCGACGGCGCCCTGTCCAGGGCTGGTTCCCACATTGCGTCCTGAGCTGACAGGATAGGCTGCGGTCAACTGCAACCCTAAACTGAAATAAGTAGGTAAATAATGATTTTACTAGCTTTTATTAATCTTAAACGTATGAATAGCTGAAATTTATTTCAGCATTTAATATTAGAAGTGTTTTGATCTTTATTTACAAGTTTGTTGACGTTTTAGTTACCAAAAGCCATAGAAGCTTAACTCTTTTGATGTCAACCTATGGTAAAATGGGTTTCGCTTACTGTATTTTTGTACCAATTAACCATCCCCAATTTATCCCTCCGTATGCGTGTATCAAAACATCACGTGACCATAAATATATATACCTATGACCAGTTTTCAAGCACCTGTCAATGATGTTAAGTGAAGACTTATTGTAGTCCTTTTTTGGCATAACGAAAATGTGTGTGTTTTGTTCAAGATTGGAAAAGTTCTTTGTGTAAAGAACTAGACAGTAAATATTATAGGCTTTGCTGGCCATATGTAGTCTCTGTCTCTCCTTCATCTACTCATTCTTCTTCTCCCCTTCCTTCTCCTTCTTTAAACACTTCCAAAATGCCAAAACAATTTTTAGCTCTCAGCCATATGAAGCAAGCCATTGATTAAATTTGGCTTGTAGGCCCATAAGGTGTGAATTCCTTTACATCATCAGAATGCCGCATATATATGAAATGTTATCTATGAGAAATTAATGGTGCTCCCAGCAGAGAGAAATTAGCCTAAGTTAAGTTTGGGCTTTGGAATTCAGGGGAATGCCATGCACAAAAATGCTCTGCTTTTAAAACTAGTTACTAACAGTCCATTTCTGATATCAGAAATACATGAAAACTACCAATTGAACGGACATTATTCACTACTTTAGTGCTGCTACTCCTGTGTGGTGGAAAAAGAATCCAGAAAGTTTTCCTTTCCATTTGAACATTCATGCAATAAAAATTTCCAAATCTTTTTTTGAACAAATTTTTATCTTATAGCTCTCTTGTGTACTTTATAAGTACGTTTTGCTGCTTATTCTCAGTAACTGTATTGAAACAATCTGTTTTCCTTTATCAATCAAAATAAAATAAGAAATTTAGCTTAATACTAATATTAAGCTGAAGTGCAAGATATATGAAAAAGAGAGAAAAGAAGCAGGATAAACTGACCTTTTGATAACTGCAGAGGACAGCAGATCAAAGACTGGACTTTAACGTCTGACATTTTCAGAATCTATCACAGTAAGTCCACTGGGTCCAGAAATAGGTTTTAATCCTAGATTGAAATGACAATGCTGTCATGACATTGAGTTTGATGGAAAAAGTGAAGTTAAAGTTTTTCTCAATATTTTTTTAAAATCAATGATTGATTTAACTATAAAATGGACTGATTCTGAAGAACTCATTCTGACGTTGGAGGTGAAAATGCTTTTACTCTAATCATTAAAATCAATTTCTCTAGATATCTGACTTTATTCTGCTTTATAACATAAAGAATGAAACTATATTTATTAATGAAGTGTAATCTAGCAAAGTGGCATAAGCATAATTATGAGTCACTTACTAAAGTTGTGTGTTTTTTTCCATTGCATGAAAACCCTGCCTTGTTTTAATTTTTATTGACTCTTTAAAAGCAATTTTAGGTTTGTAGAAAGAAGTGAATAAGCATTCACACGTCATCCTCAGCCTCTACCCCAATTTCCCCGATTTTTAACATCTTGCAATAGTGTGGTACATTTGTTATAATTGATGAGTCAATATTGGTACATTACTATTGACTAAAGTATGTAGTTTGTATTAGAGTTTACTCCTTGTCTTATGAATTCTATAGGTTTTGTCAAATGTGTAATGACAAATAATCCTCATTACAGTGTCATATAGAATAATGGATTCACTCCCCTAAAATTCTTCCTTGCTCCATCCGTTCATCGTTTCCTCTACTAATTTATGTAGAAGATAAATTAGTAGATTGAGTTGATGGTTATAGCAGTTTAAAGCACAGATAGAAAACTAGATTGACCTGCCTACCCAGACTGTTCTTCTCACTCTCACTGTGCCCTTTCTTAACCTTTGGAAATGCTTTTATTCATATATAAAATAGGCTGTAACTTCATATAGTTGTATTACAAAAAGTTAATGCACAGAAAAAGACTTGTGCTAGGTATATGGTTTCTTCTCAGTTAAATGGAAGCCATTGCGTGTGTTTGTCAATAGAATTCGTCATACTTTATCTCACATATCTTTACGTCATTGTTGGCACATGACATGTTTAGACTGCACAAATCTCCTCCAAATCCCTAATAGCCACTGATCTCTTTACTGTCTCCATAGTTTTGCTTTCTCCAGAAGGTCATGTAGTTGAATCATACGGTATGTAGACTTTTCAGACTGGCTTCTTTCACTTGGCAATATGCATTTAAAGGTTCCTGTGTGTCTTCTGTAGCTTGACAGAATACTATTCCATTGCCTGGATATACCACAGTTTATTTTTCCATTCACTTCCTGAAGGACATTTCGATTTTAGTGATCATGAATAAGGCTCCTGTAACATTCATGGGAAGAAGGCTTTTGTGTGCATGTAAGTTTTCAAATCCTTTAAGTAAATACCGGGAATGTAATTGCTGGGTTGTGTGGTAGGAGTATGTTTAGTTTTATAAGAAACTGCCAAACTGACTGCCAAAGTAGCTGTACTATTCTGCATTCTCACAAGCAATGAATAAGAGTTCCTGTTTCTCCTCACATTTGCCAGCTTTTGGTATCATCAGACTTTTGGATATTGGTCATTTTAATAGTCATGTAATAATATCTCACGGTTGCTGTGACTTGCAGTTCCCTAATGATACATGACTAGTAACTTCAAAATCCCCATTTGACAGCTGTATTTAGACCTTTGGACTATTTTTTAAATGAGTTGTTTTCTTTCTTATTTTCGAGTTCTCTGTATACTTTAAATACCAGTAATTTATCTGATATGTTTTGAAAATGTTTTGAATATGTTTTGAAAAAATTTTCTCCCAACCTGTGGCTTTTGTTTTCATTCTAAGCACAGTTTTAATAACAAAAGTCTTTAATTTTAATGATGCTCAATTTCTCAATTTTTTCTTTGTCTAACCCAATAAATCAGAAAGCTTTTTATCATTTCACATGACTTAATATTCAGGCAAGGTCTATATAGGCCCCTTTCAAACAGTCATAAAGTTTAGAAGCTCTGACCTCACAAACAATAACAACGACAACATAGAAACAAAAATGACAGCTTTTGATGTTGTCTCAGTAATTTCTCAATTCAAGAACAGATTACTGAGCTTTATAAGCAATACGTATAGATATCAATTTCACAATAAAATACCTTATGATATTTATCAAATCACCTTAGTTTTGGTCACTTATTACTATTAGACTAAAATGTAATTTGTCAGACATGAGAAATCCTTTGGAGTATTTTTTAGAGAACCAAGTATTTGTTTTAGCCTTTTCAGTTCTTCTCTTGCTGTTTCTCCAGTATAGTCATTCCAATTGTCTCTATAGATGTATTAATACCAGGTACATAATAAACACAATTATCTCCCACGTGTACCCCAACCCCATTCCCTGTTCATGCAGTCAACATAAAGGAAGCAGGTCAAAAGGAAGCAGGTCATGTACCCTGTGATGTGCTGGGTTGTAAGGAAAGGTACACAATTAATGTACCATGTCTGAGTTTTCTTCTTCTCTGTATTTGTTCCATTTAATGCATGTATGTTTTTTATTCCTTAGGCCTCTCCAGTCCTAACACACTCAGGGATACTTGATACAGCTATAAGGCTGTGTCTTTATCAGGTACCTTTGGGTTACCCCCGGCCAGGGGTGGGAAATAGAGGAAGTGAATGTCTGTATCCTCATTATGTATCACACAGAGCAGAAACATAAAGAAGCCTGTGCCATGAATGGGTCTCTTCTTTCTCCAAAAACCACCTACCCCTTCAACTCCCACTGCTTAAAGGAAAATCTTGTATTAGTCTCCCCATTTTCTCCTCAAACTTGCTTTAGCAAAGCAGTTCCTAAACCTCTGTTAATGTATGTCCCCACCCCTAACTCAACACACAGTCTCATGTCACATCACAGAAAAGAAGTTCAAAACAAAACAAAACAAAGCCACAGTCTTATAAGAAAAATAGGTAAGTTTTACAAAAGTTGTGTACTGTATCTCTGCTTTGAATTTTGTCATTGGCCAAGGATAGTAAAACTCTTGGAAAACTATAAAACAGGAACTTACGTAATATGTTTTACCCAAGATTTTTCAAACATTTTTGGAAGGATACTTATTAACATCTTGCAGAGGTAATGTTACATGAAAAACTTAGCATAAGACCAATCAGGTATTCTATGCAATAATGCAGATATATGAAAAAATAATATAATGAAATAAATGACTTTTCAAAAGGTATTGATCCTAGATCCACATTCTTTTTTTGGTTCAGGTGAGGCAATTAGAATGTGAAAAAAAGAAGCATAGAACAACTGTCTAATGAGAGGGACGAATGCTCCTGGGTGGAAAGTTATTAGAAGATAAATTAGTAGATTGACCCTTTTGCTGTCTACGCAGGTTTTTTTTTTTTTTGCTAGTACCAATAGAAACAAATTCATTTTATGGTTTGTGTCACTGGAAATGTATAACTTAGTGGTAGCTGTATAGCAAACTTTGAATATGTAATAATAAGAGATTAGATGTAGGTTTAATATCATTATTTAATTTATTTGCTTGAATACCAGTGAGGAATTTCCACTTAAGCTCTCGTTTTCCAGATGAGTGTTTAATTGAATTCCAGAATTCATTTTGAAATAGAACTTTGTGTAGAATATGAATTTCTTTGCAAGAAGAATCATTTGTACACTTGGGTTTGAGAGCAGTTTAATGTCAATATAACTTCTTTCCAGGCTTTCATTTCCTACTTTTTGATATGGGAATAATCTCATGGCGTGATTGTGAAAGTCTTAAAAGATAATGTTTGGGGGGAGGGGAAGGGATAGCAATAGGAGATATACCTAATGTTAAATGATGAGTTAATGGGTGCAGCACACCTACATGGCACATGTATACATCTGTAACAAACCTCCACGTTGTGCACATGTACCCTAAAACATAAAGTGTAATAAAAAAAGATAATGTTTGCAAAGATACTCTGTGCACTCAAAGCGTGCTCTATGAACTTCATTGCCGTTCACATTTTGGGTTTATGAGGCTTCCATTTGCTGGCAATTGAAATGTGACTCTGAGTTAGATGCCGTGGTGTGGGAGATGATGTTTATTGGAGTTTAAAGCACAGATAGACAACTAGATTGTCCTGCCCACCCAGACTGTGCTTCTCACTCTCACCGTGCCCTTTCTTAACCTTTGGAAACACCTTTATTTATATATAAAATAGTTTCATATACTATTTTATACTATATACTTCATATAGTTGTATTATGAAAACTTAATGCACAGAAAAAGACTTGTGCTAGGTATACGGTTTCTTCTCAATTAAATGGAAGCTATTGCCTGTATTTGTCAATGGAATTCATCATACTTTATCTCACATATTCAGTGCTTTACATCATTTTTGGCACATGGTATGTTTAGACTGTGCAAGGGTTAATTACGCCAAATTTATCTATCTACAGTTAATATAGCCCAAGGTACCTTGTTTAGCTGAGCCAAAGTTTGCATTTATTAAAAATGTAAATTTATCTTGAAGTGATGCCTGATCTCACAGAACTATGGGTTCCAATCTCTAAATCACTGTGATCAGTAGTAAAACTATGTACTCTGTGTCTGTCCTACTAGCTATATTGCCGGAATCTGGAGCATGACTTTTGGGTCTTTCTGTAATGCCTTACCTCTCATCAAAATTCACAAAATTCACAAGACCTGCTCTCTGGATTGTGAGACTTTTGCATTACAAAGAAAAAGGTACTGTCCTAATGGCATTCCAAAGCCATTTGAAATGAGTTGCTGTCGTTTCCAGGGAGTCATTTTTGTGTTGGTTATCATTACTTTACCATTACCTTTTAATTTGGAAATGTTAAAATCCATTGCCATGATCCTTGGAATATAAAGATCATATAGGGTCATTGACATGAGTCTGAAAGTATGAGTCACTGGAGACCTTCTAGTGGGATAATGTTGTTAATATTGCTGGTATTCTATTCTTCACGTTTCCTCCAGTAAAATGTAAAGTGACCAAAATATAAGCGTCACGCAGGCAAAGATTCTTTTATTTGTTCAACGAACACTGCTTTCACAGAGTAGTCAGTTAATATTCACTACTAGAATGCATGTTGAATGGCAGCTCTTTTATTTGCCATTAGCGTTGGCCCACTTGATAGCAGTTGGACAAAAAAATTGGACAAAGTGTGTTGATCTTTTATGAAAAAATAGATATCTCTTTCTTTCTTTCATTGTTGCGTTTTCTCTGGGCAAGTTGATACACACTGTAGACCTGATGTTATTTTAGGGATACAGTTGAAGTTACTAGATACTTTAGAGTTTATTTAATTATAATATGAAGCTTTGAGTTTCTGTTTCATTATTAAATAATTTATTTTATGATAGTGTTGCTTAACTTAGTGTGCAAGGCCTACAAATAAACCTAATAAATATCTTACAAACTACCTTAAAATAAATCTAACATTTTTTACTGAAATATTTTTAAACATGTTGAAGTTGGAATGCCAGGTAATTGTATACATACACACACACACATTTTCTTTTGGTTTCTTTGTTCCTATTATTGAAATTCCTATGCTAATAACCATATCAATTTATGAAACTCATTTTGAGAAAAAAGGCCTAAAATATAACTCATTTTTAAAATGATTTTCTCTTAATTTATAATGTCATACTTTAATAAAATAGGGTAGGGCAATTTTGTATAAATATTTATGCTAAGTTTTCTACATAAGTTACTGCATGTAGTCTAGTTTTTAATAGAAGGGTTTTCTTTTTCTTCAGTATCCACTTTAAAGTCAATGACATTTAGTGTTTTTTACTTTACAGTTCTAAGTTACTTATGCTTAAAAAGACATCTGACTTTTAAGTTACTGTCCAACTTGATTGTTATCTCTCTGTATCTTATCGATGTGTTCTTGAAAGTAGTTAGATTTTGAAAGACATTACTAAGAGGGCTTTTTCTCATCTTTGGAGAGTAACTTGGGGTAAACGGTTGTCTTTCGTCTTTGTCCTCCTCTCTACCCACAACTCCCCATCCCAGATCATTAGCTGAACTTGTGTGCTCAGGTTAATGTTCTGTTTCACCTTTCTTGTCAAATTGCTAGATACAACTCTCTTCAGTTATATACTGTACAAACAGAATCTCATCTTTTTAATCTCTCTCTTTTAAACAAATGTGTTCACGCTCAGATTTGTTGTCATTTAGAACAGGACTTCCTATTAGAAATATAATAATTTTCCTTCATGTTGTATCTTCAATACAAAAAAAAAAAACAGAAAAACACGTATCAATGGTTTGCATGTGTCATGCTGATAGTTGGAGGGCAACTGATATAGAAAAAGTGACACTATATTTCTGAACACAAACCTTGTTTCATCTTAGAATTTGGTGTTGAACCAATTGTGTACCTCATAGCAATAAACTTTAATGAGTTGTTAATATGTGATTAACTGCCTTGGCCAAACTCAAAATCTTATTCACACATACAATACACACAGAGAACTTATTTTTATTTGTTCAGTCACTCCTTTAGTCCTTCATTTATTTCACAAACATTCATTGACACTTACGTGGCAGCACTCTTATAAGAATAGAATATACCCTGTTAAATCAGACATGATACTTGCTTTTGTGGAGCTTATGCTTTAATGGAGAAACAGAAAGTCAAGCAAAAACTCAAACTATATAACTTTAAATTGGATATGTGCTAATGAAGGAAAATGTGGCACTGGAAGAAAAAATAATAGGGAGTTAAAGGATAAATAGGAGTTTGGTGGATGAAATTTATGAAGGGCTGAAGATTTCAAACAAAAGAAACTGATGCAGGAGGGTGCAGCTTTGGAGTCAAGAATGAAGTTCTAGGAGATAGCAAGGAAATGGTGGGAGAGGAGGTCAAAGTAGGTAGGATTTTATATATTATCAATGGGAAAATATTGAACAACCCTAAGCAGAAAGGCAATGATAGGGGGTCAAAGTAGGTAGGATTTTATATATTATCAGTGGGAAAATATTGAACAACCCTAAGCAGAAAGGCAATGATAGGAGGTCAAAGTAGGTAGGATTTTATATATTATCAATGGGAAAATATTGAACAACCCTAAGCAGAAAGACAATGATATATATTCATCTTCATTACAAATTCTTATATCTTTAGTAGACCTGTTTTCAGGCAAAACTTCATGAGAGAATAGTAACAAAGAGAAAAAAAGTGGTGTTCTCAGATTATCTCTAACTCACCTGATGACTTTAAGCTAAATGACCTCAACATTTTGTGAGGCTTTTCCTTCTTATAAAGTAAGGAGTTTAGATGAGGTGAGGTGTCCAATTTCATTTAGCTTCAATTTCCTGTAACTTGACGGCTGTCAAGTCATGCTTTGATTTGTTCTGTTTGTGAGCCAGAGTAACTTTAAGGCAGTATATTAACTAGGAGAACTATTTCTTTACTTTTAAACTTCAAAATTATGATGACATAAGTATTTTAAAGAGCATTTAGAAAGTAGACAAATGAAAAATTTTTAACATTTTGGAATGCTTCTTGTATTTCTTTTTGAAACCTAGGTTTTTGGTGGTAGTGTTGATATTTATTTTTGCCAAACTAACCATTCCATGTAATTTTGTAGCATTTTGGGTTGATGACCACCGTAAGTCTAGTATTCCCATATGTGTTAAAATTTATCTTTACAATTAATATATTTTCACTGAATTATTTAATTAAAAATTAAACTACGATTTCTAATACATGTTCAGTGAGATATTATTAGGCATTACCTGAAAGGGATTTCTGGAGAAAGAAAGAATTTCTGGTTAAAAAGAGTTGAGCAGGTTTTCCTAGAGCGATTCTCTTGGTCTCTAGGATGGTGCTACAGCATAAAATATCCTCCTAATTTACTTCACAAATTAGCCCTTAGATTTCATGAATTACTTATAATTTTTTTTGTAGACCACAGTTTCTTTGCTCTTCAGTATTACACTTGCTTATGTGAGTTTCTAAAACTAAGTTTAATTTTGGAAATTCTTAATTTTATATTTATATTTTGAATTGTGTTTAAAATTAAGTTTAGTAAAAAGCTAGGTTTTTATTTCTACCTACAAATTCAGTGTCCCATCAATAGAAAAAAAATTCTCAATAATATTTTAAAGTTACTTACTTTAGTCTTTGTCATTAAAGAATAAAATTTACCAGGCAGAAATGCCCCAGAAGCTACCTATGGAGGAAATATAAATATTATTATTACCTACTAATAGTAATATACAAAATAGTCAATTATGTGTATAGAAGTTAAATATATATAAAAGTTAAATATTTATAAATGATACAGGACTCACGTGTTTGTATTCTCTGACTGCTGTGCAGTCACAGTCTGATAAATTGATAAACAGAGTTTGCAGTAAAGAAGGAGTTTAATGATTGCAGGACAGCTGAGTGAGGAGATGCGAGCACCCTCAAATCTGTCTTTCCAGAGAGTACTTGGTTGGGGTGAAGTGATTGTAGAGGACCAGGGGCTGGATAAATGGGGTCACTGACTGGTTTGGGTTAGGGGGATTAAATCTTAAATCACCAGGATATAGAAACTTCACCCTTTAGTGATTCAGCTTCTCCTGGAGCCCTTCGGAGGAGCTGATGTCAGTAGTTTCACTGGTATGTAGGATCTGAAAGAATACCTCAGAGAGAAAACAACATTTCACAATGCTCAAGTTGTTATCTATGAGTAGTTAAGTTAAGGGATGAATATTCTGATATATGTAAGTCATCAATTCTGATATATGTAAATCATCTATTCTGATATATGTAAATCATCAGTTCTGATATATGTAAATCATCAGTTCTGATATATGTAAATCATCAGTTCTGATATATGTAAATCATCTATTCTGATATATGTAAATCATCACTACTCACTATGCTGCATGATCCTTGACAAATTTTCTGATTTCCTTGTATTATTAAGTAATAGCTGCATTCTTTTAGGATACTATTTCATGATCAGCACTCTTCCTTCAGGCTCTACATAAAAATTATATAAGACTACTAAATCAGTTTATGATCTAATTATGTCATTTCTTTGTCTATTATTTGCCACTGTAACTCAATTGTTCAAAGATTCAATGTAGGAGTCATATAATTCAGCCTGATTAATATAAGTATTTGCTCTAAATGACATTGGAAATATATATATCCATTATAGCTCATTTTAGCACATATGTTAATATTTCTGTTGCAGGATTCACTCAGTTATATCCTCATTAAATGTTGGTACACTTCGAAGATATCAAATGATATCAAATCAGCAATACTGAGCAGCTAGCTACATTTATGAATTTCTTATTTGCTAGTTGAAGTTACTTATATTTGTTACAATCTGGGAAGCTCTTAAAAATATAATTATGCCTTTAAATATATCTCTGCAAAAAAAACTTTTGGAAAGAATTTCTTTGGTGTCTCTGAGAACTGTGAAGTCTTAAGTCTGAACGGAATTAAAGGCATTTGTATTCGTCCATTCTTTTTTTTTTTTTCCTGAGACGGAGTCTCGCTCTGTCGCCCAGGCTGGAGTGCAGTGGTGCAATCTCGGCTCACTGCAAGCTCCGCCTCCTGGGTTCACACCATTCTCCTGCCTCAGCCTCCCGACTAGCTGGGACTACAGTTGTCCGCAACCACGCCTGGCTAATTTTTTTTTGCATTTTTAGTAGAGACGGGGTTTCACCCTGTTAGCCAGGATGGTCTCGATCTCCTGACCTCGTGATCTGCCTGCCTCGGCCTCCCAAAGTGCTGGGATTACAGGCCTGAGCCACTGCACCTGGCAAGTGGTATCTTTTCACTTAGTTTAAGTTTACTCAGTGATGAGGATATGAACATTTTTCTAATTGGCATTCACTTCCATAACTGTGAACTCTACCCAGTGACCAGTATCTGTGATGGTATTAAGTACCACCTGTTCAAGCTATTTATGTGTTGTAAATTAGTCCCTAATACCCCCTGTTTCCAAAGTCTTATGACATCTAAGATGAAATGATAATAGATAATTTCATTAATTTATAAAACCCTGACTGAAGATGGGAGAAAGATGTCTAAACTAATTCTTTAGATTATATTTATCAAGAACCAGACAGATTCTAATCATTCTACATGTACATTAAATATATTGAATTAGATTTCTCTTCTAACCTTTACAATAAATGCTATATGAGCTTGTGTGTTTATTTAGCTCCTGGAAAATATTAGCTCTAATCTCCCCTATTTCATGCTATTTATGTTTTAAACCTCGTTTCTGAATGTGCTTTGTTAATTTGAATTTTATTGGCCTAAACAAATTTTTTCTTATAATCAACATAAATTACATCGCCATAACTCATATGAAGTTTTCTTCCCTCCCTCAGAAAGTTGTGACCAAACAGGATTTTAATACATTGCAGTTTTTGTAGAACTCCTCTACCAACAATTTCATAGCTAGTTAACTGTTTAAATGCACACTTACTGTGCTAATGGTTGGAGAATAAGAGATCAAGATGGTGGCTTTTACAAGGAACACATATTTCTGAGCTTATGGCCTGCAAAGCTAAGATAAATTTTAAGAGAGAGAAAAATATCCTAAGTATTTATATATTTAATTATGTTATATTTGAAGTCACATATTTAGGAAATGAAAGTAGGTGTTTTCAAACAATGTCAGTTTCTATCAGCATGCAGCAGGGGTATCCCTCTCCATGCACAGATGCACAGAAACGAGAGAAAAATTAAGTACTAAATTCTAGTGACTATTATAGGATGATGCAAGTTTCAAGACATGTGAAAGAAAACACAAACTAAAATAATTAGTGAGGACTGTGATGTCCGATAAGGCAAGCAATGAATTCTCTCTTAGCCTCATCTTCTTCATTTGTAAAATTGTTAAATATTTTGCATGACTTCTTCATACTCAGACTTTAATTGTGGTTGGCTTAGAACTCTTTCTCTTTCAACATTGTCTTCATTTCTCCACCGTTTTACTAAATCTTAGTCGTGACTGTTGATATGTCCTCAAGTATCATATACGCACCACGTTCCTTGGAGGTGGTAGAGTGTAGTGAATAGTCAAACAGGTTCTGGGTTTAAATCCTGCATCCTCTGCTTTCTAGCTGTGTGATTTGGGTCAGGCTAGTTGCTATCTGAGCCTCATTTTCCTCATCTGATTGTTTTAAAGACAAAATAGTATATAAGACAAAAGAGTTAAACAATATGTGAAAATATTCCAGCCTCTGACACATCGAAATTCTCAAGAAATATTTACTGTTCTCAGAACAATATTCTATTCTATTCACAATAACAATTGTTACAATTTTTATGCCTGTTCTAAGTTAAAATCTCTACAAGTCCAAGGGTTAATCAAGAAACATTAAATGTCCCACAAATAATTATTTCTATTTAACATAATTTAATTTTAAAACAGTTTTAGGTTCACAGCAAAACTGAGCATTGAAGTGTAAAACTTTAAGATAATTTTTTGCCCTTTCAGTATTTAATTTATTTTATTTAGACCTGATTAATTATAAAATTATTTTTCCTTAGCCATGAGAATTCAATATTACGTTATAAAGATATTTCAACTGGAAAGCTTTTTTTTTTTTTTTTTTTTTTTTTGAGATGGAATCTGGCTCTGTCGCCCAGGCTGGAGTGCAGGGGCACGATCTCGGCTCACTGCAAGCTCCGCCTCCCGGGTTCACCCTGTTCTCCTGCCTCAGCCTCCCTAGTAGCTGGGACTACAGGCGCCTGCCACCATGCCTGGCTAATTTTTTGTATTTTTAGTAGAGACGGTATTTCACCATGTTAGCCAGGATGGTCTCGATCTGCTGACCTCTTGATCCACCCACCTCGGGCTCCCAAAGTTAATTTTTGAATATATTTCAGATTTTGCTCTAGCATATTTAATGAGATATTAATGTCACTGTACAATCTAAATTTTGGCATATCATTTTATGTCCCTCAGCGTGTAAAAATCCTTTGTCATTATAGCTTGTACTCTCTGTCTTTTAATAGTGAACTTAATGTATTTATACTAAATATGATTTTGACACATATGGATATATTTCTGCATCTTTAATAAAATTTCACTGTATTTTTACTTCTTTACTTTTTTCGTTTGTTTTCTGCTTTTCATTGACTTGATTGCATATTTTTGGGGGGTGTGTTGTTTGTATATTTCCTTTTCCATTTAATCTGTGTCGCTTTTCATTGCTCTTTAGTTATTAAATGTTGAACAAAGTTCATTAGCACTAATGAAGCACAAGGTTGCATTAGCAAAGTACAACTTGAAACAATCATCTCCTTCTACCTGAACAATTTAAAGGCTGTAGAAAATTTTAGATATGATCATCTCTTCCAGTTTTTATATTATTGCAATTTGTAAATATAATTATGTATTGTTTTTTAAATTCCAAGCTAAATAGTCATTATCCTTAATGTTATTATTGCTGTTACTTTGGTTATTGATTATTTAGATACACCAACGTGTTTTCAAGTTTCTGTATAACTCAGTGCCACTTAGATCTCACTCTTTTCTTCTCATTGAAGCATATATTTTGGTGCTCTTTGGTATGTAAACTCAATCATTTATTTGAATGTGTGTGTGTGTGTATGTGGCAGGGTCTCAGGCTGTCACCCAGGCTGCAGTGCTGTGGTGCAATCATGGTTCACTGCAGCCTTGACTTTCTGGGCTCAAGCAGGTCTCCCACCTCAGCCTCTTGGGTAACTGGGACTACAGGCATTTGCCACCATGCCCACACCAGGCTAATTGTTTGTATTTTTAGTAGAAATGAAGTTTCACTATCTTGTCCAGGCTGGTCTTGAACTCTTGAGCTCAAGCAGTCTGCTCTCCCGAGCCTCCCAAAGTGCTGAGATTACACGCATGAACAACCATGGCTGTCCTGAAAATTATCTTATTTTATATATCTTACTCTTAATAATTTAGAAAGGTTTAAAATAATAGATTGATGGATATTTTCTCTTAGCACTTTGAAGAGTTTAAAATCATAGGTTGATGGAAATTTTCTCTTAGCACTATTGTCTTTTATAATTTCAAGATGCTTTCATTTTAAATTATGAGTAGAAAACAGAAATTACCTAAAAGGCACAATTACTAGACTGACAGTGTTATGGGTTGAATTGTGTACCTTCAGCAAATAATGAGGCGGTAATTCCAGTAGCTGTGAATGTGACCTTGTATGGAAATACAGCCTTTGCAGATGACCAAGTCAGGATGAAGTCATTAGGATGGGCCCAATCCAATATGACTCTGTAGTTACAAAAAGGAGAAATGTGGACACAGGGAAAGATAGGTATACAGAGAAGGCGATGTGAAGACACAGGAAGAATGCCATTGATAAGCCAAGCGATATGGTCTGTCTTAGCTCCTGTAACTCCCATGTGCTGTGGGAGGGATTTGGGGGAGGTAATTGAATCATGGTTGTAGTTTCCGTAACTCCCATGTGTTGTGGGAGGGATCTGGTGAGAGATCATTGAATCACGGGGTGGTTTTCCCCATACTGTTCTTGTGGTGGTGAATGAGTCTCACAAGATCTGTTGGTTTGATAAGGGGTCTCCTCTTTGCTTGGTTCTCATTCTCTCTTGCCTGCCGCCATGTGAAATGAGACTTTCGTCTTCTGCCATGACTATGAGGCCTTCCCAGCACATGGAACTGTGAGTTCATTAAACCTCTTTTTCTGTATAAATTATCCAGTCTCTGGTATGTCTTCATGAGCAGCAGGAGAACAGACTAAAACACCAAGAAACACCCAAAGCTGCATGACATAAGGAGAGATACTTCTCTGGAATAGCTTTTTCCTTGTGGCTCTCAGAAGGAGCCACCTTTTCAACACCATGATTTTAGACTTCTGCCTTCCAGAACTCTGAGACAGTACACTTATGGTTAAGCCACCCACTGTGCGCTGTTTTGTTAGGGCAGTCCCAGGAAACTACTACAGATACAAATCGTAAACAGAAACAAGAGCCAGGAGAAACCAGAACCTTCAACCCTCTATGCAGTACTCTGTCCTTTCTTTCTGGAGGTTTTCAGAAGGAATTTCAAGGATTCGGCAGGGGGTTGGTAGACCATGCTGGGCCCACTGTGTCCCATTCCTGCCAGATTCCTGCGGGAACTGCACGGTTTACTAGGTTACACTTTCTTTTCTGTTTATGGCTTCTCAGGATGCACACTTGACCCTATGCCCTCTCTTAATCCTGGCAACCCCCCATACTCTGCCTAAATAAATACCAGTGGACATAACTACCGACATGCCAAAGTCCTCAACATCTCATATTCCATGGAAGAGTACATAGACGGGCTCTTTATACTGTCATAGATTATACCAGCCGGGTATCCAAGTGATGTCAACAGGGCCCCAGTGATTTTTAGACATTTTAATAAAAATTTCTTTTTAAAAAATCAGATTTTGCTATAGAGTCAGGCTTATAATCCCTATGTTCTTTTCTTGACAGTATGTTTTTCCAAAAGAATCCTCAGCCATCCACATAAAAACAGTTTCCATATATGCGAACTGGAAATTTTTATAACTGGTAGAAACAGACTAAAAACTGGACTTTCAAAAAACATAGTTGGCCTTTCCTGTGTACGAGCTCCGCATTCACAGATTCAACCAACTATGGATAGAAAATATAGTATTCCCAGATTGGGCAGCCCAAGGATGCAGAGGGCTCAGTTTTAATTTTCCCAGGTTATACAGGACCAATGTTGGAATTTTAGCATTTCTGGATTTTGGCATCCATCAGGGTTCTAGAACTAATCTCTCACGGAGAACGTGGAACCACTGTATATACCAATGGCAAATAAGCAGTGAAAATTTGCTTAACGCCACTAGTCATTAGGAAAATGCAATTAAAACTGCAATGAGATGCTCTATACAGCTACTAGGACGGCTATAATCAAATCACAGAAGACGGAGTACTGATGAGGATATGTAGAAACATCAGTGGTATAGTTGCTTTGGATAACAATAGGGAAGTTTCTTTTAAATTTAAATATACATTTATCATATGACTCAACTATCAATTCCTGGATGTTTACCCAAGAGAAATAAAAGCATGTTCATACAGAGACCCATTTGCTAATGTTTATAGCAACTTTATTTGCATGGCCTTAAACTAGAAATAATCCAGAGGCCCATGTATTAGTAAAGGTATAATCAAATGGAACACTAGTTTGCGATAAAAAAATACAATATAGACATATGTAACAGCATGAATAAATCTCCAACGCATTAAGTAAACTCAATAAAAAACAATCAAAGCTACATAGTATATGATTCAATTTTTGTGACATCATTTAATAGCCAAAACTGTAGCCACCCAAATCTGAGTGGGGTAGACAGGGGCTAGGTGTCAGGTTGGGGGCGAGGACTGATTACAAAGGGGCACCAGGTAACATAGTACTTTAGGTTGCTGTAACAGAATATCATAGACTGGGTATTTTATAAACAACCAAAATTTATTTTTCACAGTTTTGGTGACCAGAAGTTCAAATTCACGTTACTGACAGACTCAGTGCCTGGTAATGACTCACTTCCTGATTCAGAGGTGGCTGTCATTCTTTTGTCTCCTCACATTGTAGAAGGACGGAATATCTCCAGGGTCTCTTATAAAAAGCACTAACTCCTTTGATTAAGTCTCTGTTCTTATGATCTAATCACCTTCCAAAGCCTCCAACTCGCAATACCATTATATTGGGTATTAGATTTCAGCATAAAATTTCAGAAGAATATAAAAATTGAATCTATAGAACAAGGGAATTTTTAGGATGAAACGTCTCCATTGAAGTGGTTGTTACACTACTGTAAACATTTGTCAAAATTCATCAAAATGAACACTTAGAAAATGCTGTTATATATCATTATCGTTTGGCTGTGTCCCTCCAAAAGGCATGTGTTGGAACATAATCCAATGAACCACTGTTGGGAGGTGGGGCCCAATGGGAGGTGTTTAGGTCATGAAGGCTGAAGCCTTGTGAACAGATTCATGCTGATTTAAAATAACTTAAAGCTGGGAGTTCAATCTCTTGCTGTCTCACCTTCCACCATGAGATGACACAGAAAGAAGGTCCTCACCAGACACTTGCCTTTGCATCTTGGATTTTCCAGTTTCCAGAACCATGAAGAATCTCTACAAATTGCCCAGTCTCTTATATTCCATTATAGCAGCACAGACTGAATGTAACTATACATGTATTGCATTTGAATGAATATTAGTAAGAAATTAAACATTCACCACAATAAAGGGATCTTTGAATGAGCACTGGGTCCCTCTGAGCAAGGCCATGGACAGATGTTATGTAAGAGAAAGGACTGGATCAGAACTTTGAGAGCAGAAAGCATCAAATATTCTACAGCTTGAGCCTTCTGTAATGGTAGCAGTAGGAACTGAAGATTCCTATGTTTTTGTTATCTTAGATGGTGAATTGGACTCCACTAATGGAGGGGCTTAAGATATCAGCAGCCATTTATTTTGTATAAACAGTTGTGCAAAATGAATGTGCCAATAAACCATAACAAAATAAATTGGGAGAGCTTCAAATCTAATCCACCTTTTAGGAAGTCTATGATGGATAGACTTGACCTACAGAATCTATGCACACTTTTGATAAGCCAATAATTTCCTCTCTATATAGATACCCCTAATTCAGGCTTCAGGGGCTAAAAAGTGTTCCCAGAGTTGCAACAAAATCATCAATACTTGAACAATATAACACACACTACAAGATTCCTTACTTTGAATGTTGAATATGTGTAGATATAGATACTAACAGAAGAAATTAAAGTTTGGCAGCTTTTGAAAGTGTAGTCATTCAAATATGTAAGGCACTGTTTGATGACACAACTAAAAATAAAGTTTTCATATTTCTTTTTTCAGTATTTTACATAATCTAGGGAGACATAAACTTCTGGCTAACAAAAAAATAAATGTTTGCTTAGGAAACAAGACTCCCAGACTTAAAAATCGTTACAAAAATACATATGTGACCAGCTATGTTTGGTTTCTCCGTTGTCTTTTGTTTGCATTCTAATTTTTCCAGCTTGAAGTATCTTGTCCTTACTCATTTTTAGACATCCAATACAGAGGTAATATTTATTTATTCAGTATTTGTCACTTTGAGAGTACTATGTTTTCTCAGATGTGAATCATCAAGTTGTTCTTGAATATTATACATTTCATTTTCAGGGTAGGATAAACTTTGTACCGATTATATTTGAATTTGTTACTTGAAGTGGAAATTGTATGTGATAGCAGAAAGGCTGAGTGCTTTGAAATGAGTAATACTGGATAGTGAAATATTGGTTAAAATTCTGGATCTTCCAGTGATAGCTGCCATCAAGGACACATTTCTTATCATTTTTAGCCTTAAGTCACTCACTTTGAACATGGAAATAATAAACACATTTTACAAAGTTATACTGGTGTGATGAGATCAGCATTCAGTAAAGGGAAGCTGATACGACTGTCAGTCAACGGATTCATCTAGCTATTTACCTACCGTTCTTTTGTTTTCCTCTCTGCAGCCAAAAGATTTAAGTTCAAATTCTGGATTGACAGTTTATTACATCTGTGACTTTTAGCAAATTATGTACTTTGCAGTCTAAAATTTCACATTTATAATGTATGATATTATTATTAAAGAGTCTATAAGAATCCAGTTTAGTGCCTGAAATATAGTAGGTGCTCATTTAATGACAGCTACTATTTCAACTTTTAGACATCACTATTACTACAAAACTGGCTTTGATATTTTACCTTTCTAAAATTTATTTTTTTGCTTCCTAAAATGCAGACTGTCCTACATCCAAACTATATTGGAAATTAAATATTTTAACGGAAAATAAAAATCACACACAGGTCAAGTAAGTTATAGTGGTTTTGAACAAAAGGCATACAATTTCTTTTTAAAAAAATATAAAAAGTACTAAAGCTATGTTCAACACGAATATACTTATATGTGTATTATATACATGCTGGAAATATCAGTTTTTAAGGGACTACATAGCAGCTACATGTTTTGATAATTGACATTATTCAGCAAATTATTCTAATACAGGAAGTATGTCAAATGATGAGTTCAGTATAACATTTTTATCTGCATTGCTTTGTTACTTTTGTGCATTACTATTAAATGCATTGTTATATGTTGCTGTAAGTTGTATTATTGCATATTAAAATCATTCTTAGATAAAATAAAAATCAACAAGGTCATTTGCACAGCTCGAGAAAATGTTTTTATCATACAGAGATTACGCATTTTTCTTTTAGCACTTTTTTTGCATGAAATCAATTGTTTCAGGGTTTTTTTTTTAAAAAAAAACACATCTTCCAGGTAAAGTAAATATTTTCACTTTTAGCTACACATGGATATCCTCCATTATTTATGTTGTCATATACTTATCTTAGTAAAAGTTTGCCTAAAAATAACTGCTTATCCAAAGTGTACTTATGTTAAGTGTAGATATATTTTGAGTAAATAAAAAGCAGGTATTGTTTTCAGAGATAATCTTAAAAATGCTTTATCATGAATCTGGAGGTTAAATAGCTGGAAATGAAATCCAGAAGTAAATGATACCACTTGTAAACATACCTCTGACATTAGGAGTATACAGGAAATTATGACAAGTATCTATTATCATAGATAAGTAAGGGTATCCCATGGGTAACTAAAAATGAGCATATTTAATGGGAGCCAAGTTTCGTATTTTTAAAAGACATGGAGAAATTTATTTTATAAGAAAAATCTGTTTAAAATGGAAAATCTTTGTAAAAAAACTACTCTTTTTAAAATCCTTTGCTAATGGCCTTCTTGAACTTTATCTTAATGTATATAAGAATTCTTCAAAAGTCACATTATATAATTAATTAAGGATACTAGAGAAAATTAGATACTGCAATGTGTCAACAATGTTTAGAACTGATGTTAAATAAGTCTGGGTGCAGTGCCTCACTCCTGTAATCCCAGCACTTTCATAGGCGGGTCACCTGAGGTCAGGAGTTCAAGACCAGCTTGGCCAACATGGTGATACCCCAACTCTACTAAAAATATGCAAATTACCTGGGTGTGGTGGTGGATACCTCTAGTTACAACTACTCTGGGAGGCTGAGGCAGGAGAATTGCTTGAACCTGGGAGGTGGAGGTTACAGTGAGCCGAGATCACGCCACTGCACTCCAGCCTGAGAGACAGAGCAAGACTGTTAAAAAAAAAAAAGAAAAAATATCGCTGCTAAATACGTTTCTGGCTATTACTAATTTCTATTTGTGATGGTCTAGTTTGTGCTTTTCTTTTTAATAAAGACTTGTTTTTTAAAAGAAAGCACAGTGATCTGGATGATGTCTTATGGTAAAGCCTTGGGGTAAACTCCAAAGGGTAAGTATTAGCAGTGTCGATGCCACCTCATTACGGTAACCACAATACCACATTTAAAGTGAAAAAAAAAATCAGACTTTTCTGAAGTGTCTTGCAAATTCAAATCCTTTCTATGATGGCAAATAAAACAGGAATTTGGAGCACCAAACTTGCCCCTTCCTCTGCAATAAAGTAAACAAAAGTTTCAAACATGTTTTAGAATGAATTCCTAATTTTATACATCAAATGACCACCCTCTCATCACATTGAATACCTATGGTAAGAAATTAGAATTCTCTCTCTCGTCCTTCCTTGTTAGTGTAGGGTAGAAGGGATTTTTTTTTCTCATCCATCACTAGGTTCATGGCTGAAGCACCTATAACAAAAGGCAGTTTAACAACAGAAAAGCATACATATTTATTTAATGTAAATTTTATGTGACATGTGGACCTTCAGAAATGAAGACCCAAAGAAATGGCGAAATCTATGTATATTTATGCTTAGGTTGGATGGGGAGTAGACAGTCATGAGGAAGCATGATTGAACAGAAGGAGTATGATCTAATGGTAATAAGCTGGGGGAACTTAGCAAGGCCTGTTTGTTCATATTATTTTCTGTGTCCCAGTGTGACATTCCTTGTCTCCAGATATGAGGCACATGAGGCTCTTATCACATACTTCAGAGGAAGATCAGATTCTTTTTTTATTTTTTTTTTGAGACAGAGTCTCGCTCTGTCGCCCAGGCTGGAGGGCAGTGGCGTGATCTCCGCTCACTGCAAGCTCCACCTCCCGGGTTCACACCGTTTTCCTACCTCAGCCTCCCGAGTAGCTGGGACTACAGGTGCCACCACCACACCCGGATAATTTTTTGTATTTTTAGTAGAGACGAGGTTTCACCGTGTTAGCCAGGATGGTCTCAATCTCCTGACCTCGTGATCCACCCACCTCGGCGTCCCAAAGTGCTGGGATTACAGGAGTGAGCCACCGCACCCAGCTGAAGATCAGATTCTTTTACAGCTTGCTTCAGAGAAGAAGGATTGGAGAAGGTCAGAGACCTTTCTCCTTTGTGATTTTCTCAAATGTGAAGGTGCCATCTTCTGGGGTAGCACGTTCTGAACCCAATGCTCTGGGGTAGCGTGTTTCTATTTGTAGAATATCAAGAGAATGGTGTTGCATCTTTCAGAAAACCCAGTCTAGAAAATCTTAGGAATGAAATATACAACCTAATTTTATACATTTTTCTAATTTCTATTTATGGTTAATATTTGAAGAAACATTCCCTCATGCATATAGAGTTTTAATTTAATGTAAGTGGATAATATACATAATAATGCTGGTTGCAAAGATTTTGTGTTCCAGAAGAGTTCAATAATATTTTCCTTAAAGGTTGGCGTGGAAGAAGAAAATTTATTTCCAACATTTTAATCTTTGACTCTGCATTAGCCATTTTCAAGTAGATAAATTAATTTTTTTCACTTGAGTTATTTACTGAAAATTGGTGAACTTAATTGCTGAAAAACTTTAGCTTTTGCTGTTTTTTTTTCGCTAATCATTGATTCAGTGATTACTATTTCTTTTCTATTTTCTTTATATGTACTGTAATTTCTCAATGGCATTCAAGAAACCCAGGAAAGCACATTGAAAGTGGAATTATTTGAGCTGGACATATACTTGTGCATTAAAAAATTCTCCAAATATGTCTTTAAAACTTAATTAAAAATGTCAACTTAGAAACTTAATGTGCCTGGGGCTTAGTCCAGAGGACAGTGGTATCAGCTGAAACAGGAAGATAATGGAAGGGGATTTGAACTTTATGATAAGGACTCCTGGTCAGTTTAAGAAAGACAATGGCAGGATCAGAATATACGTTACTGCCTGCTGTGTATATGCAGCAATAGTGGTTATACCTGGTTCTTTGTCTCCAAATCAGAGCACAGGCCCAACAAGAACAATCCTCGGTCCACTTATGAAGGAGGCTTATCCACTCAGTTGGAGGTATGGTTTCCCTGCATATTGCTGCCAACTTCCTGTCACTGCCCCAGAGGTTTAGAATTAGCATTAATGACCTTCAAACAGCTTAATTTCCCCAGAGTCATTGAACACAGCTAGTTGGCCCTACTAGGCTGAAAGCCATATGGCATCAATTGTAAATGTTTTGCTACCATTTCCCAACATAACCACCTGCCTGATTTACTGTTTGCTGGATACTCACCTTGAATGTGAATATGTCCACATAATTTTTTTCTTTAAATTAAGAAATGTAGTTTAAAATTATGATTCATTTTATCCTATTAAGATGTTGAAGGGGGATGCTGAAGAAGATTCACATTGTCAGTTTTGTATAAATCCACTTGTTGGAGAAAAGTGTTGAAATGAAATTAACAAAACCATCACATAAATATAAACGTGTAGATTGTTAAAATTACAGTTTTAGGAAATTTGCAACATAAAGTACAAGGTAAATAAATATCTCATTTTGAACTCACATATTTAGTACAAATTATTGCCCAAAATACATCCTAGGGCTTGGGGATATTTAGAAAAGAGAAGACCCCCAGAGCTATAAATCATTAAAAAACCAGATAGCTTAACTTCAAAATGCATTTTATTTTTTTTAGTCTTGGGTTTCAAGATAAAACCTTGAAGAAAACTGTAGAAGCCTTTTCTCTTAGCCATAAAATAGACTCCATATCCCTCCCTTTCCTACCATGTATACTCCCTTCACATTTATCTAATTGTATGCTGTCGTCTATATGCCTTCTTAGAAGTTGCAGGGGCTAATCTTGAGTCTGACAAAGGAAGCTTGGAGACTCAGCTGCAAAATTCCCAAGATTATTTCAAGGTGGCTGGCTAGTCAACAACCCCGCCATTGTTGAGATGCTGCCAGCTCGTGATTCAGGAGGACTGAGACACAAAATAGCCACCAGAGCAAGACACACAGACATTGTACTCAGCACAATTTTGCGCGCCTTCCTTATCAATTTTTCCACACTTAAACTCCTACCCTCACCCCCAAAATTGAAGTGGTTGCTTTGGATGGGAATCCGGCCACATCCCCTTTACTAGTTTTGGTTAGTAAAATCCCTTTCTTTCCACCAGACCTCACTCTTGTGAATTGGACTCTGCAAGTGGTAAGCATTCAGATCTGTATTCAGTTACAACGAAGTGATCTCTCTGCAATGGATACAGAAAAGATAGGTTCAAGGGGAAATATAGGGGAAGAGGGAGGGGGAACTTAAATAGGGGGGATAAATGAATTTGGGATAATTAAAAGCAGACATAGAGAAAATTCTGAAGGGAAACTGGTAATAGTGTATATGGAGACATTGTGCTCCTCAATGGAAATTTTGAGGGTACGATATTGTTTCCATGCATCTCCCTTTCAGCAATTCATCCCAGTGACTTGATGCAATGACATCACCTGTTCTCTTCTGAGGAAACAGTTTTAGACATTCAAAGCCCAGTTGTTCAATGTAGCCGAGATTCTTTAATTTCTATTTCAGCTAATTAGTAGCAATACAAACTCTTGCCAAACAAGAAATGTGAATTCTTAAAGATTAAATTTTATTTTCTCTCTATCTAGAGGTAGGAAACCAATCTTTCGGGAGGCACAAATTACGATGACAGCCAACATTCATTTATTCATTCCAAAATAAAGCCTTTATGTGTAATGAATTATTTTTCGTAATTCTAGAAAGTGGCGTGTTCCAGCAATTATAATTATAAAGTGTACTGTTTTTGGAGGGTAAAATAGTAAGTCACATCATTAAGGTCAAAATGATGTTTAAAGGAAAACTATAACTATGCCTTTAGTATATTAAAATTAGATAATATTTTATACATCTGTCCCTGCAAAATAAAACACTTTTCATATGTTTTCTTTGGCTCACACACAACTAAATTTGATGAGATAAAATACACAAATATTTGACAGGGTCAATTTCCTTTTCAAGTTGGATTTTAATTAATTCAATAAGCATGTATTGATGACCTACTGTATGCAATACATTTGGCTAAATTTAGCATATCTGATTTTGCTCTATCATCATGGATCGTGATGTTTGTGACGGGGGATGTTTGTGACTGGGAGCTTTTTTTTCCCATTAGCCAAATAAATAAGTAGGTAAATGCTTAAAGATTTTTTTAAAAATCCACGTGGTGTTATTTTGAGAGGTATAGAATTTATCTAAGCTCCAGTTCCTTCCATTGGAAAAATGCATATTTAAATGAGGTAATATGTATAAAGGCAATGGTGGCTGGGCACGGTGGCTTGTGCGTGTAATCCCCGCAATTTGGGAGGCCCAGGTGGGACGATCGCTTTAGCCCGGGAGTTCAAGATCAGCCTGGGCAACAGGGAAAGACCCAGTTTCTACAAAATATTTTTAAATTTAGCTGGGTGCAGTGGCACGTGCCTGTAGTCCCAGCTACTTGGGAGGCTGTAGCAGAAGGATTGCTTAGGCCTGGGAGGTTGAGGTTGCAGTGAGCTGTGATCGCGCTACTGCCCTCCAATCTGAACCACAGAGTGAGACCCTGTCTCTAAAAATAAATAAATACAGAAATAAATAAATAAAGACATACATACATACATACACAAAAAAGGCAAAGAGTAGGCCCTCAATAACATGAGCTAATATCAATCTGTATTTCCATAAATTGGTATCATTCTATGTATTCATAGCCTCCAAACCTGTTATAGTCCAGTCTTCGGCTCCTTTTCCTGTGGCTTTAAAAATTTATATTAGATAAGGAAAAGAATCACACTATATACTTATCCTTAACTGTTTTATAGTTATTTTCAGATTTACATTTCCTGTGGTTACCAAATTACAAATGGCTACATGTAAAAACATACCTTTCTGGACAGTTTAGTTTCTCAAAGTTCAGAGGAACTCATATGCACTTACATGTAAAAATTATATAAAATATGCATATGTTAACTTCTCATATATACTTGAAAGACACCTAACAAAATTGAGAGTTCGCAATGGCGTTACACACATATTTGAAGTTGCAAATAGAAAAAAACAGATATCCAGAAATCAGGCTGAGTTTATACCCTAGAGATATTTGCAATTCCTCCATAATAAAGTGACAAAATTTGTGACTTTGAAGCTAAAAATTATGTATAACTACATTTTACACAATTTTAGCCATCAACAACTTATATTAACAAATAAATTAAGTTATACATCAAGCCAGAAAAGATAGCAAATTTCTTATGTTCTAGTATGGGAAGAAGAAAGGCATTTTTAGTTTAAAATTTAGTATGCGACACAAAATGGCCAGATGGTGCACATAATCCATTTGTTGCAGGGCTTCTAGTTCTTTCTGTGCATTGGAAGAAAACCAGGTGACAAGTTAGGCAGCAGTTTTTATGTAGGACATTTCCAAATTGCATATAATCAGAGAATAAGGATCTAGAAGATAACTTCCAACTAAAAACAAGCCATTCTGACTCAAAGTCACAAGAATTCAGTCTTAATAATCACAAATGCTTTCTGGTCTCAAGCTTAAATATCTATTCTCTATTTTCTTTGGACTCTCAGTGTCTTAGAATTTTTGCACACATAGTCTTACATTTTCCTCTTCAGAGAATGGGATTGGCAGAAGAAATGAGAGAACTTTTTGCAGCCAGTCATTTTTTCCAAGATCACAGAGCTAGTCAATACACCCTGAGATTCACATAAAACATGAGAATAGCCAGTATGGGGTACCTAGAAATGAGGAGCACTGCAATTATAATACAAACAAAAATTATACCCCATTTTACTAGTTTGAATCATTACCACAATAAACATGGATTCATATGTTAGGCTGTGATAGAACCAAAAGAAGACATTTATGTGATTTTTTTTTTTTTAATGGCATGCATCTGCTCGGGACAGGCTGTGCTTTTTAGAGGAACAAATTTATCCTTCAGTAAAAAATTCTGGAGAAGTGTGATATAAAAGATCAATTAAACTTGATATTTAAAGTCTTTGTACCAAAATAATGAATCTATTCATGAACAATACAAGAATGAGATTTGGCAGGAAAGCTATGTCAGTATATCTCATATCAGTGCCTAGCTAGGATGCTAATTCACAAGAAAAAATATTGTCATTCTCCAATGTCAGACGGTTATTTGAAGCCTGTCTGCTTTTTTTGGTAAAGATACTTTAAATAAGGAACCTGGGGAAAGAGTTACAGATATCTACTGGCATGAAGAGGAAGACTGTTTACTGAATAGAATTGAATGGATTTTTTTATGAGTATTGGTATTATTTCAATTTTCAATTAAAAAATAAACTGGTATATGCAAAATCTTCATGCTGTGGGCCATATTGAAAGATAGTAAATAATTGAAATAAAATGCCAAGATATTGGTGGGGACCCGTCTGCACCTACTAGGGTCTTGATGTTACCTGAGCCCCCTTAGGTATTTTAAATATGTGCCAGAAGACATGCTTCCCAGGACATGATTTTTCTATTCCTAAAAATAAGTTACAGGAAAAATAGACAAATGAAGACTAAATGTTTCAAGAGGGAACCCATATAATGGGTTAAATGAGGCATAGGATAGCAGTGTGTGAGGCATTTTGTATTAGAGCTCATTTAAAATACCATCGGTTACATGAGGTTTCAGAAAAAAAGAAAACAGCCTGTGTTCTGCATAAACAACTGTATGCAATGCATTGTAAAATGGGTATGAGGAATTAAGGAAAGAATGCCTTTTCTTCTGGTGTTCATCTTCCTCCTGGTTCCTAGCCAACTACAACAATTTGTTTTATAATCTTGCTTATGGCACCTTCCATGGCAACAGGTGCTTACTCATTTTGACAAATGTCACTTTATTAACAATCGTGATGTATGCAAAGAGGACTAACAATCCCTCTAGTTATGCAAAGGACAGGCACAGTACCCGCTGGGGATCAGAGCCTACCAACTTTGTGACAGCTCACAGTATATTTTCACTATTGAAGCCAATGGAGTATATATTGAATATACACTTTGTTCAAGGATTGGTCCTGCTTTATGCTTGAGGCTTATTTTATTTTCAACGTGTCCTGATTTATTAAACTAGTTTTATGATGGACACACCTAAAGAGCATCTGTCTCCTATACAGGAAATGGCCATGTTATAGTGACAAACTTGGCAATGTAGAAATAAACTTAGAAATGTAGGCAAATATGAGATGATACCTGAACATCATCTCAGCCACACCACAGTTATTGAGATATTGTTTTCTAAGGGTAAGGTCCAAACACTTTATCATATTTTTATATCTTGCATGTAGTAGATAATTTATATACCTACCAATCACACACACACACACACACTTAATGTCATAGCAATCTAATTAGAAATAAAAGTTTCTAAATTTCAAACAATGTGGAGCAAAACTCTAAAATATTGTCTTAAGTTTTACAAATTTTTTAAAAAGGTGATTCACAGGATTATGGAGGATATTGATCCAATTGAATAAAACATAAAGCCCTGAATACTTCTCCACTCTTCCATTTTTATAGAAACTAAGAAGCAATTTAAGGATTTCTTTTTTAATGTGAAGAAAAATGTTTTGTTAGATTTTCTGCTAAATGCCATTTAAATAATCAATTTGCCAACATTTAGGGAAATTGAGTATGCCACTTCTCTAAAAAGCTTGTCATTTCTCTTTAGGGTAACGTGTAACAGAGATGCATAGGAAAATTCAGGGATGTGCTTTGAAATACTATTAGTAGATAGCAAATGGGGGATAGATGGATAAAAATTTAATCTATATATTACTGGGCAAGAGTTAAAAGGGATAAAGTATCTCTCTATACACATGGGTCTCAAAATTGGCCTCAAAAATGATACTGAGTTAAAAAACACTAAGTGAAACATGGTGAATATCACATTTCCCTGTGTAAATATAAAAATAGAAAAAATATAACAATCATTGTTGATATATATTTAGGAAAGAAAGGATTAATAGTTTAATATTGAGAGTAGATTAGACACACACATATATTAAATATATAAGAATTAGCCTTTCGATTTGTTAATCTTTTTGTTTTAATCTGCTGTATCTCTATTTACTATTTCATTCATTATTATTGTTGGTTTTTATAATTGCATTTCTTCTGCTTGGGTTTCTTATATTTTCCCTAATATCTTAAGTTAACTGTTGAATTTATCGGTTTTCAGACTTTATTGCTTTCTTGTATGTTTTAAATATGCTTTCCTATTTCCAAATCTACAAATTTTTCAAAAAAAAATGTTTTTTTCTGACTTTGAACTTCGTTGTGCTAAGAGAAGTATATCTGTCTGATAATTCCTTGGAATTGGCTGATATGTGCATTATGTCTTCCCCATGTGGTTCGGCTTTCTCTGAAGTTCCGTGCGTACCTGAGAACACTGTGTATTCCTTGGTATGATGGGTTTGTTGACTTCTTTATATGTTTTGAGGCAAGTTATTAGAGGCATCAAAGTTGAAATGAGTGTATAATTATCATTGTTTTATGATGTTTTCCATTCTATATGATGCTTTGTGCCTTAAAGACTTCACTCTATAATATTAATATAGATACACCAGCTTTCCTTTGACTAATATTTAAGCTGCCTAATTTCTTATCCTTTGTGTATCAGTTTTTCCATGTTTTTATTTTCATGTGTGATTCTTCGATAGTATAATCCTGGATCTTATCTTTTATTGAATTTAACCTTTAACTAGAAAGTTAATTTATTTACATTTATTAGGATTGCTGATATATTTGGATTCATTACCATCCTATTTCTTGTTTTGTATGTTCCTCTTTTGCTTCATCGCTTTTACTTTTTATCACTTTTTCTGCATCTTTTACATGAAGTTTTTATTTAAATTCTATTTCCCTCTTTATTCTTTTAATAGTTACCATGAAATTTTAACAGATTTATTTACTTAAAGTCTACATTAATCATTTTCTCTATTCCTTCTTTATATAACATAGGGACCTTAGAATTATAAAAATCAAATCACCTGCTAGTCTTACTTATTGTCCCATATTTTAATTATATCCTTTCTGTATTCCCAAATTTAATTTTTTTGTTATTTCACACAGACCCTGTGGTTTATCTACATGCTTTCCATGTTCTTCACTCAACATTTCTTCTTGTATCTGCAGCTTTCCTTTTGTAGTTATTTTCCATCTTGCTGACATATCGTCAAAAGTTTGTTGAAGTGTGAATCTATTCACTTTTAGGTTTCCTAAAGGGAGTTTTAGTTTTTCTTTTAGGTTTACTTACATCTTACTTTTGAATTATTTCACACATGACAAAATATGTGAGAGGAGTACAACTATTAATACTTCCTATATACCTTGCGCCCACATCCTTTACTTGTTTATGTTTTACTGAATGCACTTTATCATTCTCTCTCTCTTCATCCTCAGTGTTCATTTTATTACCATGTTGACAGGAAGAGTTGTTCTTGATATTAAGTAAGGATTTTAAATCAACTTATTATCACTGCAAATTTCCAAAAGACAGAAAGAAGGGTAACAGTGTGAATCTCTCTGGCTTCTAGTAGAAATGGAAATATTGCTTAGATTGGAGGAAGGTCATAGAGCACTCAGAAGAAATATGATCGTATTGTCATCATAGAAGCAATACATTTGTCTTTTGTCTCCTTACTTGTTTATATTTTTTCAACTATTTAAATCAAACAATTTGAGGTGAAAGTTCACCACCACTCTCACCTACCAATAACAAGATAGAACAGTGGAAATATTAATTCACAAACATGTGTTTTCATTTTGATGATAGTCAGCTACTAATCTAGATGCTTGATATAAGAGACATTATCTAAGCTCTACCATACCTCTATCAGTAGAATTACTTCCCTATTATACATGAAGATATACAGGCATACCTTGGAGATATTACAGATTCAGTTCCAGACCACTGCAGTAAAGCAAACATTGCAATAAAGTGAGTCATACAAGTTTGTTGGTTTTCCAATGCATAAAAAAGTCATGTTTACATTACAATATAAGCAGCTGAGTGTGCAATAGAAGTATGTCTAAAAAACAATGCACATACTTTAATTTTAAAATACTTTATTGCTAAAATGCTAATGATTATCTGTTCCTTCATCAAGTTGTGATTTTTCACAGGTAAAGGGTTTGGTCCAAGTGTTGGTGGCAGCTGACCAATCAGGGTGGTGGTTTCTTAAAGTTAATGTGGCTGTGGCAATTTCTTCTAACAAGGCAGCAATGAAGTTTGCCACATTGGTTGACTTTTCCTTTCATGAAAGATTTTTTTTTTTTTTTTGTAACGTGATGCTGTTTGATAGCTTTTTCCCCACAGTACAACTTCTTTCAAACCCAAATTCTACCACTGCTTTATCAACTAAGTTTCTGTAATATTCTAAATTCTTTGTTGTTATTTGAAGAATGTTCACAGCATCATTACCAGGAGTAGATTCTATCTCAAGGAACGACTTTCTTTGCTCATCTCTAAGAAACAAATCCTAATGCATTAAAATTGTATCTTGAAACTGCAGCAACTCAGTCACATTTTCAGGCTCCAGTTCTAATTCTAGTTGTCTTGCTGATTCCACCACATCCGCATTTACTTCCACTGAAGAGTTAAACCCCTCAAGGTCATCTGTGAGAGTTGGACTCAACTTCTTCTAAACTCCTGTTATTGTTGATATTTTGGACTCCTCCCAGGAATCACAAATGTCCTTAGTGTCATCTAGAGTGGTGAATCCTTTCCTGAAGATTTTCAATTTATTTTACCCAGATTAATCAGAGTAGTCATTATGGCAGCAATAACCTTACCATGTTTAGTTCTTATGTAATAAAACTTGAAAGTTGAAATTACTCTTTGATTCAGAGGCTACAGAATGGATGTTGTGTTAACGAGCTTAGAAACACTAATATCCTTGTTCACCTCCATCGGAACTCTTGGGTGGTCAGGTACATTGTCAATGAACAGCAATATTTTGAAAGGACTCTTTTTTTTCTGAGCAGTAGGTCTCAAGAGCGGGATAAAAATATCCAGTATACCATACTGTTAACAGATATGCTGTCATTCAGACTTTGCTCCATTTATAGAGTACAGGCACAGTAGATTTAGCATAATTCTTGCTATTTTCAGAATCGTTAATCAGTATTGGCTTCAACTTCAATTTACCAGCTGCATTAGCCCCTACCAAGAGTGTCACCCTGTGCACTGAAGCTTTAAAGCCAGGCATTGACTTATTTTCTAGCCATGAACGTCCTAGACAGCATCTTCTTTCAATATAAGTCTGTTTCATCTACACTGAAAATCTCTTGTTTAGTGTAACAAACTTCATCTATTATCTTAGCTAGATTTTCCAGATTATGTGCTAAAGCTTCTACATCAGCACATGCTACTACTTCACCTTGCACTTTTTCTTTTATTTTGGGATGGCTTCTTTCCTTAAAAATTATCAACCAACTTCTTCTAGTTTCCAACTTTTCTTCTTCATTTCTCTCAGCCTGAAGAGAATTGAAGATAATTTGGGCCTTGTTGTAGTTGGTTTGATTTTCTATCCAGACTGATAAAACGTTCTCCATATCAGCAACAAGCCTGTTTTACATTCTTCATCGTTCATTTGTTCACTGTAGTAGCACTGTCAATTACCTTCAAGAACTTTTCCTTTGTGTTCATAAGTTGGCTGTTTGTTATAAGAGACCTAGCTTTTAGCCTCTCTCAGCTTTCAACATGCCTTCTTCATTAAGTTTAATCATTTCCAGCTTTTGACTTAAAGTGGGAGATGTATGATGCTTTTCTTCTCACTTGAACACTTACAGGCCATTGCAGGGTTATTACTTGGTCTAATTTTAATATTGTTGTGTCTCAGGGAATAGTGAGGCTTGAGGAGAAGAAGAGAGATGGAAGAACAGCTAGCTGCTGAAGAAGTGGGAACACACATGATATTAATTAAGTTTGCTATCTTATATGTGCAGAGTGTATGGTGTCCCACAATTACAATAGTGACATAAAAGATCATTGATCACAGATAACCATAAGTAATATAATGACAATGATAAAATCTGAAATATTGTGAGAAGTATTGAACTGTGACCCAGAAACCAAAAGTGAGCACATACTGTTGGAAAAAATAGTGTGGATAGAATTGCTCAAGGCAGGCTGGCCACAAACCTTCAATTTGTAAAAAACACAACATCTACAAGAAAAGTGCAATGAAACAAAGTACGCTTGTCATTGCTCCAGGTTACAGAGAAAAAAAGTGGAAGAGATTAGATTCAAATCAAATCTCTCTGATGCCAAAATCCATGATCTTAATCATTAAATACATTGCTTCCAATTTTATGTCTAGATAATATATATTTCATAGGTTTTATATAAAAATCTATTGTTTAACCTCATCTCATTAGTAATATATATATAATATTCAGAAAGTTTAATTAAACAATGGTTGCTTAAATGAACTACTGCTTTATTAAGCAAGAAACAAATCTTAATCTGTAATATATATTTAGAAGTAGCATTTATAACATTAAAATAAGCCATGATGGTTTTTCCAAAATAATGAGAAAATGACCCCTTAAATCAATTATACTTTAAAAAGAAAGATGCCTGTTTTGTCTGTCTTTATGAAGGAGATGAAATTTGGCAAGGCAAAAACTATAGATTGTTAAAAGAAGCAAGTTAACTCATGTTTATGTTTTATAACTTATTTTATTTTTTAAAACAACCTTGAGTAGAGTTTTCTTTGTATTTATTTTGTACTATTTTAAGATGTATAGGTCATTTGCAAGTAGTTAGTTTCTGAATTTTCGGTGCAATCCAAATACTTAGTTTAGTATTACCTGTGGTTTACCTGCTAATTTTAAAAAATGACTATAACATGCAAATTAAGATTATAACCACGCATTTTCAACTGCAAACTATATGGAGAGAGTATTCGTTATGAAAAAGATAAAAAATAAAAATCACATAGTTTCTATTTTCTTTGCAGTTTAAAAATGAATTGGAAAATGAATTAGTAATAATGTTTAAAATGCATTTAATTGTGTTTTTTAATGTTGCATGGCATAAAATTTTAATAGCTCGGTTAGAAATCTATGTCTGAACTAGATTTCAGAGAAATTGTTTTCCTCTTTCTATTGGTGAAATACAAACTGCTGTGTCTTGATATGACCACTTGATGGAACTCTTTCATTTTGCTTTCAGCAATCTCTAAGCAGTGACAAACTTACCTTTCTTGGCAGGTATAAAAGTGTATATAAGTATGTATGTGTGTATATATACATGTATATGTATGTGTGTGTGTGTATATATATGTATATATATGTGTGCGTATGTATATATGTATATATATATGTGTATATATGTGTATATATATATCTATGCTTAAAGGAATTCGTTATTTGGCACATTTAGTATTCTCTACCGTTTTTTATGTATGTGAATTTTATTTATTTCTATGGAGAACCACAGTGTTAGTAAGTCGACCTGTAGAAAAAGAAATAAAATTCTACTTCTTAAATAAACTCTTGTTCTCATTTCCCTCCAAGAATTTTTTGCAAAAAATTAATTTTAAATAATTCTAAATATTTAAATATAATAATATCCAAGATGTTATTTGCTTTATAATCAAACTGAAACTGTATTTCTGGAATGCCTTCAAAATTCATAGTCAGGAGCATTCACAAGGTCTTGGGAATTAGAGGGTGTTAGGTAGCTGTGGGAACTTCCTAACAATTATCCTTATTAAGAAAGATAGTTTGAGAAGGGGAGAGATTGATTTTGAAGTGAAGCTTTCAATAAAGTCATATAGAACAATTAGGAAAAACTAGAAGTGAAGGATGGGGTGAAAATCACCTTCTCTTCATTGAAAACATTGACGCTATAGGTCATCCAAGAGCTGTGGATTAGGTATCAATCATCTATTTGTGACTTTTCATTTAAACTTTCTGAAGTTTTGCATAAAATAGGGATAATCGTAAATCTCTCACGAGGCTCAGATACAATAAAACTCACTGTAGTAATACATTTGTAAACTCTAAAAACATCGTGGAACTAGTAGTTGTTGGAATGATCACATTGTTGTAAAGAAAGCCCACATTAAGCATGTCAGCATATCTCGGAGAAAAAGGCCGTCTTCGGTAACTCTACCTTACAAAATATTTTCCATGCTCTGTAGTGTCTGGCTCCTAGTCAGAAGAATCTCAAGGAAGTAAGGCCTCTTTTTTGTTTGCCATTTATTCTAAGTGATCTCTGCCACTTTAGTGGCATCTAGTCCTATGCTAATGGTGGCCAAATCATTTTTCCAGTCCAGAATCTCTACATGAACTCCACCATCCTATTAGACACTTTCTCCCCAATATTCTGGAAACTTAAATTTCTCTGTCTTAAACCAAACTCACTGTGTTTATTCTGCAAAACTGTTGCATACACTTGGCTGACAGAGTTTTTGGTTTTTAAATTGATGACCGTGATTAATTTCTCTTTTGGCTCCCCAGTACCCAGCCTACAGTAGTCAGTGACCGATTAACCATTGAATGAATGAAGTATTTTGAAGCTCAAGACACAGATTTGACCTAATGGTGATAATTTCAAACATTAATTTGTTTTATTGTGACTCTGTTAGAGATTGGCTTATACAATATTACTTTCCTAGTGATTCTTGTTTTTATCTATTTTTGGTCTACACAAGGCATTGAAAATATAAGTCACTGAATGTGCCCTCATTTTCAGAGTTTAAAAGAAACTTCATTGCTGCACTAATGATAAACATTTAATCAACCCATTTTTAGGAATAAGTTATAAAACACTATTAATGCTTTTTCTCTATATACACTTTTTCTTCTTGAATTACTGGAGTGAGGAAATTCACTTAAGAGTAATGTCTTTCAATAAGAGCAGCTGTAAGGGAAAAGCATATTTTCACTGCCAAGAAAAACTATCAGATAAAATACATTCATTGTACAAAAAAATTACAAACGATTTCTGTAGACATGCAATATGGTATGTACTATTGAATGTGTTGGGGATAAAGTAATAAACAAAAGTACATGTCCTTACATTCTTTGAGCTTGTGTGGGAAACCCAATATAAACAAATGTGCTATTTATATTTCGGTTTAAGTTATTTTATTTCAGGTTGCAACAGAACTATACAAAATGTGAAGTAGGGAAGGTGATGAAGTAACAGAGGCTGCTATTTTCTAATGGGTTGTCAGAGAAGATCTGTCTAAGGGGAGACTTTATATAGATATCTGAGTGAAATGATGGGCCAAGGCATTTCGGGAAGACATTTTGGATTGCCTCGAGAGGTCTCAAGAACCTTCCAGGGCTCTCCAGAACCCCTCTTCAGGGATCTCTGACAAGATACTGATTACAGAGATGTCTGAGGACAGAGCTGGGACAATCCAACATTTGTAGTACTGATGCAAAGAAAGCCCACCAAAAGAGATTTAGATCATTTCTATAGTTCTATAAAAATGTTTTTATGACTCCCAATTTTCATTTAGTTAGCGTATTTTTTCTTCTTCATGTCACCTTTACCCTTTGGTTGACTGTAAAGGAATCCATACACTTACGCAATGTATTCTGTAACAGCACAAGCTGTTTTCAATGATGGGAGCATCAATTTATAGGTAAGTATAACTCAATTAAAGCACATAAGTTCAGGTACTAAAATCAATACAAAGAGCATATTCTGGTACCTCCCAGTCGCCCGCCTCCGGTTTACATATGCTTAACATTTCTGGTGGACAGAATCTTGCTGCTTGTTTGGGATTCTTGACATCACAATATTCATCGTAGAGTAGGCATGCAATGCTTTTAATTTAAATCAATAAGTTAATTTCAAGGGGCAGGGAAGTGAGCAAAAGGGGGCTTATGACCCTTTTTCCTAAAGAGCAACCAATGGTCAGCCACCATTGATTGCTACACAAGGCCACTCCTGAGATCCCAGTTCTAATATCATAAATAATCAAGTACATGAAAATAATAGAAAATGAAACCCATCCTTTTCTGACAACAGTGTCTTGCTTCTGGAGATAAAACTAATGATTTTCCCAGAAAATTTTTAAGCAACATTTGGAGGAAAAGCTAAAGAGAGATTTGAATATTATTCCTTTAGGACAGGATTGCCTGGTAACTTACAGGGCACCTATTTAAATGTGAACTTCAGATAAGCCTCTAAGTATTTAAGATGTTCTTATACTAAAAAGTTATTTGTTTTTTACATGAAATTGAAATATAAGTAGAAATCCTATATTTTTATTTGCTAAATCTGACAATCCTATGTTAGGAATACTTTAGACAGATGAGGGTAAGATACTTTCTCTGGAAACATCAAGCAAGCTATTTTTGTTAGTCCATCAATCAAAGCCAAGGAGCCAATAGGATAGATTAGTATGGCTAAATGTCTTAGGCTATTGGCAAAAATGTGTGGGTGTAGTATTTTTCAGGACAAAATAAAAGAAAGGAAGTTAGCTTTTAGATGGATGAAATGTTCTTTCTTAGCTATGATTTTATTAAAAATATACTGAGATGAGAAAATCAATCCTTTCTCAGATGAGAAGAAATCCAAACATAAGCGCAATAAAACGTGTGAAAGCAATAAAATACATGCTATAGAATTCAACCATATTCCAATATATACTGATAGAGCAAATATGAGAGAGGATAATAATACATGAAGCTAAACTATGCCCTCTTCCATGAAAAATCATAGGCTCAAATTGTCTATGGAGGGGCTAGGCCACTCATAATGACAAAAGATGAAGACATTAATAAGAGTTATATAACATTTTTGTAGTTATATTAAGCTTCTAAGTGAGGGTAAAAAGTAGCAGAAATATTCCCAACCGTGTGATAAAAACAATAAAAAATTACTACAATTGACAGAACTCCAGGATCATAAGAGACTTGTTAGATTCTAAAGGAAGTTGCTAATGAATAAGGAAAGCTGTTAAACAGGCATTGAAAGTCTCCAAAGAACTAGGGCATGCATTAAAGAAATCCTCAGGAAAATGCAATATAGTAAAATTCAGAAAAAAATGTTTAACTGTGGTGTGGTATAAAATTCCAGTGGTGTGAATTTCAGAATCAAGAATAGACCTGAGAAAGAAGAGGAGGAGGAGGAGGAGGGGGACCTTTCTAGCAAAGATCATTACCTGTCAAAACCATGAAGTCTCTTAATAAAATAAGCTACTGACTAGATTTTAAATTTGCATTGGAAATGCCATGATTATTAAAAATTTTTACATAAAAAAAGGCCTGGGTTATTTGAATGTGTTCTCTAACTCTGGTTGTGTGCTTGGAAATAAAGCCCTATCACTGGCGTTCCAACTCTGCTGTGATCCTATTTTGGGGGTTAGTTCCTGGCAGTGCTGCTATGAGCATATTTGCCAAATTGTCTAAAGACCACTTTTCTTGTTATGCAAATATCAGTTTAGTCGTCCAACTTGTGTATACAGTTCTGGAACAAGAAGCATCTGGAAAAAAAGAACATATTATGACAGTTAGCTAAAAGTGGGGGATGGTGATATTCTTTGGAGGAAAAGAATTCTATCAAGGACCTAATGTATTTAATTCTGTTCGTTAAAAACAAATTTCCAATGGTTTCAAGCCAGAAATTAATTAAAATAAAAATGGGAGTTAACATGAAATATTAACAAAACTTTATCATTTCTATTTGTTTTTGTTAACTGTGCTTAATAAGTGTTCAGAAAAAACATGGCATTATATTAATGTCTCCTAAATATTTGAAAATCTGTAATTTAGCACTTCTTACATTTCTTTATTATTATTATTATACTTTAAGTTCTAGGGTACATGTGCACAATGTGCAGGTTTGTATACATGTGCCATGTTGGTGTGCTGCACCCATTAACTCCTCATTTACGTTAGGTATTTCTCCTAATGCTATCCCTCCCCCAACCCCCCACCCCATGACAGGCTCTGGTGTGTGATATTCCCAACCCAGTGTTCAAATGTTCTCATTGTTCAATTCCCACCTGTGAGTGAGAACATGCAGTGTTTGGTCTTCTGTCCTTGCGGTAGTTTGCTCAGAATGATGGTTTCCAGCTTCATCCATGTCCCTACAAAGGACATGAACTCATCCTTTTTTACAGTTGCATAGTATTCCATGGTGTATATGTGCCACATTTTCTTAATCTAATCTATCATTGATGGACACTTGGGTTGGTTGCAAGTCTTTGCTATTGTGAATAGTGCCACAATAAACATATGTGTTCATGTCTTTATAGTAGCATGATTTATAATCCTTTGGGTATATACCCAGTAATAGAATTGCTGGGTCAAATGGTATTTCTAGTTTGAGATCCTTGAGGAATCACCACACTGTCTTCCACAATGGTTGAACTACTTTACAGTCCCACCAACAGTGTAAAATCCTTCCTATTACTCCACATCATCTCCAGCACCTGTTGTTTCCTGACTTTTTAAATGATGGCCATTCTAACTGGTGTGAGATGGTTTCTCATTGTGGTTTTGATTTGCATTTCTCTGATGACCAGTGATGATGAGCCTTTTTTCATGTGTGTGTTGGCTGAATAAAGGTCTTCCTTTGAAAAGTGTCTGTTCATATCCTTTGCCCACGTTTTGATGGGGCTGTTCGATTTTTTCTTGTAAATTTGTTAAAGTCTTCGTTGATTCTGGATATTAGCCCTTTGTCAGATGGGTAGATTGCAAAAATTTCCTCCCATTCTGTAGGTTGCCTGTTCACTCTGATGGTAGTTTCTTTTGCTGTGCAGAAGCTCTTTAGTTTAATTAGATCCCATTTGTCTATCTTGGCTTTTGTTGCCACTGCTTTTGGTGTTTTAGTCATGAAGTCCTTGCCCATGCCTATGTCCTGAATGGTATTGCCTAGGTTTTCTTCTGGGTTTTTACGGTTTTACATATAACATTTAAGTCTTTAATCCATCTTGAATTAATTTTTGTATAAGGTGTCAGGAAGGGATCCAGTTTCAGCTTTCTACATATGGCTAGCCAGTTTTCCCAGCACCATTTATTAAATAGGAAATCATTTCCCCATTTCTTGTTTTAGTCAGGTTTGTGAAAGATAAGATGGTTTTAGATGTGTGGTGGTATTTCTGAGGCCTCTGTTCTGTTCCATTCATCTATGTATCTGTTTTGGTACCAGTACCATGCTGTTTTGGTTACTGTAGCCTTGTAGTATAGTTGGAAGTCAGGTAGCATGATGCCTCCAGCTTTGTTGTTTTTGCTTAGGATTGGCTTGGCAATACAGGCTCTTTTTTGGTTCCATGTGAACTTTAAAGTAGTTTTTTTCCAATTCTGTGAAGAAAGTCATTGGTAGCTTGATGGGGATGGCATTGAATCTATAAATTACCTTGGGGAGTATGGCCATTTTCACAATAGTGATTCTTCCTATCCATGAGCATGGAATGTTCTTCCATTTGTTTGTATCCTCTTTTATTTCATTGAGCAGTGGTTTGTAGTTCTCCTTGAAGAGGTCTTTCACATCCCTTGTGAATTGGATTCTTATGTATTTTATTCTCTTTGTAGCAATTGTGAATGGGAGTTCACTCATGATTTAGCTCTCTGTCTGTTACTGGTGTATAGGAATGCTTGTGATTTTTGCACATTGATTTTGTATCCTGAGACTTTGCTGAAGTTACTTATCAGCTTAAGGAGATTTTGGGCTGAGATGATGGGGTTTTCTAAATATAAATCATGTCCTCTGCAAACAGGGACAATTTGACTTTCTCTTTTCCTAATTGAATATTTATTTCTCTTTATTTCTTTATTTCTTTCACTTGCCTGATTGCCCTGGCCAGAACTTCCAGCACTATGTTGAATAGGAGTGGTGAGAGAGGCCATCCCTGTCTTGTGCCGGTTTTCAAAGGGCATGATTCCAGTTGTTGCACATTCAGTAAGATATTGGCTGTGCGTTTGTCATAAATAGCTCTTATTATTTTGAGATACGTCCCATCAATACCAAATTTATTGAGAGTGTTTAGCACGAAGCGCTGTTGAATTTTGTCAAGGGCCTTTTCTAAATCTATTGAGATAATCATGTGGTTTTTGTCTTTGGTTCTGTTTATGTGATGGATTATATCTATTGATTTGCGTATGTTAAACCAGCATTGCATCCCAGGGATGAAGCCAAATTGATCTTGGTGGATAAGCTTTTGGATGTGCTGCTGGATTCGGTTTGCCAGTATTTTACTGAGGATTTTCGCAGCGATGTTCATCAGGGATATTGGTCTCAAATTCTCTTTTTTTGTTGTGTCTCTGACAGGCTTTGGTATCAGGATGAAGCTGGCCTCATAAAATGAGTTAGGGAGGATTCCCTCTTTTCCTATTGTTTGGAATAGTTTCAGAAGGAATGGTACCAATTCCTCTTTGTACCTCTAGTAGAATTCAGCTGTGAATCCTGGACTTTTTTTGGTTGGTAGGCTATTAATTATTGCCTCAATTTCAGAGTCTGTTGTTGGTCTATTCAGGGATTCAGCATCTTTCTGGTTTAGTCTTGGGAGGGTGTATGTGTCCAGGAATTTATCCATTTCTTCTAGAATTTCTAATTTATTTGCATAGAGGCATTTATAGTATTCTCTGATGGTAGTTTGTACTTCTGTGGGATCGGTGGTGATATCCCCTTTATCATTTTTTATTGCGTCTATTTGATTCTTCTCTCTTTTCTTCTTTATTTGTCTTGCTAGCGGTCTATCAATTTTGTTGATCTTTTAAAAAAAACCAGCTCCTGGATTCATTGGTATTTTGAAGGGTGTTTTGTGTCTCTATTTCCTTCAGTTCTGCTCTGATCTTAGTTATTTCCTGACTTCTGCTAGCTTTGGGATGTGTTTGCTCTTGCTTCTCTTGTTCTTTTAATAGTCATGTTAGGGTGTTGATTTTAGATCTTTCCTGCTTTCTCTTGTGGGCATTTAGTGCTATAAATTTCCCTCTACATACTGCTTTGAATGTGTCCCAGAGATTCTGGTATGTTGTGTCTTTTTTCTCATTGGTTTCAAAGAACATCTTTATTTCTGCCTTCATTTCGTTATGTACCCAGTAGTCATTCAGGAGCAGGTTGTTCAGTTTCCATGTAGTTGTGCAGTTTTGAGTGAGTTTCTTAATCCTGAGTTCTAATTTGATTGCACTGTGGTCTGAGAGATAGTTTGTTGTGATGTGTGTTCTTTTACATTTGCTGAGGAGAAGCACTTCTTACATTTCTGATGTGAAAACTGTTTAAACACTATGGCATCCTAGTTTAAAAATTACATATTGAGTGGTCCAAACAGACCGTAAAGTTTTCAGAAAGCAATATTCATATCACGTACATTGAAGTTAGTTTCGACTGGATATTATACGATACTGCTTATTTAGGCAAGATAGTGTTTTCTTTTAATATTGCAATGTGTGATGTACTAAAGAACTTTAATGTTGAAGCTTTAAAAAGACAGAAATAAGAGAAACCCAAACACATTCTGACTGGCTGTAAAAGTAAGAATAAATAGTACTTGCAAAGCATCATAAAATGGATATAACAGCAAAAAAAAAAAAAAAAATGGGTAGAAATGTTATCGTTGATTTTTCTTTGTTTCCTCAAGGAGGAAAAATAACACTTTTATCATGGTTGGGACATAACTTCTAAAGAAAAACAAGTTTAGAGCTTTCTATGTATTTTCTATTTCTTTCTTTAGACAATGTTACCACGTGGTCTGGTCTAATGCAGCTGTGACACATACACATACACACACATCACCGACCAGGATATGCTGTGCTATTGCTTTTGCTTCTTCGTGTGAATATTGAAAGGCCACAGGGTCACCTTCAGCTCCTTGGACACTGGCTTCCTGTGTGTCCTGCTGTGCATATAGGGCCTGCTACCGTGGTGTTTCCTCTGAGTCCCACACGCTGTGCCATTTTTGTACGAATTGAGCCAGATATTTTCTACATGGCATCATGGTCTGCCACTGGAATTTTACACTGAAAAGTTAGCAATAAGCATTTTACTACTCATTATTATTTATATGTTGCTATGTAATAAAGCACCGCAAAGCTTAATGACTTCAAATCACAGCCATTTTATTGGGTATGATGCCATGAGACAGCAATATGGGCAGGATGAAGAAGAGAGAACTCGTCCATGATTGACATGGTTTTGGCTGGGACAGCTCAGCTGGACATAGTGGAACCCATTGGCCTCATTTGCACGTGGGGCCTGGTACTTGCTGTTGGCTGGAATGCCATGGGTCTCTTCCATGTAGATTGTGTTTCTGCCTGTGGCCTGTCACTCTCCCGTCTCTCTGTGTGGTTACCCTCCTTAATAGGAGATTCCGGAATTCTTTATTCGGAGCTGAGTTCCGAAAGGGAAAGTAGAAACTGAAGACCTGAGCTCAAAAGTCCTAGAACATAACTTCTGTGACATTTCATTGATCAAAGCAAGCCACGTGGGCAACCCAGATTCAGGAGTTAAAGAAACAGACTTCACCTCTTGACAGGAGGGTGGCAAACACCTTAGAAAACGCGCATAGGCATGACCATTGGTGGGCAGTTTTCATCACTGTAGCACACTGCTTTTATGGGAGATGTGCAGTGGCCTTTGAAATGAACAGCTGTACCCAATATCATTTTGCTTTGAATAAGGCAGGAGCATGGATTCTAATTTTTCTCCCAAGTATTCCCTGAAGGAAAAAAATTTATATATCCATTTGTGGTTATAATGTTAAATTAGTTTTAAAAGTTTACAATTTTGATATAATCTCTTCCTCCTCAAGTAGCTTAGCTGGTTAATTCAGAAGGACTAAATGCATCTATTTCTATTTTTCTCCCTGTTTGAAAATAGACAAGTCACCTGTACTAATTTTCTATGATAAGACGTGGAGACTAGGTTATATATCTTTGCAGATAAGCACGCTCAGAACTGAAAGAATAAAGTTGAAAGTATGTTGTTTCAGTAGGGAACAGTGGGAAATAATTAATAACCCACATTAGTTCTCTGTGTTGGAATGTTGTTGTGGGGGTAGGAGAAGTAATTATTTTGCAGTTAAATTAATACAAGTCTACTTCCTGATGCTTCTGCTACAGTAACTTCTTTTTGTCTTACCACCTCGAATCCATGTGTTTTGTGATGTGCCATTATCTTGCTTTAAGCTCTTCAGTTTCTTCCAGTGGCTGGTAGAAAACAGTGAAAATTCCTTAGTGTGACATTTATGAGCCTTGCCTGGTTCCAGCTGTCACTCATCATGCCCCACCTCACGGCCTGTGCCCCAGCCAATCAAACTGCCTGTAATTTTCTCAGATGGCAGTCTGGGTCAGACCTGCAAGGCTGCTCGTTCAGTGCTCTCTGTTGTAGCTTCCTTTGGTCCCGGACTTCTTTTACTCTCCCACCTCCCAGAAAACTTGGTCCAAGAACAATGCTTCTCTCTTTAACCTTAGCCAATACTGAATCTTAAGTGAATCTTCTTTATAATCGCCTCCTCTTATGTAGAAGTGACTGTTTTATCCCATGTGTGCTAATTTTCAGACCTTCATAAGTTTTATCTTTGAAGCTATAGTATACTCCTGCATTTAATTACTTACTTATCTTTTTCTATGGCTGGACTGCGGTAAATATATCTTTATTTTTTTTTTTCTAAATCCTCTCTTCCTAGGACAATGTCTGGCACATGTTTGGTATTGAAGAAATGAGGCTTGCTGAATTAATGCACATATGCCAAAATCCCTTTTGATAGTGAGTCTTCCTAGTAAATATTCTAGACATGTTCTAAGACAGATGCATAAGTATTATCTCAGCATGGACTTTCCCTGTATGATTCAGAACAGATTACTCAAATATGATTCTTTGTTGTTTTTTTTTTTTTAATTGAGACTGGAACCATGATGAGAAGGTGAATGTGATCAGTCTGAGGATGTGCTCGGCTAGATTTCTGCAGGGTAAATTTTCTCCTCTATGCCATAAAATAACCAGCAGACTGTTTAAGAGCCACCAGGAACTCCAGTTTTTCTTTCAGAAGTCTGTTAAGACATAATGTTTGATGTGCTTGCTTTCCAAGGCATACATTAGTTGAGTGCAATTATATAAAGGAATGTTGTACCCACAAGCCATATTGCACTGAGTATGTTCTGCAGAAATGTACCTTGATATGCCACATAACACCCATACACATTTGCGGGCCTGCACTGATTATCGATTGAAAACAATCTGATCGAAAAGTGACAGTCTCGATTGCGATTTTCATTTGATCTTACAAGTTATTTCCAAGGGCCACGGTGTTGGCACATTTTTAACTCCTGTGTCTCCTTCACCCTCTAAAACAGACTTAGCCCCACCTTTTCATGGAAAAGCACAAGACCCTCAAATCATTGTGTTGTCCTAACGGCTTTCAAAGAATTACTTCCTTCGAAGTTATTTTCCTCTTTTTTTAACTTACGTTTCTAAAGCTAGAGTCAGGATAGTTGATTCTGGTGCTGAAAAAAATCAGTTAATAACCATTTTTATAAACTTCTAGACATTTCTTTGGTGTAGGGTTGGTGTCGTGGAATATTGTGCATTTGGAGGTTAGAAAGAAACTGTTTCACTTCTTTTTTTTTTGAGGCAGGATCTCACTCTTGCCCAGGGTGGAGTGCAGTGGTGCGATCCCGGCTCACTGCAACCACCGCCTCCCGGGTTCAAGTGATTCTCCTGCCTCAGGCTCCCAAGTAGCTGGGATTACAGGCACCCGCCACCACGCCCAGTTAATTTTTGTATTTTTAGTAGAAATGGGGTTTCACCATGTTGGCCAGGCTGGTCTCAAACTCCTGACCTCAGGTGATCTGCCTGCCTCGGCCTCCCAAAGTGCTGGTATTACAGGTGTGAGCCAACGCGCCTGGCTGGTTCACATTTTAAATATGCAACTTTTTAACCAAATGATTTGGGGCAAGTTTCTCCTGTTTTTCTTTTTTTTTTTGAAATAGAGTTTCATTCTTGTTGCCCAGGCTGGAGTTCAATGGCGCAATCTCAGCTCACCACAACCTCTGCCTCCCAGGGTCAAGCGACTCTCCTGCCTCAGCTTCCCTAGTAGCTGGGATTACAGGCATGCGCCACCATGCCCAGCTAATTTCATGTTTTTAGTAGAGACGGGGTTTCTCCATGTTGGTGAGGCTGGTCTCAGACTCCCGCCCTCAGGTGATCCGCCAGCCTCGGCCTCCCATAGTGCTGGGATTACAGGCATGAGCCACCGTGCCCAGCCATTTCTCCCCTTTTTCACATGTTTTCTCAGCTATAAAATATTTATCCCTGTAGATCTCTGTTCACCTCGAAAGTCAAGATAAAACTTTCCATTTGCTTCCCAGTATATATTTGGACATTTTGCCATAGTGAACTTACCCATGCCTGTTTTTAAGTGTGTTCATTTGTATTACTTTGGAAAAGCAATTATCTTGCCATCCTCTTTGTTGTCTTCAGATTTCTACTCCCTATTTTTCATTGAGATTTTCTTCTGCCCTCAAGTAGTACATGCTCATCCATCTCCATTGCATATCAATAGGCCTTTGAAAATAATCCTAGCTATAAATCCTGACTATTAAATAATTCAGAATTATTTACTCATCTGCATCATCCTGATTTATATTCCTATGTTTCCCACACTGTGTTCAGTGGTAGAAACACATGCTAAATTATGCATGTACATTTTCTTTTTTCTTTTTTTTTTTAGACAGAGTATCACTCTGTTGCCCAGGCTGGAGTGCACTGGCACGATCTTGGCTCACTGCAACCTCTGCCTCCTGGCTTCAAGCGATTCTGCTGCCTCAGCCTCCCAAGTAGCTGGGATTACAGGTGTCCACCACCATGCCTGGCTAATTTTTGTATTTTTACTAGAGACGGGGTTTCACCTGTGGGCTGGGCTGGTCTCAAACTCCTGACCTCGTGATCTGCCCTCCTCGGACTCCCAAAGTGCTGGGATTCACATGTTCATTTTCCAGTCACTATTTACGCATTCTTCAATCATACTGCTTTTCTCAGCGTATACATACATAAAATGTTTTCTGTGCATCAAGCCTTATTCTAGGCACTGGGGATAGACTAAAAACAAACAAAATAGGATAATCTGTTCCCCTGCCCCCTTGAAACTCACGGTCAAACAGAAGAAAAATATATGAAACAAAAGAATAAAGTAAATAATTTTGTCATTTGAATAAACACAAAGATAGAGTGATATTATAGAACAAAATCCTTAACTACTTTTGGACAATGAGTAAGAGTTTTTAAAGAAATGCCATTTAAACAGATACTTTAAAAATAAAGAAAGATTCACCGAATGACAGGGATCAAGGAGGACGTATGAATAAGTAAAATTAACCTAGAGAGGAACTTAAGGAAGAAACGTAGATCAGAATGTGCAGAGCTTTGAAAGAGTCATTTTAAGAATGTTCTTACCTTTTCTGAAGGGTACTGGGAAGATACCGAAAAGTTTCAGCAGAAGGGTAACTTGACCTCATTTGTATTTTTAAAGAAATCATTCTAGTTTCTGTTTGTGGAGCAAGAAAAAAGAAAGATTGTTTGGGAAAGAACAGGAAGTGGGGGAAGATGGTGAGTAGAATTCTACAAGTAGGTTTTGCAAATATATGTGTAGAGCTAGAAGAAATATCTGGTACAGATATAAATTTGGGTCCCTTCAGTCTATCATTATTAAAGGAAAGAATGGGAGTAGGTGAGATTGCATTGAGTGTATATTGCATGAAGAGTGGGGAAAAGAAATTATGAGAAACTTCAACACTTTAAAATTAAGTAGAAAAGTAGGACCTGGTAAGGAACAATCAAGATGCAAGAATGATAGAGGTGTGAGGAACATCCTCAGAATGAGGTTACATTGTATGATGGGTGCTGTGATCACAGCCCTCTTTAAGGGTGGTCTCAACTGCCTGCAACCAATGACTGATCAATAGACGGATATGAAGGCACAGTCTACCCGTTCCAACTAGAACTTGGCCTTTATACAACTCTGAAGTGTTATTTTACCAGTGTCCCCATAGGCTGAAGCTGCGTCCAGCCCACTTTCTCTCCTTGTCCTACCATGCTTCTCTCTACTTTCCTAGGTATTGATCCCAAGAGAATTCCATAAAAGACATCCTTCTTGTTAGTATCCATCTGACATTCTCCTTCCCTGGGAACACAACTGGTAGCACATGGAAAACTGCATGTGTGTGTGTGTGTATGTGTGTGTGTGTGTGTATCTGTGTGTGTATGTGTGTGTATGTATGTGTGTGTGTGTATGTATGTGTGTGTGTATGTGTATGTATGTGTGTGTATGTGTGTTTATGTATGTGTGTGTATGTGTGTGTATGTGTGTGTGTGTATGTGTATGTATGTGTGTGTATGTGTGTTTATGTATGTGTGTGTATGTGTGTGTATGTGTGTGTGTGTATGTGTGTGTATGTGTGTGTATGTATGTGTGTGTGTATGTGTGTGTATGTGTGTTTATGTGTGTGTGTGTGTATGTGTGTGTTAAAAGAGTGTGCTAGATTGTGTCTAGTAATCTTGCACAGTCAATAAATAATGTCTGCAATAGGAACAAAGTAGTGATTCGCCCTTTTGTTTCAGTAGTGAATGCAGCTAAATTGGTCAAGTCATGCCAGCAGCAATGGAATTGGACCGTGTAGAGGAATAAGAGAGGGAGACTTAGGATGGGTAATGTTGACAATCTTCCTGAAGAGCTTAGGAGGAAACACAAAATCAGGACAGTGGTAACACATGTAAAATTTGTTTCAGGTGGAAGAAATGACATTGACTTTGGAATGTTCCTCCACAGGTGGCGGAGGGGCCATAGGAAAGACTGGCGTTAGGTTGACTAGAGGAGGATGCAGCACAGTTTCCTGTCTTGGCTTTTGTTTGTTTCAGGGAAGAAAGAGACAAAGATTAAGGACAGCAGAGGGAAATACAGGTTGTGTTTGTGGTGAAAGATTAAAATAGTCATTCTGAAGGGTGATGGGTTGAATTGAGAAAATAAACGTGGTCTCTTTTTTTTTAGGCAGCATCAGGAGTTCAGTTGAGAGTAATGACAATGAATTTATACGGCACAAATGTAGGCAATCACATGTTCTACTTGTTTTCTTGTTTAATATAAATGGCCATGCATTTTGGGTTGGTTGGTAAATGGTGTTTGTGATGAAAACATCTGTTTCCCTTTTTTTTTACTCTCTTAAGAAAAATACCATTTAAAGAAAATTTAAATTACCTTGCATTTGAAAAGAACACATCAATAAGCTTATATAAACATTTTCTCTGTTGGGGAATACTTCCTAATGAATCGCATCCTTTGTCTATAGGGTAAAAGGAAAGAACATTATCTGACTAATAAGGAAGAAGGAGCTCTTTGTGAATCTATAATAATAAGCATAGATATTTGTCAGGCTAAACTTACCTGGTTGAGCCTCTATAATTAGAATATGACTGATGAAGAGAAGAAATATTTGTATATAATGTAATGAAAGGCTTTGTAAAGTTTATTTGCATAGGGGATGTAGGTGGAAGGCTGGCTCAAATTAATCAGTATTATCTGCGGAAGTGATGGCATTCCACTTCGGAGAATAAACGACATGACATCCTGTGGTTCCTTTGAATTCTGGACATTACATGAAAGGGGACATATTATTGCTCTCTTAAATAATATCCGACTTGTAATTAAAAATGAATGTAGGGTTTAATGACTTCTTTTGTCTTCTTTTTTGTGCAGAGAAAACTTCTAAAGCTCATTTTTAACATTTGCTATTCAATTTATAGATTTATAAGCCTAGTTCTTCTCTAGGTCTCTTTCATTACTGAGATTATTTTATTTTTAAAATGGGAAATTGCAGCAATTATTTTAAGGGCTTATGAATTTTTTTAATCTTGTTTACAAATGTAAGACATTTTCAAATATTTTTAAATTTATTTATAAACCTTTATAACTTATTTTTTGAGTGCTTCAAATTTAGGACAGTAAATTTTTTCTGCATATCTAAATAACTTTTATAAATCTAATTAATAAAAATAGTGACCCTAAAATGCATCTAGTTGTTCCAAAATAATATATAAATACTAAAATATCAATTTAAAATACCATGTCAAAATCAAGCAAATAATTACATATTTTAAGTTTGAAATTATGAAACCATCATTCCAATTCACTAGGAATTCCAAATGTAATATATTTTATTTCACTTAAGTTCTTTAGTGTCTGCATCTACAAACAAAATTTCCCCGATAATTTTATTTTTGTAAGAACAATCAATATGGTGAATCCAAACGCTTTGCCAAATGTTCCAATATTGTTTATATTAGTAAGAAATTTAAAATCAAATATCTGTTTCAAGTACTCAACTGCATATTAGATATTGTACCTTTAAAACTCACTCTCTGCTGGGCATGGGGGCTCATGCCTGTAATCCCAGCACTTTGGAAGGCAAAGGAGGGCAGATCACCTGAGGTCAGGAGTTCAAGACCAGCCTGGCCAACCTGGAGAAACCTTGTCTCTACTAAAAATACAAAAATTAGCCGGGCGTGGTGGGGTGCATCTGTAGTGCCAGTTACTCAGGAGGCTGAGGCAGGAGAATTGCTTGAACTGGGAGGGGAGGTTGCAGTGAGCTGAGATCCCACCACTGCCCTCCAGCCTGGGCGACAGAGTGAGACTCTCTCTCAAAAAACAAAACGAAGCTTTCTCTCATAAGCGAAGTTCTCTTAAACATTACACGTATGTAGATTTCCAACACAGATTGGATCCTTTCCAATGCCAAACTATCTTTACTAGGATTTCAAATTTTTAAAGTATTTCTATGCTTAATTGGAAACCCTGCCGAGGCTAAGGAGACGTGTACACATCATGAAAGCAACGACTATCTGGTAACTGAAGATACTCACAGTACCAAACACTTAATTCTAAATCTTATGCTGTGGGAGATCATGTCATCCTGCGCGACTATGATTTATTATGACCGGAAACCTTTGCCAGGATTTTGATCTTTTTAGATTCTATTTTTTTTTCTGAGCTACTAATAAAAACTTATGTAGAGCTTTTATGTTGGTGACCCTCGGACCTCAAGGAGGAAGTTATACCACCCATTCCCTGGAGTTCCTTGGAACAGATTTTCTAATTCTCCTGTCTAATCACAGAACTCTGCCCTCCCACCTACATTGGTCATTTGTCTGTATGTCGAATGCATTATTTTAGCTCTTAAGAAACATATGTGTATTTTCCAACTAAACCGTAAAACTTCGTGGGAATACCAATGAATGCCTTTTCCATCTAACTTTAAAGAACTTTGAACTTCATAGAATTTTCTATTTTTTCGTGTTCTTAATACCACAAAACACAGGTATTAATATCATATGTATTGGCATTTGGATATCTCTTATAGCTTTATCTGACATGGGTTTGAAAATTATAAGGTCATTCTATTGGCATTTATTTAATTATTGCTTATGACATTTTATGTTGATTGAGCCCTACATTTTTGGCTTTTGGAAATAAAGACTGCTGTGATTTTGTCTGTAATGGTGCAAACACATTGTCATTCATTGACATATGAATGTACTTCAAGTTTAAAAGATGTCCTGTTTCTCTTGATCATCAGAAATTTCAGAGCTGACAGCACCAGGCATGTGTGTTTGTGTGTGTGTGACAGTGAGAGAGGGAGAGAGAGAGCGAGAGAGAGAGAGATTAAAAAACACCCCAGAACATAGTAAAGTGACAGAAACAAATTAAAGATGAATTAAATTTCATCCAAACTTTAAACATGGTCATTTTGCACCTTTGAGAAAGTTGGGTAGCTTATTCTAGGAAGACCATACTGTAGAAAGGATGGAATACCTGATTAGTACATTAACGTAATTTTGAAGACATGAAATGAATAAAGTACTTGATTCTAATGCATGATATGCAGGTGTATGTAAGAACTTTGCTAATAGTTGTCTTTTTGAAACAGTAATAGATGTTTCCACGTGTGCACAGGTATGTGCGAATATCAGAGATTAAAATAGAAATGGAACCAAAAAGCTGTGCCATCATTGAAAATGTATTTGTTTAAAGACTACGTGACACTTAGGAGGCATTTTAATGCAATATTTTATGTATGCAATTATTTACATATGTTTAAGTGTTTTTTATTTGACTTCCATAAAGTTTAGATTTGTCGCAATCTTATTTTTACCCTTGAGGGAAGAGAGAGACCCTCTCATATTGTTTTATACTGTTTTATACTCAGTACCTGTTTTAAGAAAAAAACAAGGAAGTGAAATCAAAGACAGGCAGCCCAGCGCCAGACCCAAAACCAGGCCTGGGCCTGCCTGGCCTAAACCTAGTAGCTAAAAATCAACTCATGACTTAGAACCCGATGTTACCCATAGATTTCAGGCATTGTATGGAAGAACATTGTGAAACTCCCTGCCCTGTTCCGTTTCACTCTGACCACCGGTGCATGCAGCCCCTGCCACGTACCCCTTGCTTGCTCAAATCAATCACGACCCTTTCTTGTGAAATCCTTAGTGTTGTGAGCCCTTAAAAGGGACAGAAATTGTGCACTTGGGGAGCTCGGGTTTTGAGGCAGTAGCTTGCTGATGCTCCCAACTGAATAAAGCCCTTCCTTCTACAACTCGGCGTCTGAGGGGTTTTGTCTGCGGCTCATCCTGCTACACACTTAGTAGTGTCTGAATCTTGGAAAGGAAGGGGAGGGAATATCCAGATACCTTAAACGGGGTTCTCGGACTTCTAATAAACAGTTAAAATCTTACACACACGGTATTTAAAGCATACAGATGATTCTACATTTGTCCTAACAGATCATAGTGCCATGAATATTTGTCCATTAACGAACATCCCTTACGTGTAAGAACATTTTGCCACTGCGCTTTTAGTTATCTCCTTTTCACCTACTGTCCCCTGGAATAGTCTCTCCCTTTCGTTTCTCAGGGGTCTTCTTGAGCCTGAAGCTTTTATTGGGCCTCACTTTTTGCTGCTTTGTTCCTTCGCCAGTTCTGGGCCTTTTTGCTGTGTCGACTACAGGTTGAAAAAAGGAGAAAGCGCAACCCCAAGCTACTGACCTATGAGTAACAAGGTCACCGAATTCCCCTTAATCCTGCTGGTCTGATCCCCCACTCTGTGAAGACCACGGCTGGGGAAGACCTAACCTTCACTCCAGCTCGCCTGAATTTGTCAGTCTTTGATGATGGAAGCCTGAAATGCAGACCTTATACCCTAACCAATTCTTCCTCGGCCAAAAAAAAAAAAACAACCAAAAACCAAACAAAACAAAACAAAAAAACACGGCCACCTCTTTATGACCAACCATAGTTTTGGTTTAAGCCTTCAAGACGCACTTATCTACTTCATCCACAATTACATTGTAGTATCACGCTAAGCCTGGAGTTAATATCAAGGAGCAAATGGCCTCTGGCCTTTTGGAATCCACATGATCTTGGAACTCTGTGGAGATTGTCTTCGGATCACTTTGCCCTGCTGTTGTCCCCCCACCCCGTGCATTTTGTCTTTTCTATCTCCTTCCCTATTGTCGTGTAAAGTTACATCACGATGTTGAGTGGTGTGTTTTACACCCCGATGTCCCATAAACAAATACTTTTAATACCCTTTTGTTGGTCTAATTTGTAAGTGACCATTTTATACGCCACAGTAAGTACCTGTAAAGTTGGAGACAAAGAAAAGAGAATTGTGTTGTTCTCGTTCTAAGAAAGGGCAGCATTAAACTCCTCCGTAACCTCTTTTCTGTATTTCCGTTTTAACAAGGGTAAAGTTATCACAAAGTAGGTGAATGTAAGCATTCTTCCCTCAAACATCTGTGTTCTTCAGCCTGTCCCACTTCACCCTTTCCAAAGAAGGGCAGGTTTTTAAATAGAAGAGAAGCAATGTTGAATAAAGAGTATATCATGACGCTCCATAATTCATATAACCTCCAGACAAGCTCTCAGGTTTATTGGTCAGAAAACACATGGTGACATTCACTACTTTTTTGTTATTATTTTAAAGATTTCTGTGAGAGTGTGGGGCTCAGTCAAACTTTGTAGGGAGAAATAAGCCACAGTCACAGAGATTCATTCATTCATTCAACACATAGCTTTGTTTCTATTATGCCCCAGTGTCCTAGGCTCTGGGGATTAGACAGTGACCAAAACTGACAGGTATTTAGCCTCATGGAGCTTAAAGCATATTGAAGGGAACAGACAAAACTCACATAGGAATGTGCGATGTGCATAAATAAAATACTTTCGGTAAGTGCCATGACTAAAATACACCGAGGGCTGACATACAGTTGCATGTTGCGTAAGAGAGACTTGCGTTAGGTAAGGTGTCTAGGTTAGCTGTCTCTGAGGAAATTGCATTTCAGCTGAGACCTAAAAGATTACAATGAGGTCGGAGAGTGTCCTAGGCAGAGATAAATAGAATGTGTAAATGACTTTACGTTGAAAAATTCCTAAGCTGTTTGAAAAACTGATAGCGGCCAAGTTGCAGGTGAAATGGATGAGAGCAAGTCAAGCTATTACCATTTTATTACAAACCACACATAGGGTCTTTAAATGTTCCAGAATTTTGATTTTTTTTATTACCTGGGAGAGAATGTAATTTTATTTTCATCAAATCTTGTTCTTATAAACTCCGTTTACATTTTGCTTTCATCTGAGTAAGCTGACCATATAGTGCCCTCGTGTGGCGTAGTGCTGTATTACACGATTAATACTGTAGACTCTTTGAGGCATGATTTTAGCAAAATTCTTTTACACCTTTTTCAGTTAATCTAAGTCACCTCTAGCTGCTCTCACTCAGACTCAAACATAGAATCTTATTTATTTGTATTTTTGTGTTTTACTACTTTCTCACATTCCACTGTGGAATGGACACGCGCTGGGAGCACAGACTCCAGTGACCTCAGGATCCAGGCAGACTGAGAACAAAAATGAGGGAGGCCAGACTAGACCTGAAACAAAGACTCCGAGAGATTTGGAGAAGCAGGTTATAGGAAAGACTTTCAATTTTATGTATTTACTTTATAAATAAGTAATACCAAAATAAATAGCCTTGGGGATCATTGTATTTTTCAGTCTCTGTCCCCAGATTTCTACGTTTAGCAAATGTGCATGGTTAATTTCTCAGTCAACACCACAAATGCTTTGTATCCTTTTGTACATTTTGACTATTTTAGAACTGATTATTTTGTGCATCAAGTTGTCTATTTCTGTTTCCAAGTTCAGCATTTTGCCACAGGTTTATTTTGGAAAGTATTTCAGGAATCTTTGTTGCTCAAAACCAAGCACTGTAGCTGGAGCTGGTTTCTTTCCTCCTCTCCCTTCCTCTCTCTTCCTTCTTCCTTCCTAAGGCTTGAGCCATTTTTCACTAGAAGAGTTTTATTTTTAATTTTATTTTTATTTATTTTTTTTGACAAATGACTGCCAGTATGCTTTATGGAATGCAGCTGTTGAACTTTATTTCCTGCTTTTCTTTGCATTAAAGTAGTCCCAAAATTGTTTTCTGAGGAACTCTTCACTTTGACTGCCAGCGCTGCTTGTGTACCTTTCAAGTCAGAAATTGAGCGGTCTGTTCAGGCCCATCTTTATCCAGCTCCTGCTTTTCACATGAGGATGTTTGTGCTACATGCAATTTTGTTGACTTTTGGAGTGTAATGCTTTGTTTGCAAATGAAAACATAGAATTACAGCTTTCCCGGTACTTGTCAGGGACTATAATCACGAATTCACTGCAGCTGGATACTTTTCAGACACGTGGATAAGATAAATAATATTTATGAAAGATGGCCTGGAGGAAACGAAGCCATCTATTCTGCATTGTTATCTAAAATCTGTTTCAAGATGAAGTGAGACCATCAAAAATGCCTAACTGGCCGGGTGCGGTGGCTCACCCCTGTAATCCCAGCACTTTGGGAGGCTGAGGCGGGCGGATCATGAGATGAGGAGATCGAGACCATCCTGGCTAACACGGTGAAACCCCGTCTCTACTAAAAACACAAAAAATTAGCCAGGCGTGGTGGCGGCGCCTGTAGTCCCAGCTACTTGGGAGGCTGAGGTGGGAGAATGGTGTGAACCCGGGAGGCGGAGCTTGCAGTGAGCCGAGATTGCACCACTGCACTCCAGCCTGGGCGACAGAGTGAGACTCTGTCTCAAAAAAAAAAAAAAAGAAAAAAGAAAAAGAAGCCTAACTGGACCACATCATACTGGGCCCAACACAGTCGCTTCTTACTGAACTGCTTTAGCCATCATAAAACCTTCTCTTCTTGAGGGGCCGTAGGAAATATTTTCTCTTATTTCATATTGGTGTTCTCCCAAATAACTAGAATATATCATGCACGGTCTTGTTACTGGTTATATTTTCTCCTTTCTGCATGTTAATTAGAAAACTCAAAGTCAAATTTGTGCTCTGCCCTGACTCAGTGCATGATTCGTCAAAGTGTCCATTTGTTCACTGACCACGTTTCTGACACCATCTTGCTTCCCTATTTTTTGTATTTTCTAAAGGTTCTTTCTAAAGAGTTTAAGTATTTTATATTGCTATATTGTATGCATTTGCAAGCAACTTAAATGCATTGGGAACAGAAGTGATAGATAAGTAGCAACCATGGGATCGCTATCGATTCTGTACCTAATTATAAGTACATAATTCCTGGCTTAACCGTCTGTAACCTAAATAAGTAAGAATTAATACACCCTATAATTCCTCGATAGCTGAAACCTCCCCCCAGATAAATTTTATAAGCCATGCTAATCCTATTTCTCAGTGCACAGAGGTTGAACTTGTGGACTAATAATGCATTAATATTCCTCATGAAAAATATAGCTAAATAGGGAGAAAGAGATGAAAAGAACCAAAAATATTCTTTTAAGGATAATATTTGATCCTCTGCATCCATTCATTAAAGCTAATATTCATTCTCCATTTCTCTCTGTCCGTCTGGTTCTATGAAAAGACCTAGCCTGCCCTCAACATGTGTGTGACATTAATAGATGTTAGTGATACAGAGATTGCCCTCAGTGCAGATTGACAGCACTGTGTGGAGGTGAGAAGGAGTCTTGTTTACCACTTAGGATCTGGATCTCTGGTCTGCTTTGTCATGCAACACAATCCTTCTGGGATTTGTAAGTGACGACAAGCCTCAGCGATAATTATATTAAAATGCTTTTAACTTAGTGTAAACATAATTTAATAAGATGTAGATGTTCAAAAGGCTAGCCTTGAATTCAGTCTTGAGACCAGAGACAATATGCCTGTGTGCATGGTGTATGTCTGGAAAGCATGTACATTCTTTGACCCCAGTTAATTTCTACGAAGAAGTGTGTTAGTCTCTGATCTAATAATCTCATCTGCAGATTACTACATTTTTATTACGATAAAGAACACCTGGGCTTTTAAAATATAGTAAGGTTATCTTACCTGGAATATTAAATATTATTGAAGTTACAACTTTGGAGAAATTATATTTTTAATGAATATGGTTATATTATACCTGTTCGTTATTAGAGTAGCCCTCAAAGTTGGTGATTTATCAATGCGTTGTTGCTGAATAACAATAGCTTTATTGAATGTCTGCTTGATACTGAGCGTTGTATTAGCGGCTTTTCATATATTATCTCATTTAGTCATCGTAAAACATTTTATGGAATGCATTGTCAACATTTTGAGAATGATAAGTGGAGTAAATTGTTTGCATTCCCTTAGGTGGGCAGGTATTTTATGCTAAAAAAAAAAAGAAAATAGTTGCATTCACATCTCTTAACCTATATGCACACTTCCTTTGCACGGTGGGGTTTGGCAAAGCTCTATCTTCTGCTAGTGATAGGGCAATTCTGATTGAAATCATACCATTTTAGATAAAATTAAAAATTAAACTTGTATTTGTATAACTTGAAAATTGTGAATTTTTCCTGCAATGACAGGGAGGCACACATCATGATTGGCACTCAGGTTTATGTTTTAGAGTAGCAAACAGACAGTGATAAGCCAGAAAAATGAGTTTGTACGTAAACTGCAAATATTTTTACTTAATATAGTAAGCAGTAAATAATTAGTCAATGTTTTTGATCATATGAATGACAATTTGAACATGGGAATATTGCAGCCCTTATGCACTGCAGATGAGATTATGGATTGTCACACTGGTTGAAAAAACAATATGAAATTATACAATATGTTTTAAGATGCTCACAACCCCTAAAAAGCTAGCAAGGAAGCTCAGACACATGTGCATAAGGACACACAAGAGCATCCATGGCAGCTCTGTCTACGGTAACGGGGCACTGAAGATTAGCAGGAGAGCAAGTTAACAAATCATAGCATGTTTACAAATGGAATACTACACAGCAGTGTGAATGAGGGACCGGAACTGTAAATGTTAACAAGATTAATCTCAGGAACACAATGTTGAATGAAAATAGCACACCACAGAAAGATACATACTTCTTGAGTATACCTGAATAAAGTTCAAAGCATGCAACACTAAACAACATATTAGAGGCACATATGATGGTACAACTATTAATAAAAATAAAGAGGAATTAAAAACCACACAAGATACAGGATAATGGTAATCTCTTTGGGGGAGAGAGTTGTCAGGTTGAGGGACCCTCAGGGACCCTAAGGGTTTCGGCAACTTCTTTTTTTTTTTATTTTTTTTTGAGACGGAGTCCCGCTCTGTCACCCAGGCTGGAGTGTAGTGGCGCGATCTCGGCTCACTTCAAGCTCCGCCTCCCGGGTTCCCGCCATTCTCCTGCCTCAGCCTCTCCGAGTAGCTGGGACTACAGGCGCCGCCACCACGCCCGGCTAATTTTTTGTATTTTTAGTAGAGACGGGGTTTCACCGTGGTCTCGATCTCCTGACCTCGTGATCCGCCCGCCTCGGCCTCCCAAAGTGCTGGGATTACAAGCGTGAGCCACCGTGCCCAGCCTCAGCAACTTCTTATTTTGAGCTGGGTAGCTAGGCGGTGGGTGTAAGGAACACCCTTTTACATTTAATCTCAGTGTCTCACGTTTATCACAAGCATTTTTTGTTTTTGCTTTTGTTTTTTTGAGACAGGGTTTTGCTGTGCTGCCCAGGCTGGAGTGCAATGATGTGACCACAGCTCACTGCTTCAGCCACGACCTCTTGGGCTCAAGCAGTCCTGTCACCTCAGCCTCTGGAGTAGCTGAGACCACAGGCGCATGCCACCACCCCTGGCTAATTTACGTGTATATATATATATTTTGTGTGTGTAGAGACAGAGTTTTCCATATTGCCCAGGCTGATCTCAAACTCCTGGACTCAAGTGATCCATCTCCCTCAGTCTCCCAAAGTGCTGGGATTACAGGCGAGAGCCACAGAGCCTGGCCACAAGCGTTCCTTTAGTGTCTATGTATTCAATATTCCAACAAGGACAAACAATGAGAAAATATTTAGACCTTAAATATTTTCTAAGTAAAGTTATTTATATCACGCTCTTTAGAGAAGCACCTCCTCTTACTTTATTATTTACACATATTCTTCTCTGAATTTAATTCATAAAAGTTATTGTCCAGTGTCCTCTAATTTGTGCCACTTTTTCATCAAACGAGGAAGATATGTGTGTGTCCTCGTACCCTGGGTGGCATGTTGCAAATTTTTCACTCCTGGTAGTGCATAGTCCCTCTCTGGAAATCAGGTCAATTGGTAGAGTCCTCTGTATTTCTGCCTCCTGCCCCAGTGTATTAAAAATGATAAAAAGATAGGCCTCTTCTTCTTCGTGTTGTAATACAACCCAAGCATAGCAAAGCTTTGATTAAATGAGTAGAGAATAGTTGGTAGCTGATGCTTGCTATTCCCCAGTGTGATGGTTAATAACGAGTGTCAACTTGATTGGGTTGAAAGATGCAAATAACTGTTCCTGGGTGTGTCTTTGAGGGTATTGCCAAAGGACATTAGCATTTGAGTCAGTGGACTAAGAGACACAGACCCACCGTCAATCTGAGTGGGCGCTGTCTAAGCAGCTGCCATTGTGGCTAAGATAAAAGCAGGCAGGAGAACGCAGAAGGACCAGACTGGCTAAGTCCTCAGGTCTCCATCTTTCTCCCGTGCTGGGTGCTTTCTGCCCTCGAACATCGGACTCTGAGTTCTTCAGCTTTCAGACTCTTGGATTACACCAGTGATTTGCCAGGGGCTCTCGCGTCTTCGGCCACACACTGAAGGGGACACTGCTGGCTTCCCTGCTTTTGCAGTTTGGGACTCAGACTGGCTTCCTGGGTCCTCAGCTTGCAGATGGCGTATTGGGGGCTTCACCTTAAGATCATGTGAGTCAATTCTCCTAATAAACTCCCTTTCATGCATACATCTATCCTATTAGTCCTGTCGCCCTAGAGAACCCTGACTAATACACCCAGCTAGGAGGTACAGTTAAGTTGTAAATACCACCCACAGGCTGGTTCTTGTGGCCACTGCCTCTTACAGTGTTTATTTCTCCATCGAGTTCGCAACGGCTGTGTGCTTGCTGTGCTCTCCCTCTTCTCTCTCAGTACCTGATGGCCAGAGCTGTTTCCAGATCTTTTGCCTTTATAAATGCCTTCTTCCCTCCTACAGCTGATTCCTTCCAACAGGGCTCAGCAGGTGAAAGGCAGTTCACACAATTCTTCTCTAATGAATACTGCTGTGATGCTTTTTGAAATTACTAACATTCCTATCGTTTTCATTAAACAGTGAAGATAGAAGATTAAAGGCCACTATCCCTGCACAAGAGCTCCTCCTTGTGGCCTGCCCATGTTTTAAATGTGCAAACCTTGGTGATATATTGATAACCTGTGATGAGTTTATCCCACATCAACAATTGAGTTTTCTTCTGTTCTTTCGTATTTTATCACGTGTATAATTATTTTTCTCCAGATGAATCTTGTACTGTTTGTTATATTTACTTGTTCTTATATATATTGCCATATTGCCTAGGCTGGGAAAAAAATTGACGTATGCACTTACTTAGTGCCTCATTTGAAAAAAATGATTTCAGTGATATGAAACTCTAAAGTACATTTTCTTCATGTCTGTTTTCTATATTTTAAAAATGAATTACTTTCATATGTATTCATGTCACTACAGTCATAAGTTCCCGTCCAAAGTTCCTCTGAAGAACCACCTTATCTTACACATCTCAAGGGAATTTAGCTGATGAAATAATTTGAACTACATTAATCACTGTTTCTGACAGGTAAAATGCTGAAATAAGCTTCTTGTAATGAATGTGAATTTTTTGGGGGGCTTGCAGAATATTGCAGATTAATATCACAGAAAGCATGTCTAGTTCATGCAACAATTATTTTCATGCAAATTTTGTGGGGCTTTACAAATAATACGTATTTGTTACCACTCTTCTTGACAGCAAAGAAAATAAAAATAATAAATATTTGAGAAAAGATCAGGTTCACTTATACTACATATACCACATTATCTTTCATGTCAATAGTTGCCTTGCACTTTAAACCTGTGACAAAACATGACAAATTTTAGAAGGGAAAATATTGTAAGAAAAATTAATACCTCTGAAGCCTGTATTCCTATAAATTTAGTTGATAAAGCTCAGCTTATTTAGAGTTTTGAAGAGATATTTTCTCTTCAATGAAGAAATCTCCATAATTGAATGATCTAAATTTCAATGATTAAAAGTACTATTAAAAGAAAATATTTATAGAAAAGCTTTCCTTTAACAATTTTTACGTCCAAAATATGATTTATTTTTTCATGAAATGGGAATATGAATGATCATACATTCTTTTACACACACTTCATAAATTAAAAAGTTCTCAATCTATTTTAAAAACCCATATGTAAACAACAGTGTCATAGGATGTGTTAAGAACTACAGCAGTCAGAAAAAGTTAACAACCCTTGAAATGGCACAGGAAAGGACAGGATGTCTTCCAGGAAGAGGTGCCAATTCTGTTTAAAATTAAGAGACAACGGAGTAATGCAAATACTAACTTTACCCTGCAAATTGCAACATTTATCATCTAGCATCAAATGTGTATGCTGGGACTGACACATGCACGCATAGATGGTTTGTGTTCCATAATAAAGTTAATTGGTGAAATAAAATAATGGGTTTAATTTCTAGCAAAGAAATGCTTGGTTAATCTAAATTAGTAATGTTTGCTTATGGAATTTCCTACCCCAATTATTTCAGATGCTGTCCTTGAGATTCTTTTTGTTAAACTGCATGATACACATTTTGCGTGAAGTATTTTTAAAACTTAGGGTATCTCCTTATTTTCTGATTAAAGTAAAATTTCTCAGTGTTTCTGTAAGGACTTTGGCAAATACTCTTTCTGCTTTATAAAGCAAAATATAAGAACCAGAAATCTTTGTAATCCTTCACTATGTTGATGTCTTTTTACAGCAGATTTCTCAGGAATTATTGTTTGTGGTTCCAAATTGAAATTTTCCCTGCATAATCTAACATTCATATCTTCAGATCTGATGTGATAAACTGACCAATCTCTTTGTAAGTGATATTTTGTAAAACTCATTCTGTGTTTCGGACAAGGGAACACAAAGTTGTCACCTTCAAAATAGCTAATGGTCATATCACATGTTAAATTGACTGGGGAAATTCTAAACATTGAAAGTGTTCAAGTCTGGATTTTTCCTCAGGAAATATAACCTTTGGTTATTTATATTTGAAAGAAGCTAGTTTTATGAATTAAGCTTTAATTCTGAGATAATTATATGTTCATAGGCAGTTATAAGAAATAATACAGAGATATTTTATTGCCACTTGCCTAGCTTCCCGCAGTGGTCATGTAGGCCAAACTATAGGACAGTATCGTAACAAAGATGCTGACATTGATATAATCCACTGAACTTATTCAGGGTCAGTTTTACTTTTTACGTTAAAGTACATGATTCATTTAGTTTTTGTTTTTAAAATAAAATATCTGAGGGCCAAGTCTGCTGACTTAGTTCTTTAAATTTTACAACTAATACAAAGTTACTGAGACTTACAGAGCTTTGAGAAGTGCACTGTTATTTCTAGAGTTAAATTTAAATAAAACACTTAAAGTCTGAGACTATTTTCTAGTTGTAAAAAGGTTAAAACTGCATTGTAGATGTTCTTTTCCTTTCATTTCAAAACCTAAACAATGTTCTATTATTTAAAGGTAGTTCATTAATAAGCAAAGATTTGTTACAACTGTGATGAGAATAACATGTATGTATATTTTAGCATTTGAATACATTCTACATGAAAACATTTCTTTATATTTAAACTATTATTTCATACAAATAGAAGTCAAAAGAAATGTTATCAGATGCTATAAAATAACTCTTCCATAATGTAGGATGCACTAGGAAAATAGTGAATACAATATCATGTGCTGTTTTGGCATTAGATTTTCCATACATGAAGATAAATGCGTTCATTAACTTCTTCCACCCACCTTTTTTATTTTGGAGATTGACTTCATATTACTGTGATAAGAGGCAAATTGAAATCCTGGCTTCCTGATGATATATCTTCTTGTATGAACTCTTGTTGATGTAGATTAAGTGGGCTAGCAGATACAGTAGTACTCATAAAATAGTTTTTCAGAGCTTTTTATAGTTTAATAAACATTTGCCTATTTCCCAAAAATATCGTGCAAACATACTAAATTTAAGTCAATAATCCGTACTTTATATATCTATTACCATTGTCTAACAATGTAATTTATCTATTTGAAACTAAATTGACCAAAGACATTAACAAACATATAGGGAAATTTAAGTTTTATGTCTTTATGGAAATATGTTTTAAGTCCTGCCTTTTTGTAATTGAGAGTTATATTTTTACTCGAATATTTAAATGTTATAAGTAATTACAATCATAAGGCAACCCCTATCATGAATGAATCCTGATTTGGTGAGGTGAAATGTCTTAGTTTATGTTTGTATAAATTGTATACAGTATTGTGTAATTTGTATAAAATATTTTATCTGAATTTAGTTCTTTAGTTCAGATTGAAAAACCTCTCCTGCCTAGCCCTACCTCCAATAATTGGAAAATCTACTTACTGACATGTCAAGTCACTTCTCTTGAGGAATAAACTTCTAAAAGTAGTAGTCATAGAGTGAGTTTAGACAGAAATTCAGAAACGTCAACTAAAGTTAACTATACCCCTGTTGTTCACTGTTATCATGACTTTCATTTTTCTATCCGGCCAAAAATACTTCTAGTTTTATTCCCTCCAAGTTTAATGCCTTCTTGTTTACATGCCTATTGCATGTTGTCACTTATAAGTAGGAGCTGAAGAGTAAGGACACATGGACATAAACAGAGATAACAGACACTGGGAATTCCAACAGGATTTGGATTATGTATTATATTATTCACATTAAGTCCTATGAGCCTATCAGTGGAGGTGCATAATAATTATTTCAAAAATAATTTTAAACATGGAAGTTTGAAACGCATTTTTGGCATAGTTTATCAGGGAAAGTTGGAGAGAAGAGCAGAGATTTTCTAGCTGTCCTCTTGGTATGCTTGCTTATGCATTAGCTTGCATAAACTGACACATCCCGTGTCAGCCCTGAAACCCTTAAGCTGGAGTTTGGGGAGGTGAGGAATCTCTGGACATATCCTTGAGTTGATTGATTATCAGTTTGAAAGTGCAGTGTGCTAGTCTGTTCTCATGCTGCTAATAAAGACACACCCGAGACTGGGTCATTTATGAAGGAAAGAGGTTTAATGGACTCACAGTTCTACATTGCTGGAGAGGCCTCACAATCATGGCTGAAGGTGAATGAGGAGCAAAGTCACATCTTACATGGCAGCAGGGAAGAGGGCATGTGCTTTATAAAACCATCAGCTCTCATGAGACTTATTCAACATCACGAGAACAGCATGGAAAATAACCACCTCCATGATTCAGTATCTCGCACGGGGTCCCTCCCACAACCTGTGGGGATTCTGGGAGCTACAATTCAAGATGAGATTTGGGTGGGGACACAAAGCCAAACCATATCAGGCAGACCTTACTAATTGTCACCACCATCTTTTTATTGTATTTATCTTATGTCTAATTTTAGATACATAGATTATTTGTTACATGGCTATTCCATGCGTGATGGTAGGGAATGTGCTTCTAGTACACCTGTCACCCAAATGGTGAACATTATACACAATAGGCAGTTTATGAACCCTCATTCCCATCGCCCTCCCCGCTTTTGGAGTTTTCAGTGTCTGTTATCTCCATCTTTATGTCCATGTGTCCCCATTATTTAGCTCCTACTTGTGAGAATATGAAATGATTTGATTTCCTGCTTCTGGGTTTGTTCACTTAGAATAATAGCCTCTAGCTCCATCCACATTGCTGCAAAGGGCATGATTTTATTATTTTTATGACTGTATGGTATTCCATGGTGTATATATACATTTTTTAAATCTAATCAACTGTTGACTACCAGCTTTTATTTTATTTATTTATTTTTTTAATTTCATTTTTTGAGATGGAGTCTCACTCTGTTGCCAGGCTGGAGTGCAGTGGTGCCATCTCGGCTAGCTGCAACCTCCACCTCCTGGGTTCAAGCGATTTTCCTGCTTCAGCCTCCCAAGTAGCTGGGACTACAGGCACCACCACCACACCCGGCTGGACCACCAGCTTTTAAAAACAAACTTGATTGACTAATTTTACTAGTTTTTGTGACTCACGACTCATTCAACACTTTGGAGATTAAAAATACATCCTCTGGTTTTGCATCCATGGATTCAACCAAGTGCTAATTGAAAATATTTGAAAAAATGAAAAACAAAAAAAGATACAAATAACACAAATTAAAAACAATACAGTATAACAACTACATAGCATTCATATTGTATTAAGTATTATAACAACTCTGTAGATAATTTAAAGTATACGGGAGGATGTGCATAGATTATATACACATATTACACCATTTTATGTAAAGGACTTGAGTATCTGCAGATTCTGAGGAGGGTCCGTTCTGGAACAAGCGCCCCACAGGTACCAAGGGATGACTGTATTCAGACTGAAACAAAATATTCTTAAACAGAAGCCATTGGCCCATATAATATAGTTCTAATACTAACCCTGCTTTTAAAACCTTTAAATTACATGATATTTTCTTTAAAAAATGGTGACTTTTTAAAAGGCACGATCATGTTGGTTGTATTTAATTTTAACTACATGTTCTAAAAGGGTCTCCAAAATAAAATCGAAAAAAAATAACCCATTCACTTTTAAAATACTGAGGTTTTGTTGCCTGTTTATAGAGGAGGTTACCAAAAAAAAAGAAAAGAAAAAGGATCTTACATGTATCACTACACTGAAGCAATTGCCTTCAGAATACTTAGCATAGACTTAAATTTGAGTCTTGTAATATTCTGAGGAACATTTATGATGGGAGGGTTGCAGATGTTTATGGCAATTTAAGGAGGTACACATCTTAAACATACATCAGTAGATTATGAATTCAGAAGTGGTGATTGGTAGCACTTTATAATCTGCAAATTGATTTGCTAAAGTCTACCCTATAATAGAGGAAAGTGTAATGTCAGATGTAGCAAATTGCAATTTTGGGGCATATGTTAATAGTATGCAGTTTCAATCCTTCATTAAAACAAAACAAAACAGCTAAAAATTATGGTCTTTTTTAAAAAAAAATAATTATGTTGTGTATGCATGTGTATGTATTTAAAATATGTTATTTACCTAAATATTCTGTCTACTTAATTTTGGAGTTCCCCAAATTTTCTAAAGACCAGTTAGAAACAAAATGAGATCTTAAAATATTTTATCATGAGCATCTGGATTCCGTTCCTTTGTGTGTAATATTTTAAGTTACCATCATCTCTCACCTTCTAGGGCCTTTTATTTATACGTGCTTCAATCTGATACTAGGCGTATGCAGGCTTATTCAAATGTGTGCCACTCACAGCCTGCAGTGCCTATGACATTGAAGGAGTTTCTTAAAGTCATTTAGACTCTCCATCCTTGGGTTTATACGACACATTTGTTACTTCAGTAATTCAGTATGAATGATCCTCAGTACCTCAGGAGGAACAAAGCTCTTATGCTTAGAGATGTTAATATTTAGAAGCTTTGGAAGGTTCGAAATACTTTAAAGGAGACAAGCATTCTCTTAAAAAGCTAGAATATTTCCATATTTCCTTTATAAACATGTTCATGGTTGATAAATAAGTCAGTTTTGGGTCACAAAAAGGGGTTGTGCTGCACACTTCTGCATTTGGAATTATCCTCAGCATAGTAAGCTTTCAGGGTGACACGTAGATGGAACTTTTTTAGAGATATATCACTTTCTCGGGAAAGTATTGTGGAGTAGAACAGATTTATAGAGCTGGAACCGTATTATACAGAGCTGTAGATCACTGCTGCTGACCAATGAGACCAGCTTTTTTTTCCCTTTTTGCAAATATTCACCAAATGTCCTTTGTTTTATCTTTCCTTGTTGAAGTAACAATTCAATTAGTTTTTTGGTCTGAAAAATAAGATCATTCCCTGTTCTAAATCATTTTTCTTGATTTTTGTTCCTAATCTCATACCATAAACAAATGTTTTTGTTTAGCTGTGTTTGTCAGGAATGACAGATTTAACAGCAAAGCATAAATGTAGATAGGTAGTTAAAAATCCAGTACAGTAAATCACTGCTTTTACCATGTGTTTGTGAAGGGTTATGATTAAAAATGGAACCTGAGTGAGGTAGATAAAAGAAATCCAATAATGTTATTTTAGGAGGATAGTGTTGTAACTTTCAGAATTGTAATCATTATAAAGAGCTTTTTTTTTCCCCTTTTTTAAACTATACATTCACTTCTGGGACACATGTGCAGAATGTGAAGGTTTGTTACGTAGGTCTACACGTGCCATGGTGGATAGCTGCACCCATCAACCCATCACCTCCATTAGGCATTTCTCCTAATGCTCTCCCTCCCATAACTCCCACCCCTGACAGGCCCCAGTGTGTGATGTCCCCTCCCTGTGTCCACGTGTTCTAATTGTTCAACTCCCACTTAGGAGTGAGAACACGCGGTGTTTGGTTTTCTGTAGAGAATATTTTTAAAAGGAAAACAGATACTATAGTTATTACTACTGAATGTATTTAGAAGTTCTAATAAGTTCATATTATGAATGTAATACTGCCTTTTGCATGAAGCACCTAGTGGGTAATTATAAAACTCATTGCGACCTAATTGATTAAATAGGTAGAGTGACAATTTCCACTTGTTGATGAACGTTACACATGAACTATCACATGTCGAAACAGCAGAAACTCTTTTTTTTTTTTTTTGCTATTTGGTTGCAAGATGGTTTCTTTGCCTTTTTCTTTTAATTATTATTATACTTTAGGTTTTAGGGTCCATGTGCACAACGTGCAGGTTTGTTACATATGTATCCATGTGCCGTGTTGGTTTGCTGCACCCATTAACTCGTCATTTAACATTAGGTATATCTCCTAATGCTGTCCCTCTCCCCACCCCACAACAGTCCCCGGAGTGTGATGTTCCCCTTCCTGTGTCCATGTGTTCTCATTGTTCAATTCCCACCTATGAGTGAGAACATGTGGTGTTTGGTTTTTGTCCTTGTGACAGTTTACTGAGAATGATGGTTTCCAGCTTCATCCATGTCCCTACAAAGGACATGAACTCATCCTTTTTTATGGCTGCATAGTATTCCATGGTGTATATGTGCCACATTTTCTTAATCCAGTCTATCACTGATGGACATTTGGGTTGGTTCCAAGTCTTTGCTATTGTGAATAGTGCCTCAGTAAACATATGTGTGCATGTGTCTTTATAGTAGCAACGATTTATAATCCTTTGGGTATATGCCCAGTAATGGGATGGCTGGGTCAAATGGTATTTCTAGTTCTAGATCCCTGAGAAATCGCCACACTGACTTCCACAATGGTTGAACTAGTTTACAGTCCCACCAACAGTGTAAAAGTGTTCCTATTTATCCATTTATCCACATCCTCTCCAGCACCTGTTGTTTCCTGACTTTTTAATGATGGCCATTCTAACTGGTGTGAGATGGTATCTCACTGTGGTTTTGATTTGCATTTCTCTGATGGCCAGTGATGATGAGCATTTTTTCATGTGTTTTTTGGCTGCATAAATGTCTTCTTTTGAGAAGTGTCTTTTCATGTCCTTCACCCACTTTCTGATGGGGTTGTTTGTTTTTTTCTTGTAAATTTGTTTGAGTTCATTGTAGATTCTGGATATTAGCCCTTTGTCAGATGAGTAGGTTGTGAAAATTTTCTCCCTTTCTGTAGGTTGCCTGTTCACTCTGATGGTGGTTTCTTTTGCTGTGCAGAAGCTCTTGAGTTTAATTAGATCCCATTTGTCAATTTTGGCTTTTGTTGCCATTGCTTTTGGTGTTTTAGACATGAAATCCTTGCCCATGCCTATGTCCTGAATGGTATTACCTAGGTTTTCTTCTAGGGTTTGTATGGTTTTAGGTCTAACATGTAAGTCTTTAATCCATCTTGAATTAGTTTTTGTATAAGGTGTAAGGAAGGGATCCAGTTTCAGCTTTCTCCATATGGCTAGCCAGTTTTCCCAGCACCATTTATTAAATAGGGAATCCTTTCCCCATTTCTTGTTTTTGTCAGGTTTGTCAAAGATCAGATGGTTGTAGATGTGTGGTGTTATTTCTGAGGGCTCTGTTCTGTTCCATTGGTCTATATCTCTGTTTTGGTACCAGAGAAATTCTTTTATATATTTTTAAGACATTATCACATCAAGGTATTTTGGTGTGATTTCCAGCAGAATCGGCTAGAAAATGGTTTTTTTTAAAAAAAGAAAATGTGATTTGAGTATTTGATTATCATCACTGACTATAACTATAAATCATTTCCATGCTCTTATAATCCAAAAACTACCTGTGGGAAAATTATTAGCAATCACATCTATGCTGAATGTTCATTCATACATAAATTAAAAAGCATTTTCACACAGAGACCTGATTTTTGTGTACATCAGAAATAGAATAAAACCTAATATGGGTATTGTATTAATAATCCCATGTGGTGAAGGAACGATTAACTATATCTGTAACCATAATCTTGAGAAATATCTTACCTTTTAGTAAATAATAAAACCCATCTGCTGTTGCATCTCTCTGAGGTTTATAAAATTATGCTAGGGTTAGTTATTTTAATCAGCACAGGACATTTTGGCCCCGGATCTGTTGTCTTCTGGGAAAACATTGGCTTCCACAGAAGGTGGTCGTTTCGAAGGCTGGCAGCGATTTCTGCTGGTGACTGTCACCGAGGATTTTCATCCCTAACAATGGGAAGTGTAAATATAATCTGACTGCTGTGGCTAATTTGGGTCCCTTTACAACTGTAAATAACTAGTCCAAGGTTTTTGCTTAAGGTGTCACACCAATGTTACAACTCTTTTGAATTTTTTCAAGTCAGGAATAGACATCTCCTTCTTACTGCTGTGTGAAAGATAATTAATAGATCTTGTCTGTGACTCTTAACTTGGAAAAATGATTTGTTATGGGCAGAGAAATAACAGAGAATAAGAAATCTCAAACTTCGCCATCTCATGATCATCCCTGTTCCCACCTTGGAATTTGATTTAATGTTCTTTCACCTTGGACAGCGGTCAGTGTTTCAACATTAGAAATCCTAGAAGCATGTTCTTGCTATAGTTTCACCCCAAGGACAAGATTATTGCAAAACTCCACTCGATTTGAGGATTTTATTTTCCCTGGTATGATTTGCAGCCACCTGGAAAATGCCATGTTTATTTATGTTATTCTTCTTTATAAAGATTGCGAAAAATCAATGTCAAGGTGAATTCACATGTGCAAATTCTCAGCAACAAGTTAATTTAATGTCAAAGTTTAAAAAAAATGTCGTTATCATTCCTAAAACCAATTTTAGAAGCTGGAATTGTTTTACTGAATAAATTCAGGTAAAGTGCATGCTTCCTTTGAACACCTGCATCCTGCATCTCATGGTCAGCAACCAAGTTAATAATTAGGAAACACATCGCATTTCAGCTGAGTTGTTTGAGCTCTCTGTGTTTAAGTATAGTCTCATTATTCAGATTGTTTTTTTCTTTTTTTGGTAAGATGTATTTTTTACTTTTAAAGGAACCTGTAGTCATTGTTTACTCTGTAACTAAAGGTGGACACAGATATAAAATATTGCTTGCCTGTATTTTCTATATTTGACCAGGAGTTATTAACAGAGTTGTTTGATAGTAGAGACATGTTCTGTTGAAATTTGTGAAAAAAACATATTTTATCTAGATGAACCTGTTTACCAAATACTTTTTGGATATACAGCTGGAAGCACCAGAAATTTCCCTCCTGGAGAAAGTAAAGTCACACTTTTTAATTGTGTTAGTTCTATGCAGCTGCTGTAACAAATTACCTCTAATGGCTTGGTGGCTAAAACCCCAGAAATCCATTATCTTAAATTATGTATCTTAGAAATTCAACAAGGGTCTCAGTGGGCTGAAATCGAGGTATCAGCAGGACTGAATTCCTTTCTGGAGGTTCTACAGGGTCCATTTCCTTTCTTTTTCTATCCGGCAGGGGCCACCCGCATTCCTTTGGTCCCACAGCATCCTCAAAGCCAGCAACACTGCTCTCTCTGTTTCTTTCTTCCATAGTCACATCTCCCTCTGACTCTCGCTCTTCAGCTTCTCTTTCCCATTTTAAAGACCATTCTGATGTCACTGGGCTTGCTGGGATGACTCTAAATAATCTACCTATTTTGAGGCCAATTGGCTAGCAATCTTAACTTTCCCTGTGCCATGTAACCTAACATATTCACAGGTGTACAGAGATTAGAATGCGGACATTCTTGGGGGATATGGCCTAGTTCTGCCCACCACAAAGATGGAGCCAACTCTTAAAACAATCTTTGAAAGGCATAACTGATTTTTGGGTGCAACAGTAAAATTTAAATATTAATAAGATAATCAAAACAGCACGTCTAAAATAATTTGTTTTAAAAGTTAACTTACAAATTTCAATTGAAACATATTTTTTTTTATCAGAAATCCTAGCAGAGTTATATGCTGTCCGACTACTTCACTAATGTGATCCCCAAACAATTACAGGTGTACGAGTCACTGTAGTTTTACGACATTAGCAAAACTTTGTACCAGGTTTTGTCAGTCACAAAACGCGAAATTTCAAATCCAAGTTTCTCCCTCCTTCATTGATAAAAAGTGAAGTCAATACTCAGTCTTACCTGGCATTCTTCTTCTTACTTGGGTTATAGGCCTGTGTTCTAGATGCAAAGGAAATTGGGTTTTTGCTTTCATCTTAGAGAAGAATTTATAAGGTGAAATTTTCCCAGACACAGGCACAGTATTCAAAGAAATGCAGATCAAAAAGCATGAACAGTGTTAGCTATAGGGCTGTCAGAACGGAATCGTTGCTTGACCCTAGCAAATCATAGCTTTGTTCTGTTTTCCCCCAGATAATGGTGAGAAATCACAGAAAACATTTGGGGAGATTTCAAAATTGTTAAAATCATATATGTTGGAGTTAATATAGGAGAAAATTATGCCTACTGATACTAATATTTGTCTATGTCATTTTTAACAATCAGAGTTCATTTAAGTGATTTTCTATTCATAAGTAAGAAATCTATTACTGTAAGTTCTTGATTAAGCTTATTAGATTCATTCATTCTAAAAGCCTGGTTACATTTTGTCACATATCAGCTCATTTAAACAACTGATACTCAAATACTTAACCTATGTTTATGCAAGGTAACACTAACTATAGTCTTTAAAGAGGGAATGAGTCACCATACTTGGCAGCTATGCAAAAGTTTTGCATTGTTAATCATGAGCGTAATGTAATGTGGCAGAGGGCATGGGGCCTTTTGAGTTACTGGGCGAAGTCTAAAAATAGCTGCCATTCACTGAGTCCAGACCGTAGACGTTGCTCTGAGAATTTTTTTATGCTGCCCTCCTCCCCTTTTTTTTTTTTTTTTGAGGCGGAGTCTCACTCTGTCACCCAGGTTGGAGTGCAGTGGCACAATCTTGGCTCACTGCAAACTCCACCTCCCGGGTTCACGCCATTCTCCTGCCTCAGCCTCCAAGTAGCTGGGACTACAGGCGCCACCACCACGCCCGGCTAATTTTTTTGTATTTTTAGTAGAGACGGGGTTTCACCGTGGTCTCGATCTCCTGACCTCGTGATCCGCTCGCCTCAGCCTCCCAAAGTGCTGGGATTACAAGCGTGAGCCACCGCGCCCGGCCTTTTTTTTTTTTTTTTTTGAGACAGAGTCTCACTTTGCTGCCCAGGCTGGAGTGCAGTGGTGCAACGGTGGCTGACTGCAGTCTTGACTCCCTTTGGGCTCAAGCAATCCTCCCACCTCAGACCCCCAGGTAGCTGAGACTGCAGGTGTTGCCACCACACATGACCAATTTTATTATTTTTTTTGTAGAGATGAGACCTCACTCTGCGATCCAGGCTTGTCTTGAACTCCTGGCCTCAAGCTATCCTCCCATTTCGACCTCCCAAAGTGCTGGCAATACAGGCATAAGCCACTGTACCCAGCCTGTGTTAACTTTTCTTTCTACCAAACTTTTGAGATAGGTGCTAAGCTTATTCATATACTGAGATGTAACTTGACAAAGGTCACTCAGCAGACTTATGGCAGAGTAAAATCTCTGTACATCTGTTTTGTCTCCTGTGTACATGTGCTTTGTTTAATACCCTACCTTTAAGTGGAATTGGTGTGTGTGAATATAACTAAGCAAATTATACCACAAGAGTGATCCTCTTGGGATTATTTCTTGTTACATAAGCCTCCCTTATAGCAGGCTGGAGAGTTTCCTCTAGCTTTAGAGAAGTAAGCTGCTATGTGTTGAGAGGGCCATATGGCTTGGATCTGAAGGTGGCCTCCAAGAGCTGAAAGCAACTCTCGTTGACAACCAGCAGAGAAACAGGGACGTCAGTCCTCTAACTGCAAGAAGCTGAGTTCTGCCATCAATCAGAATGAGACTGGAAAAAGACCTCCGAGTTTCATGTGAGAATTGCAGACCGGTTGACACCTTGATTTCAGACTTGTGAGACCCAGAGCAGAGGATGCAGTTGAGTCACACACTCAGATTCCTGACCCATGGAAAATGTGAAATAATACACTTGTGTTGTGTTACACTTCTAATTTTGTTGTAATCTGTTATGCAGCAAGAGGAAACTGACATATTATGAAGGTTACACAGCTGATGAGGAGTTAAGTATTTTGCTGAGGAAGCTCAGCTGCAAATCCTCTGGCCTCTCCCATTATAGATGGTTGCCTTCAAATTCGAGGACTCAGCCGTGAACCAGTCCAGGGAACTAGCACAACCCTTGTCCTCTGGGCCAAGCTCCTAGGTAGTTCCACTCTCATTAGAGAATTACGGTTTGGTCCTCTGATGACCAAATTTAAAGACAAATTATTGGTGATTTGAAATTTATCTGAATGCTAATATATGATTAGCTCTAACAATCCTTAAAAAGAAAGAAAGATTTTCTAATAATTACTTTTATTCCTTTAGCAAATATAAGTACATCTGAATCAGGTCTTTTAAACTGATTTTCTTTTAATGAAAATAAAAGTTGGGGGCCTGAAAGAATACATACAATGTAAAAGCACAATAGAGCTAAGATATTTGAGGAAGTGTCTATTCAGGGCAGCTTGAATCTATGCTCCTGGAAATAACATTTTAAAAATAAAAAAGAGAAAGATCTAAATATTTTAAAGGGTGTATGTACCTAATAATACCTATCTTTTCCAATTTTATTTCAAATGTGCCATGCTGCCATAAAATAAAGGTAAGTTTTTTTTCTTTGTTTGTTTGTGTTTGACTTGTATATCTTTATCACAGGAGTATAACAAAGATTATATGTATAGTCATTAATCAATTTGCATTCCAGATTGTTATTATATATATATTTGCATTCCAGATTGTCCATATATAGGGAAATAGATAAGTTGAAACAACTTTCAGAAAGAAATGAAGCAAAAGTGGTTAATAAATATAATAGCATAAAAATTATTGTAAGAAACCGAAAGATTTGTAGCCCGTAAAGATTTCATTAATGTGGTGAGAGACACAGGCTCCGTATCTCTCTGTTCTCAGAGTTAACTTGATTTCCTCACAAAAAAGTGCTTTCAACAATCATTGTGGTTGCTTATCCTAGAATTATAGAATATGTTTTTCTTTGCTCAATTGTAAAGTAGTAATTAGTGCTTATTCTCAGGATATTTTAAATAATGTGCGAGAACAATTTACAATCTCAAGGAAGATGACTGCAAAGCGGCTTTTAAAACACTGTGTATATGATTCAAAAATCATTGGTAAAGACATAACAACCGTGTTGTGTTGAATACTTACTTCCAAATCGATGCCAAAGATTGTTGGCCACTAGTTAACCATATTTTGAACTATAAGAAACAAAATCTTTGGCAAATTCTGTCTGTAAAAGCATCAGAAACCTAAAAAGCCTCTACTTAGAAAATGAAATTTCCCTTATAATAACCTTTCCTCCAAAGGGTTATATTTTTGTAATGTTATGGAAGAAATAAAAATTATTTGACAAAGTAAAATTTTAAATGCCTAAAAATACAGCCTGATATGAGTTTTCACATTCATACCAATTTTTAAACTAAATATAAGCATGTGTATATATATATACACTCACATATATGCTGCCATTTGTAGTTTTACTTAGACATGTTGATTCAGTGCAGTGGTTATTCCAAATTTTGTCTGAAATATTTTAGATTAACTATTTAAAGAATAGTCCCTGTATTGAAAAATTGTCCATCCCATGGCAGTGCAGATGATAAGCTTTCTGTACTTCTGTATTATTCCCTGCTCTCAACAGCTGCTCTTAATTGAACCCTAGGTACGATTTAGGATTGTTTTCTTTTGCTTTGTTGTTCTAAGAATTCTCACTTTAAATCCGTCTAAGGTTACAACAGCCTCTTATCATGTAGCTTTCGTACAAATGTGACATGGTCTCATTATATTTCTGCCAATGGATTTTATCGCTTTAATAATCCTTTGCAATATTTATAGAATGTCATGATGAATCATATTATATTTATCATATCACACAATAAATAGCATGACATGCTCATAAATCATTCCAGTTTGGAGAGTGTTGAAATTATTCTTTGTAAGCTTACATCAAAATGATTAGTCAGCATCCAGTCTCTGCATTAAATCTGTAGTCTTACACCAATTTATAACTTAGAATGGATAATGCAAATGAATACTCAAAATTATTTAATTATTTGCTAATATTTTATATAAGTTAACTTCTTTAGTTGTACAAAATACTAAATTACGGAACCAAATATTTTTTATAATGAACCATTTTCTTAAGAATAATACAATAGACATAAGTCTAATAAGACTTTGCAAAAATTGAGATGTTTGTTGAACATTTTTCAAATTAGCAAGAATAAATTTAAGAGAAAACTTTATTTTAAGGATATTAGAATCCACAGAGAAGAAAGGAATAGAGAAATATGATTTAGTCTGCCAATTTTATATGTGAAAAAACATAGGCTCACCTATGTTAAGGAATGCAATCAGTTAGACTGACAAAGAAATGAAATTAGAAATTAGGTTTTCAGACATTTATCTTAGTGGTACTTTATAATAAGTTCTTTTCTGTTCTCTTTAAAATTTCATGTTGAGTTTTAAGAATTTAAGAAATAATATATAAATATTAAAAGATAATTAAGCTGATAGATATAATCAATCAAGTTAGCTTAGATTGCATCAGAATCTTTTGGAATCCGGGTGTTATCTTCTTGGCTGCGTGTTTGAAGCCAGCAATTTCTTTTCAATTGTCTTTTGCCTTAATGTGAATTCTTTATTAGCTCTTTCAAAACAAAGACACTTTCCATGGACAAATACGAGTCTCCAGCTCGATGACTGTAGGGTTCCTGAGGTTGTGTGGCTGACACAGGAAGCCCGAGGCAATAGCTGAGCAAAGTGGTTCAGGTTGTGAATTCTGGAGTCGGCTTTTTTGGTTTGAATCCCAGATTAGACACAAATCAGAAATGTGATCACAGGCCAGTTATCTGATTTTTCTAAGCCCCAGTTCCCTTCTGTTAAAAATGGGGATAATAAAGAATACAACACAGCTCACATCTGTTGTATGATTAATTATTGTATATCAAGATCAAAGGAGGACAATATCTGCATAATAATCAGCAAATAACAGCTATTGTGTATACTAGTAACAGGGACTAAGAGGAATCTTTCTGAACAAATGTTTGGAAAACATGGTAGAGATTGGCAGCCAAATTTAGTCAAATAGTTTACAGAATTCCTGCGATTCACTGCTTTTCTTTACAATAGATACCAGAGCCTTGGAAATGTTTTTTTTTTAAAAAAACTATTGTTTACCTAAAGATCCATAAATATATCAGGCTCCGCACAATTAAGTAGAAAAAGAATCTTTTTTATATTATTATTATCCTGTAGCATTTATCTGTACTTGGTGTCATATCAAAAACCTTTGCGAGAGGGCCTGGTTTCTTCCAATTACAAAGTAGGAAATGTATTTATTTTGTAAACTTTCACCAGTGCTCTAGTTACCAGTATTTATTTTTGCCTTCTAGTCTTACGAGAAATCTCACTGAAAACTACAATACCCTCTAGTGTACATGATTGCATATAGTTTAAACATTGTTGTTTTAGGATTTTTATGCAAAGTAGTAAAAATTTGAGGTTAAGACCTAAAATATCATTTTATTCATTTATCTGGCAAACTTACTGAACATGTAATATGTGATGGATAGTAATTTAGCTGCTGGATATATAGCAGTGAACGACGGGTAAAAATTTGTGTTCTCTTAAAATCTAAAGGGGTAAGACAATTATCAAAGAAAATATTTAAAACTCTTAATATGTCGTGTATTGGTGAGTGCTAAGGAGAAGAAGTACACGTGGAGGGTGGAGGGTTACAAGGTCAGGAAAGACTTCATTAAGCAGGTGAAATGTGAGCAAAGGCACAAATGAAAAGAGAAGGCAAGCCCTGCAGAATAGCCTAGTTGTTAAGAGCACAGACTTTGCAGGTACAGAGGCGTGCAGGTGTCTGGTGTGTTTGAGGGAGGGTAAGGAGTTCTGTCTGACTGGGCTGTAGTCAGCAAAAGGACAGTGAGAGCAGAAGGGGACAGCGGGGTAATGGAGCCAAATTACATAGTTTCTTGTAGGCCTCCGTAACACCTCAGGCTTTTACTTTGAATGAGATGGAAAGCCACTGAGGAGTTTGTAACCAGCCATACCTTATGGTCTGGTTTAATACGAGAAACTGTCACTGTGGGTGCCATGGAGAAGGTGCCCTAAGAGGCCACAGTGTGTTCATAGGAAATGCTAAGCCTTCTACCTGTGTGCCAGACACTGTCACCTCTCACCTAATGCAGGAACATCATTCCCCCAACTTTTCCCTTTCTTCTGCATCATCAATTCTCCTCTTGCTAATTAATAATATTCTTCATATGCAAACATGCTACAATTATTCTTATTTTAAAATACCTTTCCACATTCTACAAATCTCTCAAGATACTGCCTCCGTTCTCTGATCCTCAGAGCAAAACTCCATGCACCCATTATACCCAAATCCTTTCATCTTGGTTTTTAAAGATTCCACCCCAATCTGCCTTCTCCTTTTCTACTGTCCAAAATTTGTTGTTGCCAAGGACAACATTGATCTCCATATTCTTCAACTTTTAGTCCTTTTCACAGAATTTGACACAGGTAATCACTGACTTCTCCTTGAAACATGTTTGTCACCTGGGTTCCAGGTCACAGTATTGTCAGTTCCATTCACCTTGTTACAGCTGCTGCTTCCTGCGTTCCTTCGTTCACCACCATCTTCCTGATTTCTCAGTTACAGCACAGAAGGGATGATTCTGGCATTTATTTACTTTATTTAAATGCATTTTCTTTTTTATCTCAGATGGTGTCATGCTTTAACTCCTATGCGTATACTGCCGATTTTCAAGTGTTTAATCCCCAGCCTTCATTGTGCTGTAGAACTCTAGAATTGTACATTGAGCCACCTAGTTGATATCACTTCTTGAAATCTAATAAGTAACTCAAGGTTATTATTTGCAAAATTGACCCTCTGATTTTCTCCCTAAACCTGGTTCTGCCGCAACTTGGCCAGCTCAATAAATGACAGTTTTATTCTTCGATAATTTAAACCAAACTCTATGAAGTTATCCTTACCTGCTATTTCTAGTTTTCCCAGATTCAATCCATCAGGAAATCCTGCAAGTCTACTTTTAAACTGAATGCCTGTTGAGGTAATTTGCACTGACACTACTTGGTATAAACCACCATCAGCTCTCAATGGAATATTGCCTTAGTTTCCTGTTTGCGTCTAGAGCTGATGAAGCCGGACAGCAGGCTGATGGCTAGTTTTTTTTTTTTCCTGAAAGAAATAAATTATTGTAATTTGGTGGGTCTTAAATAACTGACTTAGAAATTATGTAATCTCATTAAAATTTCTACACTATTTTTTAATGAAAATTAGAAACATCCTAAACTTTGTTTAGTAAAGTCTTGACAAGTTCTTTCTGTGTGAGTTTTAATGGCGAAATCTTGTTCAAGAACAAAGAACACGTTCAGACGTGTTAGGTAAGGGAAGGTCTAAGCTAAACTCAGAGAGAAGAGGCCTATTGCTTTATTTGAATTTGTGATTCTTTGAGATTCTTAATGTCACAAAAACAAGTATAAAAAGAAACCATACAAATACCTCATTAGCCATCTAGTTTTTAATATGCTGTCTAACCAAGGGTTGCATTTCTTGAGTCAAAGGTAGCATTTTATGATTCATAGTTTCTACCATTGCTAAAATTTTAAATTTGGTCTTAACATTTGATTGGTTCTCTTTCATAATTGCAATTTCAGGGCCTATAGTTTGTCTGGGTTGATAATTATTCAGATGAATGATTTATCCATTTAGATAAACATCAACTGGTTCTAATAATTTGCAGTTACTGTTTATGTCAGGTTGCTTAATCATAAATGCTTTCTTGAGACCCCCTCTTTGTCAAAACTGTTCTTTAGATTCCCACAAAACACTTTTGGAGTTAGAATTTTCCCTATCATTTCTAAAGATAAATGGAAGAACTCAGAAATTAATTTGACCTCTTTGCTGCCTTGCCATCCTGCTTAATTACTACAGAGTTAACTATAAAAGCTATTATCTCATCAGTAACTATCTAATTTATAATATCCTATATTGAGTATAAAATGTATGAACTGGTTGGGTTATCTGGCTTTATGTTACATAATTGCCCATTCAAATTTTTATTTCAACCTGGTTTATGTGCTTTGCGACATTTCGGATATATTCGTATTTTTAGGTATTTCTCGTTTTAGTAGAGACTGATGTTCTTAAATACAAGCTTTTACTTTGATTTTTATCAGCATTGTGAGCAATTTGCTCATTTTCTAATCGGACGTTTTCAGGTCATAGAAAAATTAAGGAATGATATTGTCATTTAAATTCACTAAGAGAGTTGGAAACACCAGTAGTGATTTACAAGTTAAGGAAAGTAAACAGACGCTTTAAAAATATATATTTTTTAATGATTATATTATTATTAATTGAAAGCTGATTTTTAGGAATGGAAACAAATGTAGATTTGTGGGTTCTTAATGTCAAGCTAACACCTGTTTCTGGTAGTTTAATTTACTTTGGTTCACTGTCTTCTTCATGTAAGAGTAAAAACTGTTTTGTGGAACACACTTCAGTACCAAGAAAAGCTTGTTAATAGCTGTTCTACAGTATATATTCTCAAATTCGTGTCATGCCACATCTTTTCATATGTTGTAAGTCAGTGGTTTAGGACATTAAAAAATGATGTTTCTCAAAACACTTGTTATTTTCTCACACATACTGTGTTCTAGCATTCTAGAAGTGTTTTGGTAGATTTAAAGATTGGTTTGCTCTGTCACACTATAATCTAACAAAGTTTTCTTTGGCTTTTAAATCTAATCTCTGAGGCTGGATAGTAGGCTTTCTTTCCCCCACAAAAAAACTCTTCGTTGGATTTTTTTTCCTTGAGGCATATCAAATTCTTATTTCCTTTAGGTTATAAATAAATAGAGACTCAAAACATTGTGTCAAAACTTTTTCATATTTTACCCCCTATTTTGTGGAGAAATGTTTCGAAAAGTAGCCAATGCTATATTTCTTAGTTGTATTTTATTTTTATTTTTACTTCATATTATGTTGAATATAAAATAAAACTTGAGAGATGCATTTACCAGTTTATTCAATAAGGCCTTTTCTTTATATATACTCCTAGATAAATTTTAGCAGGAAAGTCAGAAACTTGTACTAAATTAAAGCTTAGTTTTTTTTTTGTTTTTTTTTTTTAAGACCTACAAACTCCTCTTGTATCAGCACACTTCATATTATGGCTTAAGCTGTTATCAGAAATACTATTTCTTAATATCATATATTATTTTTAAAGCGCAAAAATTTAATACAGCTCTATTTATTAAGACCCTCACAGATCAAGAGCTGAGGGTGTTTATAAATGAAACATAAAAGATGACAGACATAGGGCCAGTGGTCTCGAGCAATGTCCATGAAACCCCAGTGCAGGAATGCAGGCAGGCCTCAGAGGTAGTAAAGTTATACTAAGAAGTAGAAAGTTGACAATTGTTTCTCTACCTATTCAGACCTCTGTTTCCTCATTTGTCAAATGAAATCAATAATAGAAAGTACCTCCCAGGACAAACGATGGGATGGATATAAAGCATTCTTACACTTTAGCACATAATAATTTTTCAGTGTTCCACAAGAAACCTTTATTTTGATTTATTTTATTTTGTCCCTATTCTTTCCCCAGTCACTTGAAATGTTGGAATGAAGGTGAGGGGACTGATCTGCTTACTGCTCTTGTGTTGTGGCTGAAATTTGTAGGGGAGGCTGCTCTCCATAATTAAGTCTAGTATCATTGTTTCATACGTGTGCCTTTAATATTTTTAAAACATTTATTTAAAAACTTAAGCCTAACTGATTTGTGAACTTCTCAGAATGAGTATTCTTCTGAAAATGTTAAATTAATAAGAAAATTAAGCACAATATAAGGAAGACATTTATATAAAAACTGAACAATAAGTTAAATTGGAGTGTAGTCAAAGGCACTTGGGATGCTAGAGATGTTATAAGTGAGCTTTCAATTTATGTCAAGAGTCCTGGTAGATGGAAGATTAAGAGTCTTTGTATCTTACCATCTTATAAAGTAAGTTATACGGGTTCAACTAGAGAGATAAGCAGTGTCCTGACAAACGTGAATACGGGTTCCCTTTTAAAAACGTTTCTAATAAAGGCATTGCGTTGAGCTTGCCTCCAATGTGGCATCTCGGTGGAGACCTGAAGCTGAGGCTCCAGGTCCGTGGAGGTCATTTCTCACTCTTCAGTTCCATCAGATGATGTGCCAGGGGTTAGGAGAAGCTACACCCCGTCTCACATTTCAACTCTGCTGCAATGAGAAGGAAATAAGCCAAGGAAAATGCCTTACTGCGTTAAGGCAGGGGCAAGAGAGAAGAAGAGCACCATGGTTTGCTCATGATTAAAAAATATTCAGCCAGATGGCCCACAAGTAAATGTGGCCCAATTAATTGGTAATGTGTAATCAGATTAGAATCTCTTGCCTTCTTAGAGGAGTAAGAAATGGGCAAAGATATGGACAGAGGTGCCAAACATATCTTCTTTCTTAATTTCTCATCAGGAAAAATGTTGATTATGAGTAAAAAGGAAGGAATTAATTGAAGTTAAACTAATATTAAGTGAGATGGATCAATATGTTAGGTTAAATACTTGTCATTAATCTGGAGGAATTAGTATAAAGTAAAATATAAGACTGTTCATTGTAAAATAGTCAATAAAATGAATATAAAGGCACATAGCCCACATATGCTAGTTTTTTAATGAAAAAGGAAAGTTCTGTTTCAGATATGGCCCTTCAAAATATATGTAAAGAAGACACAAAATAAATTGATCAAAAAATGGTAAAGTAACATGTCAGATTACTTTTAAAAATTGTTCCTTTAAGCAAAAGTTAATGAAATGGTGGTAGTTGCATATAAAGAAAGAAATATGTGACAATAGGGTCTTTCATATTCACTAGAAACATACTTGGGGATGAGACTTAACCCATAAGGCATGAATACGAACAGAAATGGAAGACATTCAGACACAAGTGATCATTTGTGAGACATGAGATTGGTCGTATTTATCCTGCTGAGTTCTTTGTTGAAACGACATTGCTTCCCCACATGATATTTCCCACAGCCCGTCTGAATTATACTGTGTGGAGCCGTGTCACCCAGGCTTTCTGTGCCAGGGCCACCGTGTGATGGCTCATCCAGTATCTACTATCCACTAGCCAGTAACTTCCAAGGCTGAGAGTGGCCAGGGGAGGAAGAAAGATTATGTCATTATTACCAGGAAGGCAAGGTACACTGGTGATATCTACAGCCTGAATGTTTCTACAGGAAGAGTGTTTCAGAAAGGCTCAATCAAAAATATAGTTCAACTCTTTTAGTTGAATGCAAAGAACAGAACGAAGTTTCACAGAATGATTCTGTGTAGTTTAGATTTGAATATATTCCTTTTTCACTATTACCCTCTTAGCGCTCCGAATGTCCACTTGCATTTTCTACAGAAAGAGTGTTCAGAACTGCGCAATCAAAAGTATGGTTTAATTCTGTTAGCTGAATGCACATATCAGAAATAAGTTTCACACAATGATTCTGCGTAGTTTTTATTTGAAGATATTATTTTTCCCAACATAGGCCTCTTAGCGCTCAGAATGTCCAATTGCAGTTTCTACAGAAAGAGTGTTTCAGAACGGCAAAAATCAAAAGTAAGGTTCAACTCAGTTACTTGAATGCAAAGAACAGAAAGAAGTTTCACAGAATGCTTCTGTGTAGTTTGTATTTGAATATATCTCTTTTTCCACTACTACCCTCTTAGCGCTCCAAATGTCCAGTTGCATTTTCTACAGAAAGAGTGTTCAGAGCTGCTCAATCAAAAGTATGGTTTAATTCTGTTAGCTGAATGCACAGATCAGAAAGAAGTTTCACAGAATGATTCTGTGTAGTTGATATTTGAAGATATTACTTTTTCCACTATTACCCACTTACCGCTCCAAATGTCCAGTTGCATTTTCTACAGAAAGAGTGTTTCAGAACTGCTCAATCAAAAGTATGGTTTAACTCTGTTAGTTGAATGCAGAGATCAGAAAGAAGTTTCACAGAATGCTTCTGTGTAGTGTTTATATGAAGATATTCTTTTTACCAATATAGGCCTCTTAGCGCTCAGAATGTCCAATTGCAGTTTCTATAGAAAGAGTGTTTCAGAACGGCTCAATAAAAATAAGGTTCACCTCTTTTAGTTGAATGCACAGAACAGAAAGAAGTTTCACAGAATGCTTCTGTGTAGTATTTAGTTGAAGATATTCCTTTTTTGACTATTATCCACTTAGCGCTCCGAATGTCCACTGGCAGTTTCTACACAAAGAGTGTTTCAGAACTGCTCCTTCAAAAGTAAGGCTAAACTCTGTTAGTTGAATGCAGAGAACAGAAAGGAGTCTCAGAGAATGCTTCTGTGTAGTTTTTATTTGGAGATATTCCCTTTTCCTCTATTACAATCTTAGCGCTCCGAATGTCCACTTGCATTTTCTACAGAACGAGTGTTTCATAACTGCTCAATCAAAAGTATGGTTTAGCTCTGTTAACTGAATGCACTGATCAGAAATAAGTTTCACAGAATGCTTCTGTGTAGTTTTTATTTGAAGATATTCTTTTTAACAATGTAGGCCTCTTAGCGCTTAGAAAGTCCAATTGCAGTTTCTACAGAAAGAGTGTTTCAGAACGGCTCAATAAAATGTAAGGTTCAACTCTGTTAGTTGAATGCACAGAACAGAAAGAAGTTTCACAGAATGCTTCTGTGTACTTTTTATTTGAATATATTCCTTTTTCAACTATTACCCTCTTAGCGCTCTGAATGTCCACTTACATTTTCTACAGAAAGAGTGTTCAGAACGGCTCAATCAAAAGTATGGTTTTACTCTGTTAGTTCAATGCACAGATCCGAAAGAAGTTTCACAGAATGCTTCTGTGTAGTTTTTATTTATAGATATTATTTTTCCCAATATAGGACTTTTAGCGGTCAGAATGTCCGTTTGCAGTTTCTACAGAAAGAGTGTTTCACAATGGCTCCATCAAAAGTAAGGTTCAAATCAGTTAGTTGAATGCACAGAACTGAAAGAAGTTTCACAGAATGCTTCTGTGTACTTTATAATTTCATATATTCCTTTTCCCACTATTACCGTATTAGCGCTCCGAATGTCCACTGGCATTTTCTACAGAAAGAGTGTTCAGAACTGCGCAATCAAAAGTATGGTTTAGCTCTGTTAGCTGAATGCACATATCAGAAATAAGTTTCACACAATGCTGCGGTGTAGTTTTTATTTGAAGATATTATTTTTCCCAATATAGGCCTCTTAGCGCTCAGAATGTCCAATTGCAGTTTCTACAGAAAGAGTGTTTCAGAACGGCTCAATCAAAAGTAAGGCTCAACTCTGTTACTTGAATGCACAGAACAGAAGGAAGTTTCATACAATGCTTCTGTGTAGTTTATATTTGAACATATTCCTTTTTCCATTATTACCCACTTAGCGCTCCGAATGTCCAGTTGCATTTTCTACAGACAGAGTGTTTCAAATCTCCACAATCAAAAGTATGCTTTAACTCTGTTAGCTGAATGCTCAGATCAGAATGAAGTTTCACAGAATGCTTCTGTGTAGCTTATATTTGAATATATTCCTTTTTCCACTACTAAACTCTTAGCGCTCAAAATGTCCAGTTGCATTTTCTACAGAAAGAGTGTTCAGAACTGCTCTATCAAAACTATGGTTTAACTCTGTTAGCTGAATGCACATATCAGAAAGAAGTTTCACAGAATGATTCTGTGTAGTATTTAGTTGAAGATATTCCTTTTTTACTATTACCCACTTAGCGCTCCGAATATCCACCGGCAGTTTCTACACAAAGAGTGTTTCAGAACTGCTCCTTCAAAAGTAAGGCTAAACTATGTTAGTTGAATGCAGAGAACAGAAAGGAGTCTCAGAGAATGCTTCTGTGTAGTTTTTATTTGGAGATATTCCCTTTTCCTCTATTACAATCTTAGCGCTCCGAATGTCCACTTGCATTTTCTACAGAACGAGTGTTTCATAACTGCTCAATCAAAAGTATGGTTTAGCTCTGTTAACTGAATGCACTGATCAGAAATAAGTTTCACAGAATGCTTCTGTGTAGTTTTTATTTGAAGATATGCTTTTTAACAATGTTGGCCTCTTAGCGCTTAGAAAGTTCAATTGCAGTTTCTACAGAAAGAGTGTTTCAGAACGGCTCAATCAAAAGTAAGGTTGAACTCTGTTAGTTGAATGCACAGAACAGAAAGAAGTTTCAAAGAGTGCTTCTGTGTACTTTTTATTTGAATATATTCCTTTTTCAACTATTACCCTCTTAGCGCTCTGAATGTCCACTTACATTTTCTACAGAAAGAGTGTTCAGAACGGCTCAATCAAATGTATGGTTTTACTCTGTTAGTTGAATGCACAGATCCGAAAGAAGTTTCACAGAATGCTTCTGTGTAGTTTTTATTTGTAGATATTCTTTTTCCCAATGTAGGCCTTTTAGCGGTCAGAATGTCCGATTGCAGTTTCTACAGAAAGAGTGTTTCACAACGGCTCCATCAAAAGCAAGGTTCAAATCAGTTAGTTGAATGCACAGAACTGAGAGAAGTTTCACAGAATGCTTCTGTGTAGTTTATAATTTCATATATTCCTTTTCCCACTATTACCGTATTAGCGCTCCGAATGTCCACTTACATTTTCTACAGAAAGAGTGTTCAGAACTGCGCAATCAAAAGTATGGTTTAGCTGTGTTAGCTGAATGCACATATCAGAAATAAGTTTCACACAATGCTGCTGTGTAGTTTTTATTTGAAGATATTATTTTTCCCAATATAGGCCTCTTAGCGCTCTGAATGTCCAATTGCAGTTTCTACAGAAAGAGTGTTTCAGAACGGCTCAATCAAAAGTAAGGCTCAACTCTGTTACCTGAATGCACAGAACAGAAAGAAGTTTCATACAATGCTTCTGTGTAGTTTATATTTGAACATATTCCTTTTTCCATTATTACCCACTTAGCGCTCCGAATATCCAGTTGCATTTTCTACACACAGAGTGTTTCAAATCTCCTCAATCAAAAGTATGGTTTAACACTGTTAGCTGAATGCTCAGATCAGAATGAAGTTTCACAGAATGCTTCTGTGTAGCTTATATTTGAATATATTCCTTTTTCCACTACTAAACTCTTAGCGCTCCAAATGTCCAGTTGCATTTTCTACAGAAAGAGTGTTCAGAACTGCTCTATCAAAACTATGGTTTAACTCTGTTAGCTGAATGCACATATCAGAAAGAAGTTTCACAGAATGATTTTGTGTAGTTTATATTTTAAGATATTCCTTTTTCCACTATTACCCTCTTAGCGCTCCGAATCTCCACTTTCATTTTCTACAGAAAGAGTGTTTCAGAACGGCTCAATCAAAACTAAGGTTCAACTCTTTTAGTTGAATGCACAGAACAGAAAGAAGTTTCACAGAATGCTTCTGTGTAGTGTTTAGTTGAAGATATTCCTTTTTCGACTATTACCCTCTTAGCGCTCTGAATTTCCACTGGCAGTTTCTACACAAAGAGTGTTTCAGAACTGCTCCTTCAAAAGTAAGGCTCAGCTCTGTTAGTTGAATGCAGAGAACAGAAAGGAGTTTCAGAGAATGCTTCTGTGTAGTTTTTATTTGGAGATATTCTTTTTTCCACAATTACTATCTTAGCGCTCCAAATGTCCACTTGCATTTTCTACAGAAAGAGTGTTTCAGAACGGCTCAATCAAAACTAAGGTTCAACACTTTTAGTTGAATGCACAGAACAGAAACAAGTTTCACAGAATGCTTCTCTGTAGTTTTTATTTGTAGATATTCTTTTTCCCAATATAGGCCTCTTAGCGCTCAGAATGTCCAATTGCATTTTCTACAGAAAGAGTGTTCCAGAACGGCTCAATCAAAAGCAAGGTTCAACTCAGTTAGTTGAATGCAAAGAACAGAAAGAAGTTTCACAGAATGCTTCTGTGTAGTTTATATTTGAATATATTGCTTTTTCCACTATTACCCTCTTAGCGCTCCGTATGTACATTGCATTTTCTACAGAAAGAGGGTTCAGAACTGCGCAATCAAAAGTATGGTTTAACTCTGTTACCTGAACGCACATATGAGAAATAAGTTTCACACAATGCTTCTGTGTAGTTTTTATTTGAATATATTATTTTTCCCAATATAGGCCTCTTAGGGCTCAGAATGTCCAATTGCAGTTTCTACAGAAAGAGTGTTTCAGAACGGCTAAATCAAAAGTAAGTTTCAACTCTGTTAGTTGAATGTACAGAACAGAAAGATGTTTCATACAATGCTTCTGTGTAGTTTATATTTGAACATATTCCTTTTTCCACTATTACCCACTTAGCGCTCCGAATGTCCAGTTGGATTTTCTACAGACAGAGTGTTTCAAAACTGCTCAGTCAAAAGTATGGTTTAACTCTGTTAGCTGAATGCTCAGATCAGAAAGAAGTTTCACAGAATGCTTCTGTGTAGTTTATATTTGAATATAATCCTTTTTCCACTACTACCCTCTTAGCGCTCCAAATGTCCAGTTGCATTTTCTACAGAAAGAGTGTTCAGAACTGCTCAATGAAAAGTATGGTTTAATTCTGTTAGCTGAATGCACAGATCAGAAAGAAGTTTCACAGAATGATTCTGTGTAGTTTATATTTGAAGATATTACTTTTTCTAGTATTACCCTCTTAGCGCTTCGAATGTCCACTTGCATTTTCTACAGAAAGAGTGTTCAGAACGGCTCAATCAAAAATATGGTTTTACTCTATTAGTTGAATGCCCATATCAGAAATAAGTTTCACAGAATGCTTCTGTGTAGTTTTTATTTGAAGATATTCTTTTTCCCAATATAGGCCTCTTAGCGCTCAGAATGTCCAATTGCAGTTTCTACAGAAAGAGTGTTTCAGAACGGCTGCATCAAAAGTAAGGTTCAACTCAGTTAGTTGAATGCAAAGAATAGAAAGAAGTTTCACAGAATGCTTCTGTGTAGTTTATATTTGAATATATCACTTTTTCCACTACTACACTCTTAGCGCTCCAAATGTCCAGTTGCATTTTCTACAGAAAGAGTGTTCAGAACTGCTCAATCAAAAGTATGGTTTAATTCTGTTAGCTGAATGCACAGATCAGAAAGAAGTTTCACAGAATGATTCTGTGTAGTTGATATTTGAAGATATTACTTTTTCCACTATTACCCACTTACCGCTCCAAATGTCCAGTTGCATTTTCTACAGAAAGAGTGTTTCAGAACTGCTCAATCAAAAGTATGGTTTAACTCTGTTAGCTGAATGCACAGATCAGAAAGAAGTTTCACAGAATGCTTCTGTGTAGTGTTTATATGAAGATATACTTTTTACCAATATAGGCCTCTTAGCGCTCAGAATGTCCAATTGCAGTTTCTATAGAAAGAGTGTTTCAGAACGGCTCAATCAAAATAAGGTTCACCTCTTTTAGTTGAATGCACACAACAGAAAGAAGTTTCACAGAATGCTTCTGTGTAGTATTTAGTTGAAGATATTCCTTTTTTGACTATTACCCACTTAGCGCTCCGAATGTCCACTGGCAGTTTGTACACAAAGAGTGTTTCAGAACTGCTCCTTCAAAAGTAAGGCTAAACTCTGTTCGTTGAATGCAGAGAACAGAAAGGAGTTTCAGAGAATGCTTCTGTGTAGTTTTTATTTGGAGATATTACTTTTTCCTCTATTACAATCTTAGCGCTCAGAATTTGCACTTGCATTTTCTACAGAACGAGTGTTTCATAACTGCTCAATCAAAAGTATGTTTTAGCTCTGTTAACTGAATGCACTGATCAGAAATAAGTTTCACAGAATGCTTCTGTGTAGTTTTTATTTGAAGATATTCTTTTTAACAATGTAGGCCTCTTAGCGCTTAGAAAGTACAATTGCAGTTTCTACAGAAAGAGTGTTTCAGAATGGCTCAATAAAAAGTAAGTTTCAACTCTGTTAGTTGAATGCACAGAACAGAAAGAAGTTTCACACAATGGTTCTGTGTAGTTTATATTTGAATATATTCCTTTTTCAACTATTACCCTCTTAGCGCTCTTAATGTCCACTTACATTTTCTACAGAAAGTGTGTTCAGAACGGCTCAATCAAAAGTATGGTATTACTCTGTTAGTTCAATGCACAGATCCGAAAGAAGTTTCACAGAATGCTTCTGTGTAGTTTTTATTTGTAGATATTATTTTTCCCAATATAGGCCTTTTAGCGGTCAGAATGTCCAATTGCAGTTTCTACAGAAAGAGTGTTTCACAACGGCTCCATCAAAAGTAAGGTTCAACTCAGTTAGTTGAATGCACAGAACTGAAAGAAGTTTCACAGAATGCTTCTGTGTAGTTTATAATTGAATATATTACTTTTTCCACTATTACCCTCTTAGCGCTCCGAATGTCCACTTGCATTTTCTACAGAAAGAGTGTTCAGAACTGCGCAATCAAAAGTATGGTTTAGTTCTGTTAGCTGAATGCACATATCAGAAATAACTTTCACAAAATGCTGCTGTGTAGTTTTTATTTGAAGATATTATTTTTCCCAATATAGGCCTCTTATCGCTCAGAATGTCCAATTGCAGTTTCTACAGAAAGAGTGTTTCAGAACGGCTCAATCAAAAGTAAGGTTCAACTCTGTTAGTTGAATGCACAGAACAGAAAGAAGTTTCATACAATGCTTTTGTGAAGTTTATATTTGAACATATTACTTTTTCCATTATTACCCACTTAGCGCTCCGAATATCCAGTTGCATTTTGTACAGACAGAGTGTTTCAAATCTCCTCAATCAAAAGTATGGTTTAACTCTGTTAGCTGAATGCTCAGATGAGAAAGAAGTTTCACAGAATGCTTCTGTGTAGCTTACATTTGAATATATTCCTTTTTCCACTACTACCCTCTTAGCGCTCCAAACGTCCAGTTGCATTACCTACAGAAAGTGTGTTCAGAACTGCTCTATCCAAACTATGGTTTAACTCTGTTAGCTGAATGCATATATCAGAAAGAAGTTTCACAGAATGATTCTGTGTAGTTTATATTTGAAGATAATATTTTTTCCACTATTACCCTCTTAGCGCTCCGAATCTCCACTTCCATTTTCTACAGAAAGAGTGTTTCGAACGGCTCAATCAAAACTAAGGTTCAACTCTTTTAGTTGAATGCACAGAACAGAAAGAAGTTTCACAGAATGCTTCTGTGTAGTATTTAGTTGAAGATATTCCTTTTTCTAATATTACCCTCTTAGCGCTCTGAATTTCCACTGGCAGTTTCTACACAAAGAGTGCTTCAGAACTGCTCCTTCAAAAGTAAGGCTCAGCTCTCTTAGTTGAATGCAGAGAACAGAAAGGAGTTTCAGAGAATGCTTCTGTGTAGTTTTTATTTGGAGATATTCCTTTTTCCACTATTACTATCTTAGCGCTCCGAAACTCCACTTGCATTTTCTACAGAAAGAGTGTTTCAGAACGGCTCAATCAAAACTAAGGTCCAACACTTTTAGTTGAATGCACAGAAGAGAAAGAAGTTTCACAGAATGCTTCTGTGTAGTTTTTATTTGTAGATATTCTTTTTCCCAATATAGGCCTCTTAGCGCTCAGAATGTCCAATTGCATTTTCTACAGAAAGAGTGATCGAGAACGGCTCAATCAAAAGCAAGGTTCAACTCAGTTAGTTGAATGCAGAGAACAGAAAGAAGTTTCACAGAATGCTTCTGTGTAGTTTATATTTGAATATATTGCTTTTTCCTGTATTACCCTCTTAGCGCTCCGAATGTACACTTGCATTTTCTACAGAAAGAGTGTTCAGAACTGCGCAATAAAAAGTATGGTTTATCTCTGTTAGCTGAACGCACATATCAGAAATAAGTTTCACACAATGCTTCTGTGTAGTTTTTATTTGAATATATTATTTTTCCCAATATAGGCCTCTTAGCGCTCAGAATGTCCAATTGCAGTTTCTACAGAAAGAGTGTTTCAGAACGGCTCAATCAAAAGTAAGGTTCAACCCTGTCAGTTGAATGTACAGAACAGAAAGCTGTTTCATATAATGCTTCTGTGTAGTTTATATTTGAACATATTACTTTTTCCACTATTAGCCACTTAGCGCTCCGAATGTCCAGTTGCATTTTCTACAGACAGAGTGTTTCAAAACTGCTCAGTCAAAACTATGGTTTAACTCTGTTAGCTGAATGCTCAGATCAGAAAGAAGTTTCACAGAATGCTTCTGTGTAGTTTATATTTGAATATATTCCTTTTTCCACTACTACCCTCTTAGCGCTCCAATTGTCCAGTTGCGTTTTCTACAGAAAGAGTGTTCAGAACTGCTCAATGAAAAGTATGGTTTAATTCTGTTAGCTGAATGCACAGATCAGAAAGAAGTTTCACCGAATGATTCTGTGTAGTTTATATTTGAAGATATTACTTTTTCTAGTATTACCCTCTTAGCGCTCAGAATGTCCACTTGCATTTTCTACAGAAAGAGTGTTCAGAACGGCTCAATCAAAAGTAAGGTTTTACTCTATTAGTTGAATGCCTATATCAGAAATAAGTTTCACAGAATGCTTCTGTGTATTTTTTATTTGAAGACATTCTTTTTCAAAATATAGGCCTCTTAGCGCTCAGAATGTCCAATTGCAGTTTCTACAGAAAGAGGTTTTCAGAACGGCTCCATCAAAAGTAAGGTTCAACTCAGTTACTTGAATGCACAGAACAGAAAGAAGTTTCACAGAATGCTTCTGTGTAGTGTTTATATGAAAATATTCTTTTTACCAATATAGGCCTCTTAGCGCTCAGAATGTCCAATTGCAATTTCTACAGAAAGCGTGTTTCACAACGGCTCCATCAAATGTAAGGTTCAACTCAGTTAGTAGAATGCACAGAACAGAAAGGAGTTTCACAGAATGCTTCTGTGTAGTATTTAGTTGAAGATATTCCTTTATTGACTATTACCCACTTAGCGCTCCGAATGACCACTGGCAGTTTCTACACAAAGAGTGTTTCAGAACTGTTCCTTCAAAAGTAAGGCTCAACTCTGTTAGTTGAATTCAGAGAACAGAAAGGAGTTTCAGAGAATGCTTCTGTGTGGTTTTTATTTGGAGATAATCCTTTTTCCTCTATTACAATCTTAGCGCTCCGCAGGTCCACTTATATTTTCTACACAAAGAGTGTTTCATAACTGCTCAATCAAAAGTATGGTTTAGCTCTGTTAACTGAATGCACATATCAGAAATATGTTTCACAGAATGCTTCTGTGTAGTTTTTATTTGAAGTTATTCTTTTTAACAATGTAGGCCTCTTAGCGCTTAGAAAGTCCAATTGCAGTTTCTACAGAAAGAGTGTCTCAGAACGTCTCAATCAAAAGTAAGGTTCAACCCTGTTAGTTGAATGCACACAACAGAAAGAAGTTTCACAGAATGCTTCTGTGTAGTTTATATTTGAATATATTCCTTTTTCAACTATTACCCTCTTAGCGCTCCGAATGTCCACTTGCATTTTCTACAGAAAGAGTGTTCAGAACGGCTCAATCAAAAGTATGGTTTTACTCTGTTAGTTGAATGCACAGATCCGAAAGAAGTTTCACAGAATGCTTCTGTGTAGTTTTTATTTGTAGATATTCTTTTTCCCAATATAGGCCTTTTAGCAGTCAGAATGTCCAATTGCAGTTTCTACAGAAAGAGTGTTTCACAACGGCTCCATCAAAAGTAAGGTTCAACTCAGTTAGTTGAATGCACAGAACAGAAAGAAGTTTCACAGAATGCTTCTGTGTAGTTTATAATTGAATATATTCCTTTTTCCACTATTACCGTATTAGCGCTCCGAATGTCCACTTGCATTTTCTACAGAAAGAGTGTTCAGAACTGCGCAATCAAAAGTATGGTTTAACTCTGTTAGCTGAATGCACATATCAGAAATAAGTTTCACACAATGCTGCTGTGTAGTTTTTATTTGAAGATATTATTATTCCCAGTATAGGCCTCTTAGAGCTGAGAATGTCTAATTGCAGTTTCTACAGAAAGAGTGTTTCAGAACGGCTCAATCAAAAGTAAGGTTCAACTCTGTTAGTTGAATGCACAGAACAGAAAGAAGTTTCATACAATGCTTCTGTGTTGTTTATATTTGAACATATTCCTTTTTCCATTATTACCACTTAGCGCTCCGAATGTCCAGTTGCATTTTCTACAGTCAGAGTGTTTCAAATCTCCTCAATCAAAAGTATGGTTTAACTCTGTTAGCGGAATGCTCAGATCAGAAAGAAGTTTCACAGAATGCTTCTGTGTAGCTTATATTTGAATATATTCCTTTTTCCACTACTACCCTCTTAGCGCTCCAAATGTCCAGTTGCATTTTCAACAGAAAGAGTGTTCAGAACTGCACTATCAAAACTATGGTTTAACTCTTTTAGCTGAATGCACATATCAGAAAGAAGTTTCACAGAATGATTCTGTGTAGTTTATATTTGAAGATAATCCTTTTTCCACTATTACCCTCTTAGCGCTCAGAATCTCCACTTTCATTTTCTACAGAAAGAGTGTTTCAGAACGGCTCAATCAAAACTAAGGTTGAACTCTTTTAGTTGAATGCACAGAACAGAAAGAAGTTTCACAGAATGCTTCTGTGTAGTATTTAGTTGAAGATATTCCTTTTTCGACTATTACCCTCTTAGCGCTCTGAATTTCCACTGGCAGTTTCTACACAAAGAGTGTATCAGAACTGCTCCTTCAAAAGTAAGGCTCAGCTCTGTTATTTGAATGCAGAGAACAGAAACGAGTTTCAGAGAATGCTTCTGTGTAGTTTTTATTTGGAGATATTATTTTCCACTATTACTAACTTAGCGCTCCGAATGTCCACTTGCATTTTCTACAGAAAGAGTGTTTCAGAACAGCTCAATCAAAACTAAGGTTCAAAACTTTTAGTTGAATGCACAGAACAGAAATAAGTTTCACAGAATGCTTCTGTGTAGTTTTTATTTGTAGATATTCTTTTTCCCAATATAGGCCTCTTAGCGCTCAGAATGTCCAATTGCATTTTCTACAGAAAGAGTGTTCCAGAACGGCTCAATCAAAAGCAAGGTTCAACTCAGTTAGTTGAATGCAGAGAACAGAAAGAAGTTTCACAGAATGCTTCTGTGTAGTTTATATTTGAGTATATTGCTTTTTCCACTATTACCCTCTTAGCGCTCCGAATGTCAACTTGAATTTTCTACAGAAAGAGTGTTCAGAACTGCGCAATCAAAAGTATGGTTTAACTCTGTTAGCTGAATGCACGTATCAGAAATAAGTTTCACACAATACCTCTGTGTAGTTTTTATTTGAATATATTATTTTTCCCAATATAGGCCTCTTAGGGCTCCGAATGTCCCATTGCAGTTTCTACAGAAAGAGTGTTTCAGAACGGCTCAATCAAAAGTAAGTTTCAACTCTGTTAGTTGAATGTACAGAACAGAAAGATGTTTCATACAATGCTTCTCTGTAGTTTATATTTGAACATATTCCTTTTTCCACTATTACCCACTTAGCGCTCCGAATGTCCAGTTGCATTTTCTACAGACAGAGTGTTTCAAAACTGCTCAGTCAAAAGTATGGTTTAACTCTGTTAGCTGAATTCTCAGATCAGAAAGGAGTTTCACAGAATGCTTCCATGTAGTTTATATTTGAATATATTCCTTTTTCCACTACTACCCTCTTATCGCTCCAAATGTCTAGTTGCATTTTCTACAGAAAGAGTGTTCAGAACTGCTCAATGAAAATTATGGTTTAATTCTGTTAGCTGAATGCACAGATCAGAAAGAAGTTTCACAGAATGATTCTGTGTAGTTTATATTTGAAGATATTACTTTTTCTAGTGTTACCCTCTTAGCGCTCCGAAAGTCCACTTGCATTTTCTACAGAAAGAGTGTTCAGAACGGCTCAATCAAAAGTATGGTTTTACTCTATTAGTTGAATGCCCATATCCGAAATAAGTTTCACAGAATGCTTCTGTGTAGTTTTTATTTGAAGATATTCTTTTTCAAAATATAGGCCTCTTAGCGCTCAGAATGTCCAATTGCAGTTTCTACAGAAAGAGCTTTTCAGAACGGCTCCATCAAAAGTAAGGTTCAACTCAGTTAGTTGAATGCACAGAACAGAAAGAAGTTTCACAGAATGCTTCTGTGTAGTTTATATTTGAATATATTCCTTTTCCAGTATTACCGTCTTAGCGCTGCGAATATCCACTTGCATTTTCTAAAGAAAGAGTGTTTCAGAACGGCTCAATCAAAAATAAGGTTCAACTCTGTTAGTTAAATGCACAGAAGAGAAAGGAGTTTCATACAATGCTTCTGTGTAGTTTATATTTGAATATATTACTTTTTCCACTAATACCCTCTTAGCGCTCCAAATGTCCAGTTGCATTTTCTACAGAAAGAGTGTTCAGAACGGCTCAATCAAAAGTATGCTTTAACTCTGTTAGCTGAATGCACAGATCAGAAAGAAGTTTAACAGAATGATTCTGTGTAGTTTATATTTGAAGATATTCCTTTTTCCACTATTACCCACTTAGCGCTCCAAATGTCCAGTAGCATTTTCTACAGAAAGAGTGTTTCAGAACTGCTCAATCCAAAGTATGGTTTAACTCTTTTAGCTGAATGCACAGATCAGAAAGAAGTTTCACAGAATGCTTCTGTGTAGTGTTTATATGAAAATATTCTTTTAACCAATATAGGCCTCTTAGCGCTCAGAATGTCCAATTGCAGTTTCTATAGAAAGAGTGTTTCAGAACGGCTCAATGAAAAGTAAGGTTCACCTCTTTTAGTTGAATGCACAGAACAGAAAGGAGTTTCACAGAATGCTTCTGTGTAGTATTTAGTTGAAGATATTCCTTTATTGACTATTATCCACTTAGCGCTCCGAATGTCCACTGGCAGTTTCTACACAAAGAGTTTTTCAGAACTGTTCCTTCAAAAGTAAGGCTCAACTCTGTTAGTTGAATTCAGAGAACAGAAAGGAGTTTCAGAGAATGCTTCTGTGTGGTTTTTATTTGGAGATGATCCTTTTTCCTCTATTACAATCTTAGCGCTCCGAAGGTCCACTTATATTTTCTACACAAAGAGTGTTTCATAACTGCTCAATCAAAAGTATGGTTTAGCTCTGTTAACTGAATGCACATATGAGAAATATGTTTCACAGAATGCTTCTGTGTAGTTTTTATTTGAAGATATTCTTTTTAACAATGAAGGCCTCTTAGCGCTTAGAAATTCCAATTGCAGTTTCTACAGAAAGAGTGTTTCAGAACTGCTCAATCCAAAGTATGGTTTAACTCTGTTAGTTGAATGCACAGAACAGAAAGAAGTTTCACAGAATGCTTCTGTGCAGTTTATATTTGAATATATTCCTTTTTCAACTATTACCCTCTTAGCGCTCCGAATGTCCACTTGCATTTTCTACAGAAAGAGTGTTCAGAACGGCTCAATCAAAAGTATGGTTTTACTCTGTTAGTTGAATGCACAGATCTGAAAGAATTTTCACAGAATGCTTCTGTGTAGTTTTTATTTGTATATATTCTTTTTCCCAATATAGGCCTTTTAGCGGTCAGAATGTCCAATTGCAGTTTCTACAGAAAGAGTGTTTCACAACGGCTCCATCAAAAGTAAGGTTCAACTCAGATAGTTGAATGCATAGAACAGAAAGAAGTTTCACAGAATGCTTCTGTGTAGTTTATAATTGAATATATTCCTTTTTCCACTATTACCGTATTAGCGCTCCGAATGTCCACTTGCATTTTCTACAGAAAGAGTGTTCAGAACTGCGCAATCAAAAGTATGGTTTAACTCTGTTAGCTGAATGCACACATCAGAAATAAGTTTCACACAATGCTGCTGTGTAGTTTTTATTTGAAGATATTATTACTCCCAATATAGGCCTCTTAGAGCTGAGATTGTCCAATTGCAGTTTCTACAGAAAGAGTGTTTCAGAACGGCTCAATCAAAAGTAAGGTTCAACTCTGTTAGTTGAATGCACAGAACAGAAAGAAGTTTCATACAATGCTTCTGTGTTGTTTATATTTGAACATATTCCTTTTTCCATTATTACCCACTTAGCGCTCCGAATGTCCAGTTGCATTTTCTACAGTCAGAGTGTTTCAAATCTCCTCAATCAAAAGTATGGTTTAACTCTGTTAGCGGAATGCTCAGATCAGAAAGAAGTTTCACAGAATGCTTCTGTGTAGCTTATATTTGAATATATTCCTTTTTCCACTAATACCCTCTTAGCGCTCCAAATGTCCAGTTGCATTTTCTACAGAAAGAGTGTTCAGAACTGTACTATCCAAAGTATGGTTTAACTCTGTTAGCTGAATGCACATATCAGAAATAAGTTTCACAGAATGATTCTGTGTAGTTTTTATTTGAAGATAATCCTTTTTCCACTATTACCCTCTTAGCGCTCCGAATCTCCACTTTCATTATCTACAGAAAGAGTGTTTCAGAACGGCTCAATCAAAACTCAGGTTCAACTCTTTTAGTTGAATGCACACAACAGAAAGAAGTTTCACAGAATGCTTCTGTGTAGTATTTAGTTGAAGATATTCCTTTTTCGACTATTACCCTCTTAGCGCTCTGAATTTCCACTGGCAGTTTCTACACAAAGAGTGTTTCAGAACTGCTCCTCCAAAAGTAAGGCTCAGCTCTGTTAGTTGAATGCAGAGAACAGAAAGGAGTTTCAGAGAATGCTTCTGTGTAGTTTTTATTTGGAGATATTCCTTTTTCCACTATTACTAACTTAGCGCTCCGAATGTCCACTTGCATTTTCTACAGAAAGAGTGTTTCAGAATGGCTCAATCAAAACTAAGGTTCAACACTTTTAGTTGAATGCACAGAACAGAAATAAGTTTCACAGAATGCTTCTGTGTAGTTTTTATTTGTAGATATTCTTTTTCCCAATATAGGCCTCTTAGCGCTCAGAATGTCCAATTGCATTTTCTACAGAAAGAGTGTTCCAGAATGGCTCAATCAAAAGCAAGGTTCAACTCAGTTAGCTGAATGCAGAGAACAGAAAGAAGTTTCACAGAATGCTTCTGTGTAGTTTATATTTGAGTATATTGCTTTTTCCACTATTACCCTCTTAGCGCTCCGAATGTCAACTTGCATTTTCTACAGAAAGAGTGTTCAGAACTGCGCAATCAAAAGTATGGTTTAACTCCGTTAGCTGAATGCACATATCAGAAATAAGTTTCACACAATACCTCTGTGTAGTTTTTATTTGAATATATTATTTTTCCCAATATAGGCCTCTTAGGGCTCCGAATGTCCAATTGCAGTTTCTACAGAAAGAGTGTTTCAGAACGGCTCAATCAAAAGTAAGTTTCAACTCTGTTAGTTGAATGTACAGAACAGAAAGATGTTTCATACAATGCTTCTCTGTAGTTTATATTTGAACATATTCCTTTTTCCACTATTACCCACTTAGCGCTCCGAATGTCCAGTTGCATTTTCTACAGACAGAGTGTTTCAAAACTGCTCAGTCAAAAGTTTGGTTTAACTCTGTTAGCTGAATTCTCAGATCAGAAAGGAGTTTCACAGAATGCTTCCGTGTAGTTTATATTTGAATATATTCCTTTTTCCACTACTACCCTCTTATCGCTCCAAATGTCTAGTTGCATTTTCTACAGAAAGAGTGTTCAGAACTGCTCAATGAAAAGTATGGTTTAATTCTGTTAGCTGAATGCACAGATCAGAAAGAAGTTTCACAGAATGATTCTGTGTAGTTTATATTTGAAGATATTACTTTTTCTAGTATTACCCTCTTAGCGCTCAGAAAGTCCACTTGCATTTTCTACAGAAAGAGTGTTCAGAACGGCTCAATCAAAAGTATGGTTTTACTCTATTAGTTGAATGGCCATATCCGAAATAAGTTTCACAGAATGCTTCTGTGTAGTTTTTATTTGAAGATATTCTTTTTCAAAATATAGGCCTCTTAGCGCTCAGAATGTCCAATTGCAGTTTCTACAGAAAGAGCTTTTCAGAACGGCTCCATCAAAAGTAAGGTTCAACTCAGTTAGTTGAATGCACAGAACAGAAAGAAGTTTCACAGAATGCTTCTGTGTAGTTTATATTTGAATATATTCCTTTTCCAGTATTACCGTCTTAGCGCTGCGAATATCCACTTGCATTTTCTAAAGAAAGAGTGTTTCAGAACGGCTCAATCAAAAATAAGGTTCAACTCTGTTAGTTAAATGCACAGAAGAGAAAGGAGTTTCATACAATGCTTCTGTGTAGTTTATATTTGAATATATTACTTTTTCCACTACTACCCTCTTAGCGCTCCCAATGTCCAGTTGCATTTTCTACAGAAAGAGTGTTCAGAATGGCTCAATCAAAAGTATGCTTTAACTCTGTTAGCTGAATGCACAGATCAGAAAGAAGTTTCACAGAATGATTCTGTGTAGTTTATATTTGAAGATATTCCTTTTTCCACTATTACCCACTTAGCGCTCCAAATGTCCAGTAGCATTTTCTACAGAAAGAGTGTTTCAGAACTGCTCAATCCAAAGTATGGTTTAACTCTGTTAGCTGAATGCACAGATCAGAAAGAAGTTTCACAGAATGCTTCTGTGTAGTGTTTATATGAAAATATTCTTTTTACCAATATAGGCCTCTTAGCGCTCAGAATGTCCAATTGCAGTTTCTATAGAAAGAGTGTTTCAGAACGGCTCAATGAAAAGTAAGGTTCACCTCTTTTAGTTGAATGCACAGAACAGAAAGGAGTTTCACAGAATGCTTCTGTGTAGTATTTAGTTGAAGATATTCCTTTATTGACTATTACCCACTTAGCGCTCCGAATGTCCACTGGCAATTTATACACAAAGAGTGTTTCAGAACTGTTCCTTCAAAAGTAAGGCTCAACACTGTTAGTTGAATTCAGAGAACAGAAAGGAGTTTCAGAGAATGCTTCTGTGTGGTTTTTATTTGGAGATAATCCTTTTTCCTCTATTACAATCTTAGCGCTCCGAAGGTCCACTTATATTTTCTACACAAAGAGTGTTTCATAACTGCTCAATCAAATGTATGTTTTAGCTCTGTTAACTGAATGCACATATCAGAAATATGTTTCACAGAATGCTTCTGTGTAGTTTTTATTTGAAGATATTCTTTTTAACAATGAAGGCCTCTTAGCGCTTAGAAAGTCCAATTGCAGTTTCTACAGAAAGAGTTTTTCAGAACGGCTCAATCAAAAGTAAGGTTCAACTCTGTTAGTTGAATGCACAGAACAGAAAGAAGTTTCACAGAATGCTTCTGTGCAGTTTATATTTGAATATATTCCTTTTTCAACTATTACCCTCTTAGCGCTCCGAATGTCCACTTGCATTTTCTACAGAAAGAGTGTTCAGAACGGCTCAATCCAAAGTATGGTTTTACTCTGTTAGTTGAATGCACAGATCTGAAAGAAGTTTCACAGAATGCTTCTGTGTAGTTTTTATTTGTAGATATTCTTTTTCCCAATATAGGCCTTTTAGCGGTCAGAATGTCCAATTGCAGTTTCTACAGAAAGAGTGTTTCACAACGGCTCCATCAAAAGTAAGGTTCAGCTCAGTTAGTTGAATGCACAGAACAGAAAGAAGTTTCACAGAATGCTTCTGTGTAGTTTATAATTGAATATATTCCTTTTTCCACTATTACCGTATTAGCGCTCCGAATGTCCACTTGCATTTTCTACAGAAAGAGTGTTCAGAACTGCGCAATCAAAAGTATGGTTTAACTCTGTTAGCTGAATGCACATATCAGAAATAAGTTTCACACAATGCCTCTGTGTAGTTTTTATATGAATATATTATTTTTCCCAATATAGGCCTCTTAGGGCTCAGAATGTCCAATTGCAGTTTCTACAGAAAGAGTGTTTCAGAAGGGCTCAATCAAAAGTAAGGTTCAACACTGTTAGTTGAATGCATAGAACCGAAAGAAGATTCATACAATGCTTCTGTGTTGTTTATATTTGAACATATTCCTTTTTCCATTATTACCCACTTAGCGCTCCGAATGTCCAGTTGCATTTTCTACAGTCAGAGTGTTTCAAATCTCCTCAATCAAAGTATGGTTTAACTCTGTTAGCGGAATGCTCAGATCAGAAAGAAGTTTCACAGAATGCTTCTGTGTAGCTTATATTTGAATATATTCCTTTTTCCACTACTACCCTCTTAGCGCTCCAAATGTCCAGTTGCATTTCTACAGAAAGAGTGTTCAGAACTGCTCAATCAAAAGTATGGTTTAACTCTGTTAGCTGAATGCACATATCAGAAAGAAGTTTCACAGAATGATTCTGTGTAGTTTATATTTGAAGATAATACTTTTTCCACTATTACCCTCTTAGCGCTCCGAATCTCCACTTTCATTTTCTACAGAAAGAGTGTTTCAGAACGGCTCAATCAAAACTAAGTTTCAACTCTTTTAGTTGAATGCACAGAACAGAAAGAAGTTTCACAGAATGCTTCTGTGTAGTATTTAGTTGAAGATATTCCTTTTTCGACTATTACCCTCTTAGCGCTCTGAATTTCCACTGGCAGTTTCTACACAAAGAATGTTTCAGAACTGCTCCTCCAAAAGTAAGGCTCAGCTCTGTTAGTTGAATGCAGAGAACAGAAAGGAGTTTCAGAGAATGCTTCTGTGTAGTTTTTATATGGAGATATTCCTTTTTCCACTATTACTAACTTAGCGCTCCGAATGTCCACTTGCATTTTCTACAGAAAGAGTGTTTCAGAACGGCTCTATCAAAACTAAGGTTCAACACTTTTAGTTGAATGCACAGAACAGAAAGAAGTTTCACAGAATGCTTCTGTGTAGTTTTTATTTGTAGATATTATTTTTCCCAATATAGGCCTCTTAGCGCTCCGAATGTCCAATTGCATTTTCTACAGAAAGAGTGTTCCAGAACGGCTCAATCAAAAGCAAGGTTCAACTCAGTTAGTTGAATGCAGAGAACAGAAAGAAGTTTCACAGAATGCTTCTTTGTAGTTTATATTTGAGTATATTGCTTTTTCCACTATTACCCTCTTAGCGCTCCGAATTTCAACTTGCATTTTCTACAGAAAGAGTGTTCGGAACTGCGCAATCAAAAGTATGGTTTAACTCTGTTAGCTGAATGCACATATCAGAAATAAGTTTCACACAATGCCTCTGTGTAGTTTTTATTTGAATATATTATTTTTCCCAATATAGGCCTCTTAGGGCTCAGAATGTCCAATTGCAGTTTCTACAGAAATAGTGTTTCAGAATGGCTCAATCAAAATTAAGTTTCAACTCTGTTAGTTGAATGTACAGAACAGAACGATGTTTCATACAATGCTTCTGTGTAGTTTATATTTGAACATATTCCTTTTTCCACTATTACCCACTTAGCGCTCCGAATGTCCAGTTGCATTTTCTACAGACAGAGTGTTTCAAAACTGCTCAGTCAAAAGTATGGTTTAACTCTGTTTGCTGAATGCTCAGATCAGAAAGAAGTTTCACAGAATGCTTCCGTGTAGTTTATATTTGAATATATTCCTTTTTCCACTACTACCCTCTAATCGCTCCAAATGTCTAGTTGCATTTTCTACAGAAAGAGTGTTCAGAACTGCTCAATGAAAAGTATGGTTTAATTCTGTTAGCTGAATGCACAGATTAGAAAGAAGTTTCACAGAATGATTCTGTGTAGTTTATATTTGAAGTTATTACTTTTTCTAGTATTACCCTCTTAGCGCTCTGAATGTCCACTTGCATTTTCTACAGAAAGAGTGTTCAGAACGGCTCAATCAAAAGTATGGTTTTACTCTATTAGTTGAATGCCCATATCCGAAATAAGTTTCACAGAATGCTTCTGTGTAGTTTTTATTTGAAGATACTCTTTTTCAAAATATAGGCCTCTTAGCGCTCAGAATGTCCAATTGCAGTTTCTACAGAAAGAGCTTTTCAGAACGGCTCCATCAAAAGTAAGGTTCAACTCAGTTAGTTGAATGCACAGAACAGAAAGAAGTTTCACAGAATGCTTCTGTGTAGTTGATATTTGAATATATTCCTTTTCCAGTATTACCGTCTTAGCGCTGCGAATATCCACTTGCATTTTCTAAAGAAAGAGTGTTTCAGAACGGCTCAATCAAAAATAAGGTTCAACTCTGTTAGTTAAATGCACAGAAGAGAAAGGAGTTTCATACAATGCTTCTGTGTAGTTTATATTTGAATATATTCCTTTTTCCAATACTACCCTCTTAGCGCTCCAAATGTCCAGTTGCATTTTCTACAGAAAGAGTGTTCAGAACTGCTCAATCAAAAGTATGCTTTAACTCTGTTAGCTGAATGCACAGATCAGAAAGAAGTTTCACAGAATGATTCTGTGTAGTTTATATTTGAAGATATTCCTTTTTCCACTATTACCCACTTAGCGCCCCAAATGTCCAGTAGCATTTTCTACAGAAAGAGGGTTTCAGAACTGCTCAATCCAAAGTATGGTTTAACTCTGTTAGCTGAATGCACAGATCAGAAAGAAGTTTCACAGAATGCTTCTGTGTAGTGTTTATATGAAAATATTCTTTTTACCAATATAGGCTTCTTAGTGCTCAGAATGTCCAATTGCAGTTTCTAGAGAAAGAGTGTTTCAGAACGGCTCAATGAAAAGTAAGGTTCACCTCTTTTAGTTGAATGCACAGAACAGAAAGTAGTTTCACAGAATGCTTCTGTGTAGTATTTAGTTGAAGATATTACTTTATTGACTATTACCCACTTAGAGCTCTGAATGTCCACTGGCAGTTTCTACACAAAGAGTGTTTCAGAACTGTTCCTTCAAAAGTAAGGCTCAACTCTGTTAGTTGAATTCAGAGAACAGAAAGGAGTTTCAGAGAATGCTTCTGTGTGGTTTTTATTTGGAGATAATCCTTTTTCCCCTATTACAATCTTAGCGCTCCGAAAGTCCACTTATATTTTCTACACAAAGAGTGTTTCATAACTGCTCAATCAAAAGTATGGTTTAGCTCTGTTAACTGAATGCACATATCAGAAATATGATTCACAGAATGCTTCTGTGTAGTTTTTATTTGAAGATATTCTTTTTAACAATGTAGGCCTCTTAGCGCTTAGAAAGTCCAATTGCAGTTTCTACAGAAAGAGTGTTTCAGAACGGCTCAATCAAAAGTAAGGTTCAACTCTGTTAGTTGAATGCACAGAACAGAAAGAAGTTTCACAGAATGCTTCTCTGTAGTTTATATTTGAATATATTCCTTTTTCAACTATTACGCTCTTAGCGCTCCGAAAGTCCACTTGCATTTTCTACAGAAAGAGTGTTCAGAACGGCTCAATCAAAAGTATGGTTTTACTCTGTTAGTTGAATGCACAGATCCGAAAGAAATTTCACAGAATGCTTCTGTGTAGTTTTTATTTGTAGATATTCTTTTTCCCAATATAGGCCTTTTAGCGGTCAGAATGTCCAATTGCAGTTTCTACAGAAAGAGTGTTTCACAATGGCTCCATCAAAAGTAAGGTTCAACTCAGTTAGTTGAATGCACAGAACAGAAAGAAGTTTCACAGAATGCTTCTGTGTAGTTTATAATTGAATATATTACTTTTTCCACTATTACCGTATTAGCGCTCCGAATGTCCACTTGCATTTTCTACAGAAAGAGTGTTCAGAACTGCGCAATCAAAAGTAAGGTTCAACCCTGTTAGTTGAATGCACAGAACAGAAAGTAGTTTCATACAATGCTTCTGTGTTGTTTATATTTGAACATATTCCTTTTTCCATTATTACCCACTTAGCGCTCCGAATGTCCAGTTGCATTTTCTACAGTCAGAGTGTTTCAAATCTCCTCAATCAAAAGTATGGTTTAACTCTGTTAGCGGAATGCTCAGATCAGAAAGAAGTTTCACAGAATGCTTCTGTGTAGCTTATATTTGAATATATTCCTTTTTCCAATACTACCCTCTTAGCGCTCCAAATGTCCAGTTGCATTTTCTACAGAAAGAGTGTTCAGAACTGCTCAATCAAAAGTATGGTTTAACTCTGTTAGCTGAATGCACATATCAGAAAGAAGTTTCACAGAATGATTCTGTGTAGTTCATATTTGAAGACATTCCTTTTTCCACTATCACCCTCTTAGCGCTCCGAATCTCCACTTTCATTTTCTACAGAAAGAGTGTTTCAGAACAGCTCAATCAAAACTAAGGTTCAACTCTTTTAGTTGAATGAACTGAACAGAAAGAAGTTTCACAGAATGCTTCTGTGTAGTTTTTATTTGGAGATATTCCTTTTTCCACTATTACTAACTTAGTGCTCCGAATGTCCACTTGCATTTTCTACAGAAAGAGTGTTTCAGAATGGCTCAATCAAAACTAAGGTTCAACTCTGTTAGTTGAATGTACAGAACAGAAAGGTGTTTCATACAATGCTTCTGTGTAGTTTATATTTGAACATATTCCTTTTTCCACTATTACCCACTTAGCGCTCCGAATGTCCAGTTGCATTTTCTACAGACAGAGTGTTTCAAAACTGCTCAGTCAAAAGTATGGTTTAACTCTGTTAGCTGAATGCTCAGATCAGAAAGAAGTTTCACAGAATGCTTCCGTGTAGTTTATATTTGAATATATTCCTTTTTCCACTACTACCCTCTTATCGCTCCAAATGTCTAGTTGCATTTTCTACAGAAAGAGTGTTCAGAACTGCTCAATGAAAAGTATGGTTTAATTCTGTTAGCTGAATGCACAGATCAGAAAGAAGTTTCACAGAATGATTCTCTGTAGTTTATATTTGAAGATATTACTTTTTCTAGTATTACCCTCTTAGCGCTCAGAATATCCACTTACATTTTCTACAAAAAGAGTGTTCAGAACGGCTCAATCAAAAGTATGGTTTTACTCTATTATTTGAATGCCCATATCCGAAATAAGTTTCACAGAATGCTTCTGTGTAGTTTTTATTTGAAGATATTCTTTTTCAAAATATAGGCCTCTTAGCGCTCAGAATGTCCAATTGCAGTTTCTACAGAAAGAGCTTTTCAGAACGCCTCCATCAAAAGTAAGGTTCAACTCAGTTAGTTGAATGCACAGAACAGAAATAAGTTTCACAGAATGCTTCTGTGTAGTTTATATTTGAATATATTCCTTTTCCAGTATTACCGTCTTAGCGCTGCGAATATCCACTTGCATTTTCTAAAGAAAGAGTGTTTCAGAACGGCTCAATCAAAAATAAGGTTCAACTCTGTTAGTTAAATGCACAGAAGAGAAAGGAGTTTCATACAATTTTTCTGTGTAGTTTATATTTGAATATATTACTTTTTCCACTACTTCCCTCTTAGTGCTCCAAATGTCCAGTAGCATTTTCTACACAAAGAGTGTTCAGAACTGCTCAATCAAAAGTATGCTTTAACTCTGTTAGCTGAATGCACAGATCAGAAAGAAGTTTCACAGAATGATTCTGTGTAGTTTATATTTGAAGATATTCCTTTTTCCACTATTACCCACTTAGCGCTCCAAATGTCCAGTAGCATTTTCTACAGAAAGAGTGTTTCAGAACTGCTCAATCCAAAGTATGGTTTAACTCTGTTAGCTGAATGCACAGATCAGAAAGAAGTTTCACAGAATGCTTCTGTGTAGTGTTTATATGAAAATATTCTTTTTACCAATATAGGCCTCTTAGCGCTCAGAATGTCCAATTGCAGTTTCTATACAAAGAGTGTTTCAGAACGGCTCAATGAAAAGTAAGGTTCACCTCTTTTAGTTGAATGCACAGAACAGAAAGTAGTTTCACAGAATGTTTCTGTGTAGTATTTAGTTGAAGATATTCCTTTATTGACTATTACCCACTTAGCGCTCCGAATGTCCACTGGCAGTTTCTACACAAAGAGTGTTTCAGAACTGTTCCTTCAAAAGTAAGGCTCAACTCTGCTAGTTGAATTCAGAGAACAGAAAGGAGTTTCAGAGAATGCTTCTGTGTGGTTTTTATTTGGAGATAATCCTTTTTCCCCTATTACAATCTTAGCGCTCCGAAGGTCCACTTATATTTTCTACACAAAGAGTGTTTCATAACTGCTCAATCAAAAGTATGGTTTAGCTCTGTTAACTGAATGCACATATCAGAAATATGTTTCACAGAATGCTTCTGTGTAGTTTTTATTTGAAGATATTCTTTTTAACAATGTAGGCCTCTTAGTGCTTAGAGAGTCCAATTGCAGTTTCTACAGAAAGAGTGTTTCAGAATGGCTCAATCAAAAGTAAGGTTCAACTCTGTTGTTGAATGCACAGAACAGAAAGAAGTTTCACAGAATGCTTCTGTGTAGTTTATATTTGAATATATTCCTTTTTCAACTATTACCCTCTTAGCGCTCCGAATGTCCACTTGCATTTTCTACAGAAAGAGTGTTCAGAACGGCTCAATCAAAAGTATGGTTTTAACTGTTAGTTGAATGCACAGATCCGAAAGAAGTTTCACAGAATGCTTCTGTGTAGTTTATATTTGAAGATAATCCTTTTTCCACTATTACCCTCTTAGCGCTCCGAATCTCCACTTTCATTTTCTACAGAAAGAGTGTTTCAGAACGGCTCAATCAAAACTAAGGTTCAACTCTTTTAGTTGAATGCACAGAACAGAAAGAAGTTTCACAGAATGCTTCTGTGTAGTATTTAGTTGAAGATATTCCTTTTTCGACTATTACCCTCTTAGCGCTCTGAATTTCCACTGGCAGTTTCTACACAAAGAGTGTTTCAGAACTGCTCCTCCAAAAGTAAGGCACAGCTCTGTTAGTTGAATGCAGACAACAGTAAGGAGTTTCAGAGAATGCTTCTGTGTAGTTTTTATATGGAGATATTCCTTTTTCCACTATTACTAACTTAGCGCTCCGAAAGTCCACTTGCATTTTCTACAGAAAGAGTGTTACAGAACGGCTCAATCAAAACTAAGGTTCAACAATTTTAGTTGAATGCACAGAACAGAAAGAAGTTTCACAGAATGCTTCTGTGTAGTTTTTATTTGTAGATATTATTTTTCCCAATATAGGCCTCTTAGCGCTCAGAATGTCCAATTGCATTTTCTACAGAAAGAGTGTTCCAGAACGGCTCAATCAAAAGCAAGGTTCAACTCAGTTAGTTGAATGCAGAGAACAGAAAGAAGTTTCACAGAATGCTTCTTTGTAGTTTATATTTGAGTATATTGCTTTTCCACTATTACCCTCTTAGCGCTCCGAATTTCAACTTGCATTTTCTACAGAAAGAGTGTTCAGAACTGCGCAATCAAAAGTATGGTTTAACTCTGTTAGCTGAATGCACATATCAGAAATAATTTTCACACAATGCCTCTGTGTAGTTTTTATTTGAATATATTATTTTTCCCAATATGGGCCTCTTAGGGCTCAGAATGTCCAATTGCAGTTTCTACAGAAAGAGTGTTTCATAACGGCTCAATCAAAAGTAAGTTTCAACTCTGTTAGTTGAATGTACAGAACAGAAAGATGTTTCATACAATGCTTCTGTGTAGTTTATATTTGAACATATTCCTTTTTCCACTATTACCCACTTAGCGCTCCGAATGTCCAGTTGCATTTTCTACAGACAGAGTGTTTCAAAACTGCTCACTCAAAAGTATGGTTTAACTCTGTTAGCTGAATGCTCAGATCAGAAAGAAGTTTCACAGAATGCTTCCGTGTAGTTTATATTTGAATATATTCCTTTTTCCATTACTACCCTCTTATCGCTCCAAATGTCTAGTTGCATTTTCTACAGAAAGAGTGTTCAGAAATGCTCAATGAAAAGTATGGTTTAATTCTGTTAGCTGAATGCACAGATCAGAAAGAAGTTTCACAGAATGATTCTCTGTAGTTTATATTTGAAGATATTACTTTTTCTAGTATTACCCTCTTAGCGCTCAGAATGTCCACTTGCATTTTATACAGAAAGAGTGTTCAGAACGGCCCAATCAAAAGTATGGTTTTACTCTATTAGTTGAATGCCCATATCCGAAATAAGTTTCACAGAATGCTTCTGTGTAGTTTTTATTTGAAGATATTCTTTTTCAAAATATAGGCCTCTTAGGGCTCAGAATGTCCAATTGCAGTTTCTACAGAAAGAGATTTTCAGAACGACTCCATCAAAAGTAAGGTTCAACTCAGTTAGTTGAATGCACAGAACGGAAAGAAGTTTCACAGAATGCTTCTGTGTAGTTTATATTTGAATATATTCCTTTTCCAGTATTGCCGTCTTAGCGCTGCGAATATCCACTTGCATTTTCTAAAGAAAGAGTGTTTCAGAACGGCTCAATCAAAAATAAGGTTCAACTCTGTTCGTTAAATGCACAGAAGAGAAAGGAGTTTCATACAATGCTTCTGTGTAATTTATATTTGAATATATTACTTTTTCCACTACTACCCTCTTAGCGCTCCAAATGTCCAGTTGCATTTTCTACACAAAGAGTGTTCAGAACTGCTCAATCAAAAGTATGCTTTAACTCTGTTAGCTGAATGCACAGATCAGAAATAAGTTTCACAGAATGATTCTGTGTAGTTTATATTTGAAGATATTCCTTTTTCCACTATTACCCACTTAGCGCTCCAAATGTCCAGTAGCATTTTCTACAGAAAGAGTGTTTCAGAACTGCTCAATCCAAAGTATGGTTTAACTCTGTTAGCTGAATGCACAGATCAGAAAGAAGTTTCACAGAATGCTTCTGTGTAGTGTTTATCTGAAAATATTCTTTTTACCAATATAGGCCTCTTAGCGCTCAGAATGTCCAATTGCAGTTTCTATAGAAAGAGTGTTTCAGAACAGCTCAATGAAAAATAAGGTTCACCTCTTTTAGTTGAATGCACAGAACAGAAAGTAGTTTCACAGAATGCTTCTGTGTAGTATTTAGTTGAAGATATTCGTTTATTGACTATTACCCACTTAGCGCTCCGAATGTCCACTGGCAGTTTCTACACAAAGAGAGTTTCAGAACTGTTCCTTCAAAAGTAAGGCTCAACTCTGTTAGTTGAATTCAGAGAACAGAAAGGAGTTTCAGAGAATGCTTCTGTGTGGTTTTTATTTGGAGATAATCCTTTTTCCCCTAATACAATCTTAGCGCTCCGAAGGTCCACTTATATTTTCTACACAAAGAGTATTTCATAACTGCTCAATCAAAAGTATGGTTTAGCTCTGTTAACTGAATGCACATATCAGAAATATGTTTCACAGAATGCTTCTGTGTAGTTTTTATTTGAAGATATTCTTTTTAACAATGTAGGCCTCTTAGCGCTTAGAAAGTCCAATTGCAGTTTCTACAGAAAGAGTGTTCCAGAACGGCTCAATCAAAACTAAGGTTCAACTCTGTTAGTTGAATGCACAGATCCGAAAGAAGTTTCACAGAATGCTTCTGTGTAGTTTTTATTTGTAGATATTCTTTTTCCCAATATAGGCCTTTTAGCGGTCAGAATGTCCAATTGCAGTTTCTACAGAAAGAGTGTTTCACAACGGCTCCATCAAAAGTAAGGTTCAACTCTGTTAGTTGAATGCACAGAACAGAAAGAAGTTTCACAGAATGCTTCTGTGTAGTTTATAATTGAATATATTCCTTTTTCCACTATTACCGTATTAGCGCTCCGAATGTACACTTGCATTTTCTACAGAAAGAGTGTTCAGAACTGCGCAATCAAAAGTATGGTTTAACTCTGTTAGCTGAATGCACATATCAGAAATAAGTTTCACACAATGCTGCTGTGTAGTTTTTATTTGAAGATATTATTATTCCCAATATAGGCCTCTTAGAGCTGAGAATGTCCAATTGCAGTTTCTACAGAAAGAGTGTTTCAGAACGGCTCAATCAAAAGTAAGGTTCAACTCTGTTAGTTGAATGCACAGAACAGAAAGAAGTTTCATACAATGCTTCTGTGTTGTTTATATTTGAACATATTCCTTTTTCCATTATTACCCACTTAGCGCTCCGAATGTCCAGTTGCATTTTCTACAGTCAGAGTGTTTCAAATCTCCTCAATCAAAAGTATGGTTTAACTCTGTTAGCGGAATGCTCAGATCAGAAAGAAGTTTCACAGAATGCTTCTGTGTAGCTTATATTTGAATATATTCCTTTTTCCAATACTACCCTCTTAGCGCTCTAAATGTCCAGTTGCATTTTCTACAGAAAGAGTGTTCAGAACTGCACTATCAAAATTATGGTTTAACTCTGTTAGCTGAATGCACATATCAGAAAGAAGTTTCACAGAATGATTCTGTGTAGTTTATATTTGAAGATAATCCTTTTTCCACTATTACCCTCTTAGCGCTCCGAATCTCCACTTTCATTTTCTACAGAAAGAGTGTTTCAGAACGGCTCAATCAAAACTAAGGTTCAACTCTTTTAGTTGAATGCACAGAACAGAAAGAAGTTTCACAGAATGCTTCTGTGTAGTACTTAGTTGAAGATATTCCTTTATTGACAATTACCTACTTAGCGCTCCGAATGTCCAATGGCAGTTTCTACACAAAGTGTGTTTCAGAACTGTTCCTTCAAAAGTAAGGCTAAACTCTGTTAGTTGAATACAGAGAAAAGAAAGGAGTTTCAGAGAACGCTTCTGTGTGGTTTTTATTTGGAGATATTCCTTTATCCTCCATTACAATCTTAGCGCTCCGAAAGTCCACTTGCATTTTCTACACAAAGAGTGTTTCATAACTGCTCAATCAAAAGTATGGTTTAGCTCTGTTAACTGAATGCACAGATCAGAAATAAGTTTCACAGAATGCTTCTGTGTAGTTTTTATTTGAAGATATTCTTTTTAACAATGTAGGCCTCTTAGCGCTTAGAAAGTCCAATTGCAGTTTCTACAGAAAGAGTGTTTCAGAATGACTCAATCAAAAGTAAGTTTCAATTCTGTTAGTTGAATGCACAGAACAGAAAGAAGTTTCACAGAATGATTCTGTGTAGTTTATATTTGAAGATATTACATTTTCCACTACTACCCTCTTAGCGCTCCAAATCTCCACTTTCATTTTCTACAGAAAGAGTGTTTCAGAACGCATCAATCAAAACTAAGGTTCAACTCTTTCAGTTGAATGCACAGAACAGAAAGGAGTTTCACAGAATGCTTCTGTGTAGTATTTAGTTGAAGATATTCCTTTTTCGACTATCACCCTCTTAGCGCTCTGAATTTCCACTGGCAGTTTCTACAGAAAGAGTGTTTCAGGACGGCTCCATCAAAAGTAAGGCTCAGCTCTGTTAGTTGAATGCAGAGAACAGAAAGTAGTTTCAGAGAATGCTTCTGTGTAGTTTTTATTTGGAGATATTCCTTTTTCCACTATTACTATCTTAGCGCTCCGAATGTCCACTTGCATTTTCTACAGAAAGAGAGTTTCAGAACGGCTCAATGAAAACTAAGGTTCAACACGTTTAGTTGAATGCACAGAACAGAAAGAAGTTTCACAGAATGCTTCTGTGTAGTTTTTATTTGCAGATATTCTTTTTCCCAATATAGGCCTCTTAGCGCTCAGAATGTCCAATTGCATTTTCTACAGAAAGAGTGTTCCAGAACGGCTCAATCAAAAGCAAGGTTCAACTCAGTTAGTTGAATGCAGAGAACAGAAAGAAGTTTCACAGAATGCTTCTGTGTAGTTTATATTTGAGTATATTGCTTTTTCCACTATTACCCTCTTAGCGCTCCGAATGTCAACTTGCATTTTCTACAGAAAGAGTGTTCAGAACTGCGCAATCAAAAGTATGGTTTAACTCTGTTAGCTGAATGCACATATCAGAAATAAGTTTCACGCAATGCTTCTGTGTAGTTTTTATTTGAATATATCATTTTTCCCAATATGGGCCTCTTAGGGCTCAGAATGTCCAATTGCAGTTTCTATAGAATGAGTGTTTCAGAACGGCTAAATCAAAAGTAAGGTTCAACTCTGTTAGTTGAATGTACAGAACAGAAAGATGTTTCATACAATGCTTCTGTGTAGTTTATATTTGAACATATTCCTTTTTCCACTATTACCCAATTAGCGCTCCGAATGTCTAGTTGCATTTTATACAGACAGTGTGTTTCAAAATTTCTCAGTCAATAGTATGGTTTAAATCTGTTAGCTGAATGCTCAGATCAGAAAGAAGTTTCACAGAATGCTTCTGTGTAGTTTATATTTGAATATATTCCTTTTTCCACTACTACCCTCTTAGCGCTCCAAATGTCCAGTTGCATTTTCTACAGAAAGAGTATTTCAGAACGGCTCAATCAAAAGTAAGGTTCAACTCTGTTAGTTGAATGCACAGAACAGGAATAAGTTTCATACAATGCTTCTGTGTAGTTTATATTTGAACATATTCCTTTTTCCATTATTACCCACTTAGCGCTCCGAATGTCCAGTTGCATTTTCTACAGACAGAGTGTTTCAAATCTCCTCAATCAAAAGTATGGTTTAACTCTGTTCGCTGAATGCTCAGATCAGAAAGAAGTTTCACAGAATGCTTCTGTGTAGCTTATATTTGAATATATTCCTTTTTCCACTACTACCCTCTTAGCGCTCCAAATGTCCAGTTGCATTTGCTACAGAAAGAGTGTTCAGAACTGCTCTATCAGAAGTATGGTTTAACTCTGTTAGCTGAATGCACATATCAGAAAGAAGTTTCACAGAATGATTCTGTGTAGTTTATATTTGAAGATAATCCTTTTTCCACTATTACCCTCTTAGCGCTCCGAATCTCCACTTTCATTTTCTACAGAAAGAGTGTTTCAGAACGGCTCAATCAAAACTAAGGTTCAACTCTTTTAGTTGAATGCACAGAACAGAAAGAAGTTTCACAGAATGCTTCTGTGTAGTTTATAATTGAATATATTCCTTTTTCCACTATTAACGTATTAGCGCTCCGAATGTCCACTTGCATTTTCTACAGAAAGAGTGTTCAGAACTGCGCAATCAAAAGTAGGGTTTAACTCTGTTAGCTGAATGCACATATCAGAAGTAAGTTTCACACAATGCTGCTATGTAGTTTTTATTTGAAGATATTATTTTTCCCAATATAGGCCTCTTAGAGCTCAGAATGCCCAATTGCAGTTTCTACAGAACGAGTGTTTCAGAACCGCTCAATCAAAAGTAAGGTTCAACTCTGTTACTTGAATGCACAGAACAGAAAGAAGTTTCATACAATGCTTCTGTGTAGTTTATATTTGAACATATTCTTTTTCCATTATTACCCACTTAGCGCTCCGAATGTCTAGTTGCATTTTCTACAGA